>NW_020537758.1:52934553-53465458 GCF_003426905.1 Ctenocephalides felis
CGGTCCGCCCGGGCGGCACTTATTTTGGGGCGCATTTTTTAGTTTATTTTTACATAGTTGTAAAAAGCAACTTATTCATTTTATATTTATTAACTTCCGTAGGGTAAGTTATAGTAATGGACCGAAAATCAAAAATGAAATTTTTTTAATTTCTTCACGTTTTGAAGGTTCTGATCATTTTGGTACCTCAGAAAAAATGGAGAGTGTGTGTTTTGTTGGTGTGTCCGCATTTTTTCGTTCACGTTTCGGGCGCCCCGATCAACCGATTTGATGGTACAGAAAATAGAAATCGAGTTTTTGAGAGAATGAAACATCCGATTTAATTGATGCAAAAAACTTCAATTTGTAATGAGAGGAGAAGTGGTGATTAGTTTTTGGCAAAGGCAGAGATACCAAGCAAAATGTGCAAAGAATATCTATTTTTGAGAAAACTAAGCATCCGATTGAATGATTCAAAAAACTTCTATGTGGATTTTAATTTGAATTCTACCTAAAGTTCAAATGCTCACTTATATACTTGAAATAAATAATTTTAACTTTGTAATTCAGTTTATATATTCTTATAAATATTAGACAATGCCCTTTATTTCAAATTTGATTGATTGAGTTTGTTTATAAAACATATATAAGTTACAGTATTTATAACTATATATTTGAAAACATTTAATTTTCCTCGAATATATCATTACAGTACGGGAAGTTCCAGCAATTTGCCTTAACTTACAATGCCATACACCACTAGTTAACTTCCCCAAGGAGAAGTTTGTTTTCATCAAAAAATCCGAATCGCTAATTTTATGTTTTCTCGACGTTTCAAGCTATTCTGAATCGAATGAGCCCAAATTTGGCAAAAGTATGTGTGTGTATGTGAACAGATTTTTTGTCGTAAATCGTCGTTTTTTCAAAAACGGCTAGACCGATTTCAAAAATTTAAAGCCACTCGATGTATCTCGATGAGGACTATTATTTGTCAGATTTGTGCGACGATCGGCCAAGCTGTTTCTTTATAAATCGCAGAAAAGTGAAAAATTTTTCGTCTACGTTTTAGCCTGCAATTCTGAATTGATTTTGAAAATTCAAAAACCGTTCGAAAGATATTAGTTGGGAATCGTGCTGATTAGTTTTTGGTAGAGATCGGCCGGGCCGTTTTCTTAATAAAGTTTTTAAAAAAAAAATTCGATTATTTTTATGATTATTTTTTTGACGGTAGATACCATAGTCTTCTAGATCATACTAAAATATTACAGTCCTACGACGACTGGTTTAGCTTAAAAAATTCGTCAAAGTTTGCAAAAATTAGTATGGTCTTTTTGACATTTGTCAAAATTAGACCTTTGATCGACGTTTTCTCAAAAACGCCTGAACCGATTTCAGAAATTTAAAAACCATTTGATGTATCTCGATGAGGCATATCGTTTCTCAGTTTTGTCGGTCGACGGTCGGCCGAGCCGTTTCTTTGTAATTTGGAAAGAAGTGTTAAACCTTTCGTCCACATTTAAGCTCATACTACCGAACCGATTTTAAAAAATTAAAAACTGTTCGAAAGACATTAGTTGGGATTGATACTGATCAATTTTAGGTGAAAATCTACCGAACCGTTTTTCTTGTAATTAACTGTTGAAAAAAAAATTAAGCCGATTTTTATGAAACTTTCTTTGGCGATGTATATCATTGCCTTATAGAACTTACTGAATTATTACGGCCTTACGACAAGTAGTTCAATTTTAAAAATTTATCAAAGTTAGAGAAAATGTTTTTTTGACGTTTGTTAAAAATAAAATTAGATGATTTAGTTGGTATAACATAACGATAGTGTACTTGGTCTTGAACATAGTAAACCATTAAAGTCAAACTGGTTCAATTATAATTATTGATTAATTAAAACTATTGATATTTGAAAATTTGCTTTTAGAAAATACTCCGAGATAACGTGTTTGTTCGTTCGTTTGCAATGATGTGTAATAAATCCACTCGGAATACTTTTAATCACTCATAAATTAATTTATTTTTTATTGATTAAGTCGATTATTTACACATTTCGGGAAGTTCATGTAACTTGCCTAAAGGCAAAATACCAGTACCAACTAGTTTTCTTTCTTGAATTGTCAATTTTTTTTTTGAAAATCAGGGCTGGCGGAAGGCGGGGTGTGCTAAGTCTGCAAAGCCTTGGGGCATTATATAAATATGTTGACGAGTGCATAAAAATATATCAGAAAAAAATTACTCTGTGTAATATTGATTAAATAACTTAATAATTTTTTAACTTCCGTAGGGTAAGTTATATATAGTAATCGCAAAAATGTCGAAAGTGAAAATTTTTATATATCTTTACGTTTCAGAGGTTTCTGAATTTTGGCATATCTTAGAAAAAAATGGATGTGTGTGTGTGTGTTTAGATACAAACTTTTGTCGATGATTGTAGTAACACGCATGAACCGATTTGAACAAAACATTCGATTCGTACTGATAAGACGTGCTAATTACTTTTTGGCAAAGGCAGGTCTAGCCGTTTCAAAGATACGGGGAAAAAAAGCCAAAAATTGTAATTTAGTTCTTGAGAGAACGAAGCGTCCGTTTTAAGTAATTCAAAAAACATTTTATTTGTATTGACTAAACAAAGAATTGTTTTTGGGATGACAGGTCTAGAGGTCTAGCGATTACGGAGAATCAAAAATAAAAAGTAAAAAAATGACATATTTGGCGGTCCAAAATGATCATTAGACATATCCACGTCAAATTATCTGATATTTTCTAGAGATTTTAATAATAAGAACAAATTTAATTTACATTTCTATGGGTTCCGTATCAATGTCTAGCCGTTTCGCTTCGATATTTCGTCTCCAAAACAGCTGCGCAGCGCGATTGATTTGAAAAAAAGTTACAAATTTTCAAGAAAATTCAAAATATAAAAAAAAATTTTCAAAAAAAGCCATTTTTTTCAAAATTTCGAAATTCTCAAAATATATTTTTTTCAGATTTCAAAAAATTTTTAATCTTTTTTAAAAATTTTATGTTTCGGTGCGAGAAGTGCCAGCAATTTGCCTTAAGGCACGATGCCATGCACCACTAGCTTATTTGTATTAATTATGAAAACTACTATTTGGCTGACTTATAATTGAAAGGGCGGCAATCTGGAGACCGCCCCGGGCGGCAAAAATTCTAGGTACGCCACTGCGGATAGATATCAGTTGGGAATCGTACAGATTATAGTTTCTATTAAAAATCGGGCTGTCCTTCTCTTCGTAATTAATTGTTGAAACCTTTTTGTGAAAGATTTTGAAAAAAAATTAGATGAATTTTATGATCTAAATTTCATACTATAGTATTGTCTTGTATTCTTTTGTCATTTTTAGTTAGGTTAGATGTTCAATTATATTAAATATGTTATAAAATACTGTAAAGCTTAGTTATTTTCATTTTTCATTTATCTTAGAATGATGACAGGTTCACCCTGGTTCGTAAGCAATAAAACTCTACATGATTATCTAAAGGTGTTATATATTAAGGACTTCATAAAAACAATGTCGACTGTAATCATCATCAAAAATCAGAGAATCACTCTAATTCACTCGTTGTTCAGTTATGGTCAGTTAATTTGATCTAGTAAAATTCATCACACAGTACCCCCACTGGGTTAACTACTATCTATAATTAAATTTCATTAATGTCAATCGAAATAGCTCATAGAATATAACGAATGTTCTGATTGTTATTAGAAAAAAAAAATAAAAAAATATCTCTTGTGAATATATAAATTTAATTTTAACCTTCAATTGCATTTTTAATTCATTTAATATTTTTAATTTCAGAATCTTTAATTCATCAAAAAAAAAAATACCTACTATCTATTTTCAACCCATATGCCAAATTTTGACTTAGGATCAAACTATTTTCAACTTATGTTCTAAATTTTGACCTCTTGATCGAACTATTTTCGTGTTAGGATCATTATGGTGCACAAATTGACCAAAATACAGGTATGAGGGGCGACGAGAGGTTAACTGATCGACCAACGGAGTAGAACCTCAGGTCACTCTCGACTCGCACTTGTGCTGTGAGGGTACAGTCGAGAAAACATTATTATATTAATACCTGTCTACCTGTTTGAATGTCTACCTATCAACTCTTGTTCCTGCTTACCTGTCCACCCGTTTACTTGCGTTTGATATTGTACCTCTCTACCTCTCCGCTTCTCTAAACGTTTGCCTGTAAACATGTCTATCTCCCTATCTTCCAGCTGTCATCTGTGTATCAATGTATATGAATCAATTATAATAATTTATAATAATCATTTCAAACTACCAAATGCTATTTTTTCCCCCTGAAACTCAAACTTCTGTACTTGCGTTCGCGAAAATGTAATCCATTTTTCACTCCGTCAATACAAGTATATTTTAAAAATGTTTTCTGAATTGTTTGAATCAGATGCTCCGTCCAACTTTTTTGCAAAAACTAATCAGCATATTTCGCTGTCAATACGAATCGAATGTTTCTTGAATCATTTTAATCGGATGCAAAAACTGAATTTCCATTTTTTGCCTCGTATCTTCGAAACAACTGTACCAAAAATCAGTGCTCTCGAAATCGTGAAAGAAAAAAAAATCTATACATACATACCTACAAACACACACACACAACATACATCCATTTTTTTCCAAGGTATGGTAAAATGTTCAGAAACCTTCAAAACATGAAGATATTCAAAATGTTTCATTATCGATTTTTTTCAATTACTATAACTCTGCTACGAGAATCGTAGCATAGAAGAAACAATCATAATTTATATTTCATTTCATGGAAAAACCGATTTCAAAAATTTAAAAGCCATTCGATTTAACTCGGTAAGGACCAGCGTTAGTCAGTTTTGTGTGACGATCGGTCAAGCCGTTTTTCTGTAATTAGCAGAAAAGTGTAAAATTTTTTGTTCTCGTTTCAGATCATTTTGTTTCTAATCGTTTTAGTCCGAAGATCGATTTCTTCGTAATTTCTTGAGTTTTCTTCGTAATTAAATGTTTAAATTATTTTTAGACGATTTTGATGAAACTTTGTATGGCGATACATTTCATAGTAATAATAACATAGTAAAATATTATAGGCTTATGATAAGCGGTTTATAGAAATTTACCAAAGGCGCTCTTAAACGATTCTAATCAAAATCTATGCCTGTTTGTATAAATCAAATGTAGGTTCTGTCATATAACAAATGCAATGTGTTGTTTTTATCAACCTCTTGTTTTATCTATAGGTTCCGTAAAATGTGTTAAGCAATTCAATTTAATTAATATATAATTACAGACAGATATTATAATAAGTCACTGCAAACGTATGTCGCGTACAATAACACGAAAAGGGGTGATATTTGTATGTAGTCACTTTTGATCTACTTTTTGGTGTGTTTTCGACTAACACACCGATCGGGTGTGATACTATGAAACCGCCCCGACGGGTGTGTTATCATGAGAACGCGACGTCGTGGGGTGTTAACCATATGCTTATTTGAAGAATGTTTAATATTAATAATTACAATCTACGCTTTTGTAGTACCACAATGACTATATTTTATTGAAATAAATAGACATTATAAAATAATAAGGTTATATGTATTATTATATTCCAAATCAAAATCAGAATTTTACAAAAATTACAATATTGTTACTTTTTATGTTACAATAATTTTGATGAATTATTTTTGAAATTAAATTAGTGACAATATTAATTATATGTAACTAAAAATTGAACAAATTTATCATGAAATATAATTAATAACAAAAATCCTAGAAAAGAATTATCTAAATGTATTTAAAATAGTTTATCTGCCTTTTTTATATAGCGTGCACAAATTTCATCAATGTTAAAGTTTTATTATTTGTTACTGTTCCCAATATTTCAAATTCAATATAATGATAATTAATAGTAGTTTGGCCGAAAACAGGTCCATCGTATGAGAGCACAACAAATCAATGATTTCCTTTTGCTCCTCTGTTTATTATTTTCATTACAGTTTTATTAACACTAATCATTTTTTATTCACTTTTATGAATTTTCCTTTAAAATTTCTGCTTCTATGCTTTCAGGTCTTGTTCTTCTATTCAATATATTTTAATGCATTTGAATAAGCATGGGGTTAAGATCTGTGCCATACAAAGTAGCATCCAAAATCTATTATCCGATTATTAATTTCCATCTTAATTTTGTCATCCGTTACAATGATAGCTCGAGATATAATTTCATGTGTAGTGTAATAATTAACTTTTTTATTGCCAAATTTGTAGTTGTTTTCTTCAATGAAATGAGATAAAAGTTACTTTCGCATTCTTACTTTCTATAGAGAATGCATTCGTGAGATTTTCAATCATGTCATATTGTATTTATCAAAAGATTTCCATCTAAACTTTTTGAATTCAAAACCTCTAAAACACCTAAAATGAAATAAAATAAAATATAGTACAACACTAAAAAAACTATTGTCATTTCACTATGTTCGAGTGAAGAAAATTTATTTATTATACCAATTATTCGTTGAACCTTATTTTCCAGTTAGGGCCTTCGATCACTCAGTAAATTCTGAATAAATTTTCTACTTGTGATACATTCCTGCCTTTAATGTATTTAATGAATTTCTGTAAATCTTTCATTTTAATTTGATTGTTTGATCTATTTTCCTCATATCTGAAAATATAATGATAAATTAATTAAGACACATCGTACAAATTGAGAATTACATTTTCAACCTCAAACTAACCTCAAAACTAAGAACCTTTGCATCTGAAGAGAAATTAAATTTTCAAGTCACAGTTCTCAGAAGCAATTTCAATGGAATCATTTCATCCATCTGTAATTAATTTTACAATAAAAATATTGAATAATTCAGTTCATTAATAAATTCTAAAACTGATACTTACCATTTCACTTTTTCATTTCAATACAACATTCTATAAATTTCTTCGAAGATTCCATACTCATGTATTCATTAAAAGCTGAACCAAATTGTTTATTACAAATAAATTATTATTTAATACGCTCTATTTTAATTGATAATAACATTCACAAATTCCGCACTTAAGCATCTGTCATCAACAAATCCTCAAAAAGTGGGGTTAGAATTCGACTTGACGCACTTGACGTAACTGTTTACACGCCGTATGGATGTATCTCTACACGCCTGGAGCGATAATTTAAACGATCGCCGTATTAAACAACATCCTTTATGCAATACCACACCCTTATGTGTATGATGTCGCGCTTTTTTATGGTTTTTAATACGTTTTTGTGTTTTGATTCACACAACAACATTTGCAGTGTGGAGCCTGTCCTGGGGTCCTCAGCGCCCGCATGCATTTTTTTACTTAGCGAAACCCCACCCCCCTCCCGGCCAAACTTTAACAAAGTTTATCATTAAAATAATTTAAATATTTACGTTAATTTAATATAATCTAAAAGTGCATAAATATAAATTGATTTTAAATTTATTTAGAAGATCAAGGCAATTCGCGAAATCAAATTGTCGTGCCTACTTTTGTTGAACCGATTTTTTTTTTAAAATTCTCATTTTCAATCCGAACTTTTTACGACATCTAAAAATTTCAGTATATATAATATTGCTTGCAAGAATATTTTTAAATTTTCCATTTTTCCTAACGCATGTGTCATATTAATATTTGGGTTTTGAAACATTTTACTTACTTATTTTTGGGATCTTATGCGATTTACTCGTATTCTATTGAGCAAATCATGTCAGGAGAGCAAAAAAAATAATTCTAGCCTTTCATTATTAAACGTAACACTCGTACTCATGTTGGATTTTTTCAATTTAATTTTTTATTATATAAAATATCAAAAATTGCGTCGTAAACTTTTTTCTTATTGATTGTAAGGCATGGGCGTAGCGTGCTTTGGCGGGGCCCCCTAAAGAAGAAAATGTTTTTCCACAAAATATAGAAATACATAATATTAAAAGAATATTTATGTATCATTCTAATTATTTATCTATCTAATTTTCTCTAATTTTCTGATTTTTTCAAAAATTATTCCAGATATTTTTTCACTCTAATCCTTACCTTTTTTTTTGAAAATCTGACTTATTTAGTGATCTTTAAATTTTAATTGTCTCTAGGAACATACAGGTCTGATAGATATTTATGTCCTAAAGTATTTACGTAATTTTTAATTAGTTTTAATTTAAAAAAAAAATAGTAGTTACGATTTTAACTGTAAATTGAAATTAAGGGCCAAGAAAAAATGCATACTGTTATTTAGTTGGGAAAACTGGATGCAAGCCTATTGCATCCATCATTGTACCTTAATCAAATACATTTCTTAGATTTCTGTATTCAAACCTATTTCTAGAACTCTCAATTATCATGATCATATGAGATATTTTACAATATTTCTTTACAGTAATTCAGTTTTCCGAAAACGTTTATTGATTCTCGATTTCAAAAAGACAAATGTTACTACTTACGTCGCAAAGGTTTTGAAATTTTTGTTTGGTGAAATTAATATATCCAAACAGCAATAGTATACATTAAAATAAGATTTCGGGTTTAAAATTTTCTCATCTTGTGATAATAACGCTCCATTATCTTTTGTATTCTGTTCTGTAAAATAGTTATTGCAATCCATCTTTTTTGCAAATTATTTGTACTTCTTCAACAAACTATTTCAATAAATTTTCATATGTTAATTCGCATAGTCTATTCAAAAGATTACATTATTAGATTAAAAATACTAGTTTTTTCTAAGCCATTACTGGCGTGTTGTAAAGTTTCAGAGCAGAAACTTATATTTTTAAACAGTGAAGAAAGAAACCTGAAAATGATTTAGTTGATCATATTTATTAATTATTCATTTATTAAAATATTGTCATGCAGACAATTCAAGTAGTAACAATGACAAACAAAAAACGAATAAAATATAAATATAAACAAATATAAATTTAAAAATTCCAAATTCTAATTTTCGATGAAGAATGTATAATCTGAATTAGTTTTATAGATTTGTTAACTTATCGAATGCGGAAAAGCTTAAATAATTAAATTGATTGCTAGAGCTCGCAGAAATATTGCAGCAGAAATAAATTCTCTTACTGCGATAGCTTACAAGTTGAAGTTCAATACCTCTCGATAAAAAAAAGGAGATGCAAACTACGTTAAAATTATTAAAATTTGTACAAAAATGAAGTTTAGTTGCGCTCGTTGGGGGCCCCCTTTTTATAATTTTGGATAAACACCCAGACTAAGCACGGTCTAAGCGCCACTCTGATACAAATGTTTGCCCAAGTGCGTTTAATTTAGACTGTTTATGTACTTTATGTAGCACTTTTCCGATTTTGTGAAAATTATTGAAAAATGTGAAAATGCCGCCATGCTAAGCACAGTATGAGTGAAAATGTCGCACAGAATTATTGCAAATGCATTTAGACTGTGACTATACAGAAGCACTTTTTCAATTTTGTGTAAATCAGGCAACTATTTTTTTGAAATTGAATTCGAAATGAAATGACGATTGTTAATGTTCTGGAGATAAATTGATTTATTTATGATTTATATTTGATTTGCTCAGATATAACAAGATAGCAAAAATAATGAAAGTTACAGTATGTGTAATAATATGTTTGAAAACGTTTAAAATTTTTCGAATATTTCATTACGGTACGGGAAGTTTCTGCAATTTGCTTTAAGGCACGATGCCATACACCACAGCATACAAAGCAATTATATATTTTTTGAATGATATATTGAGTTTTGGCGGCCCCCTAAGGCGTGCGCCCGCATTTTTTGCATGAATCGCGTTCAAGGTAGGATCGGCCCTAGTATAAGTATTTAAAAGACATCAATTTGAAATCGCATTGATTAATTTTTAGTGAAAGCGAAAATTTTATTTTTGAAAAAAATAGTTGGAACCTATGTTTCACCTAAATACTTAAACCTCTTTCATTTTTATTGATTAAATTGTTTATGCATACGCATCCTAAAGATAATGCAACTTACCTTAAGGCTATACTACTTATAACTAGGTTACTTTATAATTTGATCCTTAGTGCAAGACAATATCAATATCAATTATATATTGTCGCCTGATTTCTGATTACAAATCTCTCACGATTCAGTTATAAAATTAAAATTCATCACGTCCATCGGTCCATCAGTTCGCGCGCGCCTCCTTTCCATTGCACAATTGCGTCGCGTCAGGAGCTGCCGAGGTGCCGAGCCGAAGTCTCTTCCAAACTTAGAACGGCGCACGACTCGCCGCTCAGTCACGAGTGTGTAAACGATCGACGGCTGTTGGGCCACAAAACTCGAGTTAACGAATTATTAAAAAAAACGAAAATTATTGATTAATTAATTATGTTATTTATTCGGTGAGTTATTACAAAATTATTTAATTTTGCCTTTGTGTTGGAAGTCGTGCAGTTTATGAACTGATGACATGTGTAAATATTTGAATTGTTGAGATATTAGTGATGTGTGCGCATGTGTTTCTAACGCCTACATCTAAATATAACTTGGATTTATTTTTCTTATGTGATTTGGATATATTGAAATTAGTATCCTGTGTAAAATTATTATTAGAATTTATTAAGGTTCACATAAGTAACAAAAAGAATTGAGGAATGTAGTATTTTTGATTCATTTTTTTAAGACTTGTTTTGGATCTTTTATAATGTAATCCATAATTTTTAATGACAACATCCATATGACTCATAGCATTTCTTGAATAAATTGATGAAACAAATAAAATAACATGTTGTAAATGAAATTCTGAAATCAAGAAAAGACAAATGCATCGTTCTCTCCTCATATCATACAATTGTAAGACGGACATACATAAATTTCAAATTATTTTTGAATTTTATAATTTATTTATGATATTGGCAACTAAGTTAGTGCGGTATTTGGCTTAGATGTAATTTACCTTTTGTTAAGAAATAGTAGGCAATTTAGATGTCCATCAGTGAAATAGATTTTTCATCCATTGCATAGTTTTCATTGAAAGATGGAAAATCAAATCGATTTTTTTTTTTTTTTTTTATTTCCGCAAAGGCAAAAAGGCACTTTAAGCTCATGAAAAGTTATTAACTATTTATGGCAACGAAGCTTTAACAAACGGCTGTGCCAAAATGGGTTTGCCAAATTTCGTTCTGGTGATTTTTAACTCAAAGTTGAATCTTTGAAAATGATCTGGTCGTCAGATGAAATTGATTGAAAAGAAATTGTCTACTTTAAACTGTTATTACAATCGAAGGTTCAATCCTGATACACATTAAACAATACAAAATAAAAAGTGCATTTGAAAAAAGCGTTCTGAAACTGTGATTTAACCCATTATAGACACCACATATTTCTGTTCACATATTATTCGAGATTGATTAGAATGGTAGGATATTTTGCTCTATCCACCATACAATTCTTTGCATCTTCCAATTACTTTTTGTTTCTGAATGCTAAACAATTCAATGATTATGATGGTGTCAAATTATACTTGATTCAGTTTTTTGCTAATAAAAACCAGAAGTTTTATAAAAGTTAAATGATGATGCTGCTGAAAGATGACAAATAGTCATTGACCAAAATGCACAATATATTACAAAGTTATTCAGTTACATGAAATGTCTTTGATTTGCTAATAAAATCCGCAATTAGTTGCCAAACTTTAATAATTTTTAATATATTATTTGAGTGAATATTGATCGATTAATCTATAATGACTGATTGAGTATTAATATTATTAGAAAAATCTTTAATAATATTTTATTGTATAGTGAAATTATTAAAATAATCTTTATTAATCATTTTTATTAAATTTTTTTTAATCATATTAATATTCAATCAAACAATTGATTAATATTCACTCAGAGAATATATTAGAATTTATTAGCGCAATAGTTCAATATTATAAGTAAATTATAAAATTATATAATAGTTTAAATTTTATGTAAGACCATGTCATAATTACATGACATTAAGATAACAATGCAAATGTCATTTGTTTATTTCAGAATTTAATAAAATTGCTTTTTTTACTTCATTTGCATTTGAAATAAATTAAAAATTTGAGAGGTTTCTAACGACAAGAAATCTTATGAATATGTAGCTGCATCGGGAAGGTTAGATCTTATATGTATTACATTATTTTAAAAATTGTTATAATTGTTATTGTATGGGTATAATAATAACAAATGTGATATTTTACTTGAAAAATCGAATTTTCTTCAACGATCTGTTCAATGTTTTTCATGTACAATTTTACACGTGTAGAGTGTGGATTGTCAAGTACGGCTTCATGTCATTCACAATGTGGAACATGTGTTCATTAAGTTTAATGGTTTAATTCAACTATACAGGTTGAGGTTCCGAACTATTTTGTCAGATGTGCTCAACAATAATAATTTATACGGATGATATATAAACTCCTGAAGCTGGGCTTTATAATGTATTACATCAAACAAAAATCTATCTATCACTGTAACTTGTAACTTATTCCATTCATATATGATGTCATTTTCTAGAATAACTTGGCAAGCAATGCTGTTTTTCTCTTGTAACTTGCAATAGTAATATTAATCGTGCACTATAAGTGTTTATCAAACTTTTGACATGTCTTTTTTATAAACTATATAAATAATGCCTCAATTTAAATAATATTTTCGAAATGCGTAATATTTTGATCCTTTTATATTGATTTTTTACTGTTTGCACAATAATAATAATTTGCTGTGTTTTTAACTCTTTATAATATTTTTAAAATTATGTTGAATTCGTCACGTCAAGGCAAATAAATAAAATATCCAATATTCTCTACCGGACAATTTCCTCCATACATCATGAGCATACTAAATTAGTAATAAAATAAAAAATTGCGTGCGGTATAAATATTAATGCAATTCAATATAATTAAAACAATATAATTTATAACTATAACTTATAAGTGGTGCATGAGATCGTGCACACATTGCTTGAATAATCCATAATATTTTTTTTAAATTTTGAATATTTTTGAAAATGTGGATTCTTTCAAAGCCATTGCCTTGCGTAGCTGTTTTAAAGACGAGATATAATTATTTTAACTTTTTCATTGAATCTCCAAAACCGCTGGACTTAACCGTCTTCCCGTAAATGGAAATCGAATGTTTTATGATTCATTCAAATCAATTGATCCGTGCTCACGAAATCGTTGACGAAAAATTGTTCTTCCTTTTTGCGATTACCATAACTTACCCTCCTGGAAGTTCATAATTTATAAAGAAACTGCATTTATATTTCATTATTGATTGTAATTTAACAATAATTTAATTACATAGTTTGAAATACTTGCAATAGTAATTCAATTCATTAGAAATATTAGTTTGATGATTCGAATGCCAATTTGAATGAATAGTATAACATTTGCTTCTAATACATGGGTATTGTAATGTCAGCGAACGAATTTTATATAAATTTGTATTTCAATTTTAAAACTAATCCCCGTTAATAGATAACTTGATTTCGAAAAGTAGCGATAACCTTTTCACTTGGAAATTTGGATTTAAAATATGTTTCCAAGTTCACATATCCCTTCCATGACGTTGTTATATATAATAAAATAATATATGATGAATATTAGATTTATTTGTATTTCTAATAATAAAATAATCTGTCTAATATAGAATGTAAATTATTGAATTTATTTTTAATCGTATTACAAATTCATGAACACATTTTAAAAATTATTGAATTAATATACTCGTATATTGTAATTTATATATATAATAAGTAAATATAGCTTTAAACTTCTGAAGTGGTTTTTCTTTCATGGTTGAGAAAATATATTAACTTTGTGATTTGAATTAATGTAAATGCAAGTTTTTATTTTTCATTCCCTAAAATCAGAAAGATGATGAAATTGATTTATAATGAAAATCTCCTAGATGCAGTCGCAAGTCAAATATATCATTTATTACAATGAATTAATTAAAATAAAATTAGTTTAAATTCAAAATACCAACGTAGAAATAATATACCTTATTTAATTGCATGCTTCTCTATTTTTTAAAATGTTTGACCTGAGTCATAAATTCTTGTATATATTAGGAACAATATTAGTCACTCAATTCAATTTTGTATTTGAAAAATGAAGGATATCGAATTATTGTATTATTGAATTAATTAAATGATTTATTTATATTATAAAAACTAAAATTATTAATTCATATTAATGCATATTATTGCCAAAATATTTTACGTTTATAATCCACGTTAATTTAAAGGAAAGTTTTTCATGTTATTTAGCAAGTATGAGTACTAACATATTTTGATTAGTCATTGAATCTCATATGATAAATTAATTGCTGTAGAAATAGTACTTTAAAACCCATTCAATCAATAATTTTGATATGTGAATATTTACAAAATAATGACATATTTTCACCTCAAAATTAATCATTATAAATATAATTAATTATCAATGTTTTCAACAAAAGATATATAAACTATTTCAAACAAAAATGCCAATTTTGATTATATATATTTAATCAGCATTGTTTATTTAAAAATTTCCTGTTGATTCATAATTAATTACTAGACATTCTTTATTCAATAATAAACAAGAATTAATTTCATATTATTTAATAATTTTAGAATAAACGTCTTTGAAAATAACACTTCAAAATTAATTCAATAAATAATTTTGATATATGGATATTTAAAAATAATGAGATGTTGACATATTTTCACCTCGAACTTAATTATTGCAAATATTATTAATTATCAATGTTTTTCAAAGCACCAGTATAAACTATTTCAAACAAAAATGCCAATTTTGATTAACACAACTGTTTAATTAGCATTGTTTGCTTATCTAAAAATTTCTTGTTATTTTATAGTTGATAAATTTATTGTTATTTATAATTAATTAAATTTTGCATTATCAGACATCGTTTCTCCAATAATAAACGAAATATAGTTATAGCTTTATATTATTCAATTATTTTTTGATAATCAGTTAAAAGTAAGGCGATAAGCAATTATGGGACAGTAAAGAACACAAAATTGATTTATTCCGAATACACCTTTTGTTTGTACCTTTTTTTAATATTTACTTTAATAAATAATTTTAAATAATAAATTAAATGAAGAATACCAATATTTATGTAATGCTTAGAAAAACTAAATTTGCAAAAGCCCTTTCCTAGAAGAATAAGTCTCAATAGTAAATTTTTTTTATTTTAGTTCACAATAGTGCCCACTGAGTTTTTATGTTTTATGTTGAGATATATATTTATTCATTGTCCTTGTTCAAAAAAAGACAAAATGTCAAAAAAATTATCCACTTAAATGAAAATATTTCTTCGACAATGTGGCCTTTATCTAACACACCTTTGTATTTCTTTAGAGAAACTATATTTCAAACATAACTACGGCATTCTGACACCACATTCCATTTGTGGATAATGACATTTTGTGTAGTATTCCGAAATAATTATCATTTTAAAAAATACATAATAATTTATCAACAAAAGTACCTACTTTCCATTAAAAATCGAATGTTGAAGGTGTTAAACATAGAATTCTTCAATTTGAATAAAATATATAACTGGAAGAGGCTAGTTTCGAATAAATACTAGAATTAAAATTAAAGAAGTTTATGATTACTTTAAATCAATTTACGATTATAGTTTCTATCTAGCATCGCCGTTTAATTAGATGTTCAATAGACCGATATGTACCCACGACCTGAAATGCCGATTTGTCCAGTTTCGAAAAACTTTCTCATATTGCAATTCAAGTTTTTATTGATTTTGTAATCGCTTTTGATTTCCGTTAAGTTTATTTTGTTACGGATAATAATCTCGAATATCTTACATTCGTTTATTTGTTATTTTTAATTACTTGTTTATATTCAAGTCAAAGAATATGCAAATAATTGCGGCCCACTCAAAGATTTTTGTGTATTAACTCAACTTTTCTAACAAGATGAATTAGTGAGCAGCATTCTCGTTTTAAGTATATTACAGAAAATAATTTAGAATTTTCATATATATACTAAAGGTGTTTCAAATTATTAAGATGTATGAAATAATAGTATCTAATAGTAGTCAAAGTATTCAAGAGATATTTCTGAAGTCAATAGTTTCATAAACTTTTTGACATGCAAATGTGTTATCGCATTAATTAATAAATATTCAAGAAAGAAACTAGTGGGTGTATGGCAATTGAAAATTGAAACAATTTTTTTTTCAAAATTAATTATTTTGTTAAAACAAGTAGAAAGTTCTTTTAAGCATTATAAATCGGACGCTTAGTTCTCTAAAAAACTGCCATTTTTGCACATTTAGCTTTGTATCTTCGAAATGGCTGGGCCTGCCTTTGCCAAGAACTAATAACCACTTCTTCTAATCATTACTAATTGAATGTTGTTTAGATCATACAAATCGGATGCTCTGTTTTCTCAAAAACTCGATTTCTATTTTCTGCACTCTTTGCTCTTTATCTCCGTGACTGCTGGACCTGCCTTTGTCAAAAACTAATCAGCACATCTCCCTATCAATAGGAATTGAATGTTTTTTAAACCATTCAAATCGGTTGATTCATGCGCCCGAAAACGTGCACGAAAAAATGCTGACACACACACACATCCATTTTTTCTGAGGTATGCCAAAATCTTCAGGAACCTTCAAAACGTCGAGAAATGCAAAAATTTTAAATTTCGATTTTTGGACGATTACAATAACTTACCCTACAGGAAGTTAATAACTCTATTTCACTAAAAACTAATCAATCTAATCTGATTATCTTACAAACACATATAATATCTGAAATTTATTAACTTTCGTAGAGTAAGTAATATTATTCGCAAAAAAATCTAAAATGAAAATTTTTGAACATTTTGGCATGCACTGCCAAAGGGCAAAGAAAATGGATGTATGTATTGTGTGTGTGTGTATGTTTGGATACAATTTTTCATCTACGATAACAGGAGTACGATTAGTTTTTGGCAAAGGCAGATCCAGTTTACCAGTTACCATTTTTTGAGAGTATTTTGCACAGTTGGATTACATTGGATTAAAATGATTCAAAAACATTCGATTCGTATTAATTGAGTGAATAATTGATTATATTTTTTAGAGAACGGTGCATCCGATTAGAATGATTCAAAAAGAAATTTCTTATTTCAATGATGTGAAGAAATTATTAGTTTTTGAACAAGACAGGTTTGATAAGAAAAAACACTGTTAGAAATATATCAAAAATGAATATCGGATTTTATTTTTTAATTTGTAAGAATATACAAAGTTTTTCGAAAACAACAATTTTGAGCTTTGCAATTTAGTTTTAAAGTGTAATAATGACAAAAAATAGTAAAAATGAGAAATGTGAGGTTTTCTGAAGCATTCCAAGTATGATGCATTACGATTACGTTTTGTTCATTTAGTTTTAAAGTGTAATAATGAAAAAAAATAGTAAAAATGAGAAATGTGAGGTTTTCGGAAGCATTCCAAGTATGATGCATTCCGATTATGTTTTTGTTCTTGTAGATAGAGGTTGTCGCCCAAATAAGCACTTATTTTATATTATATCTACAAAATGTAACCTTCGTTCGAATCACCGGTAACAATTTAAGAAATACTAAGTAGTTAATTTGGAATTCTAATAGAATTATGAATTGTAATAACGAATAGCATATAAAAATAAACAGAATCATGTATAAAGATTTGAAAATTAGAATTGAATGAATCAAAGTAGTAGAAGATGTAAGAAGAGCTTAGAAGATGAAATTAGTGGATAATAAAGAAGAATAAATATAAGTTGGCAAAGTATAAATAATAGAAAGATTTATATGAAGAAGATAGTATAAAATTGAAGATTGTATAGAATATGAATGTAAAGAAGTAATATAATGTTGTAGGTGGTTAAAAGCTCGAGTAAGCGAAGCCAAAAAATAAAATAAAAAATAAATTACAACGATGATATTTACAGTATTTATAATAATTATTTGAAATTATTTAAAAAGTTGTTATTACTCATTGATAAATTTTTATTGACGAGTTTTTTAATTACTGTACGGGAAGTTGCAACAATTTTCCTAAAGGCACAATGTCATGCACCACTAGTTTATTTTATTGTTACGAATATTGAAAATATTCGTAAGATTACTAATTCAACATTTAAACCCACTTATTTTTATTACGAGAATTGGCAGACATTTCACCAATTCACTTTTAGAATGTTTCCCATATCTCGTCTGAAATTTATGAGATAAACACAAGGAAGAATAATAAATAAAGAATATTGATTAAGAAGACTTTTGAACATTTTTGATTATTATATTTAAACAAACCAAACAATTATGTACTGCCCTGGCATAATTCAGGAGTTTCATTCTTTTAGAGGCCTATTATTCATTGTAATAAAATAGTTAATTTTCATGCCTAAATATGTGAATAAAACCTCTGAAGACACCATAGCAAACCCTTTTGTCAATCATTTTTTTCCCTACATTTTGACTCTCGATTTTATGTCATCATCAGTCATCTCCAAATTGAGAATCTATATATATATGCATATATATATATATATATATATATATATATATATATTAACATATATTATTAATTTTATATATATATATATATATTTCATTTTAATTGCTAGTTTAAGAATTGCTAATTTAATTAAGAATATTATTAAAATATTGGCGTATTCTATATATGTTATAACATATAATTTTTTTCCGACATCGAAAAAGCATTCAATAAACTCATTGATACTTATCATTTTCGTTCATTATGAATTCATAAATCTCGTGTGTTTCTTGCATGGGCGATTTTGCAATACAATCATTTTCCAATACATTCGATATCCATGAAGCTAATTTATTCATATCATGAGTTAATAACAAAACATGACTGATTGAGAATCGAGTGAAATGCGTATTCTAAAAAAACCAGGCCATCGGAGAAAGGCGTGTCTTTATACGGGATCGATCATTGAGAAATTATTGTAATAAATTTTATAAAATATTGTGAGGAAAATATCTTGTTAGATTAACTCATAAGTACGAATTTTTTTTATATACCTTGACTCTTGAATTTAACTTTTTACTATTGAGATTTATTTTGATATAAATATTTAATAATATTAATAAAAATGAGACATTTTTACGTCACATATGAGACGTTTTCACTTCACATAGGTACTTAACGGATAATTTATGAATGTTAATAATAATCATGAAATTATCTAAAAGATATAGGGTAGAACGGAGCTTAAACGTCCGCGGGAAAAAAGGTCCACCACTAATATTTAAAAAACAAGTAAAGTTAGGAACTTTTTATTTAACAACAATATTTGAAAGAAGAAGGCTAAAGATGTGAAACCAATCATTGCCTTCAACGTCCCTATCAGGAGATGAACAGCCATTCTATGTTTGAAAATCTATAACAAGAGTTTTCTTTTGTTTTTCGAAAACTAAATACAAAATTTAGTTATACGTTATTTATCTGTTATTTTTAAGTTAGAATTAACAGATTATTTATATAACATATTTAATATAATAAATAACATATATAAAGTAATAAACAAATAAAAAATTGAGATAAATTAAAATGATAATTATTCCAATTCTGCTGATGAATATTTTTGACAAAATATCAAATCAAATATTATCTTAACAAAAAATGTACCCAAGAAATTTATATTCATAAAATCCCAATAAATTTAAAATTAAGACGTTGGATCTGTTTACCCTCTAGCTGTCTCTTTTTACCTAGTGAAAAAAGAACGATGACAAATTTAAGAAAGAAAACAATCAAAAACACTTTTATATAATTACAAATTATCAGGAAATTTTATTAAGCATAGTTCGATAATTGTTAGTTTTATACGTGTTATGTTTTGAAATGTAGTTCATTTTGTTTGGGGTTTAAACTTTGTAATTACCTAAAGTCAAATTGGACCTTTGTGCCACACCCTACCTTACTACAATATATGATCTACTTTTTATCGCTCATTGCTTTATAACAGGCTATTAATATTATTGAAATCATAAATAAATTTTTCATTCGAAAATGTTTTCGTATTAGTTTGTAATTCCTACAAATAAAAAACAAAGAAGATAGTCACACGAATAAAACAGTCCAATAGAGCAGAGTAAAGATATTATTTTAAATCTATTTTATTTATTAATAACTCCTTTTATAATTGTAAAACAAAGTTTAATATTGTTTGTAAAATACTCACACCAACTGCAAGGAATTGATTTTAGGAGGGTGAAATAGAAATTCAAGAGCTTTAATGAGATTATGTTGGAAAATTTTTACGAAAACTTTGAATGAAAAATAGTTTTGTTCAATAATTACATTAAGAACTTAATATCAGTAGTTATGCCGTGCATATTAACCCTTTCCATTCGTACATACTGCATCTTTATCGAAAAAGTTGATACATAAAATGTAATAATTTCTTAAAGCTAAATTTGCAAAATCGCATATATATATATATATATACTAGCTGACCCGGCAAACGTTGTTTTGCTAAGTAAGTTATTTTATAAACAATTTCTAGAGTATCTAAAAAATTAATACTTTTTGTGTAAGGATGTGTTGTTTGAATTGCTATATACAATGAGATATTATAGAAACAATAAACCCCATTAGTTTGTATATATTTTATTAATACAACCAAACTGAAAGTTTTATACACTTTCTATAGAAAACATGGCATAATTCAATCCAAGTCTTTGTTGGTCTTTCGACTTATATAGTCATTACAAATTCCATTTAATCGATTAATGAATGCGTTTCAAATTTTTTGAAATTTTTTTTGGATTCTGGATTTTGTGTATAATTGTAAATAATACTATTGAGCTTGTACAAATTTTTCAAATTTCTGCGAGGAGAGATACAAAATGATTTAGGTATCTCTTTTTTGACCTGCTTTTTGAAAAGTTTCTAGTAATATTCGATGAATAAAAGTAAATTTAATAAAAAGTATATATGTAGAACAGGGCAAGGCACAAAGGTCCAATTTGACTTTAGGCAAATATAAATTTTATTATGAAAATCAAACCAATTACATCACAACAAATGACACATTTCAAATGAACAATTATCTGACTACGTTCAGTAAAACTACCAGCTACTTCATCATTGTAAAAACGTGCTTTTTTGCTGTCTTTAAAAAAAATTTATCTAGACCTTTTTACCCTATAACGGGGTAACTTGGAACGGCCAGATGGCAAGCAGGTCTAATGTCATATTTTAATTTCAAAGGTATTTTACAAAATAATTACATTTTCAACTAATTGCTAGAAAACTACCAATGGAAGAAAATACTTTTACTATGGATTTTCAAAGATTACCATTTATCTCCCAATACCAAAGTCATAAGAATCAGGTTATAGCTGATTATACATATTTTTCCCTTTACATTCAAATACTGCTGTTAAACAATGCTTAGCTTTACTGGTTTTTGACACTTCGGTCGTGGATCTTCATATATTACTATCCATTCTTGAATAAATTCAGAAAATTATAACTGGAAATAAGCTATTCGACAAAATGTTCCTTTGATCAATTCCAAATTTAGGTTCTAAATCTGAATAATCTAGAAAAGGTTTTATAAATACCAATGAGTACATAATTATACAAATAAGTTCTTTCAGAGCATTGTGTTTGAGAAAAATATGATTTGTCAACCATACTGAGTTATACATAGTTCGCTTCACTGTTTATACGAATGGGCAATGGCACTATCATTATATTATAATTGTTAATTATTTATTTAAAATAAATAATTTTATTATTAATTCCTTACAAATATTGAATTGTCATCCATGCGTGATTACATAGCTGTCATTTGCTTATTGTTATTCCAAGTCGAACAGGATAAAAGGTATCCTATGTCCTTCTCCTGGCTCTGAACCAACTTTTACCAACTTTACCAAAGCCAATTTTCAGTTAAATCGGTTCAGCCTTCTTGAGTTATAAGTTCTGACGATATATCTCCAGAATGCACAAACCGAATTCGACAATTTTGCATTTGCTGAAAAGGTCTGGGGCTCCGTGAGGTTTATAGCTGGGTTATAATATATGAGAACCAAAAACTAATATTCTATCACGATAGTTAACATAAGGTAGTCGATTACTTCAATTAGACCTTAGTTATAAGTTCTGACGATATATCTCCAGAATGCACAAACCGAATTCGACAATTTTGCATTTGCTGAAAAGGTCTGGGGCTCCGTGAGGTTTATAGCTGGGTTATAATATATGAGAACCAAAAACTAATATTCTATCACGATAGTTAACATAAGGTAGTCGATTACTTCAATTAGACCTTTTTATTGTCGAATCAAAGCACCAACTTTTACCAACTTTACCAAAGCCAATTTTCAGTTAAATCGGTTCAGCCTTCTTGAGTTATAAGTTTTGACAATATAACTCCAGAATGCACAAACCGAATTCGACAATTTTGCATTCGCTGGAAAGGTCTGGGGCTCCGTGAGGTTTATAGCTGGGTTATAATATATGAGAACCAAAAACTAATATTCTATCACTATAGTTAACTTAAGGTAGTCGATTACTTCAATTAGACCTTTTTATTGTCGAATCAAAGCACATTTGCTGATAATATATATATGCCAATTAGTTGTAAACACCTGAAACATTTTATAAGATATGTATAAAGAAATTACAAATTAACAACAATTAATGTATAACTATTTACATTTTTATTACAAATTTTGAGGTTATGTCAAGAAACTATATTTCAGAATATTTTTTTTATTAATTTGTTGATGATTATACTTATTGCTGATATATAAAATAAACACCTCAAATACTCTATTTAAATACGTATAAACAAATATACATAAATACCTAATTATATAAATAATTACATTTCCATTTTCAAGAAATAAATTTCCCCATCGTCCATCTAGCATCGCTTGGTATTATTAAGAATTAATTTATTTGCCACTTTGTATTAATTTTCCGTGGCGATTAAAATATTTATATTATTCACGTAATAATTTTCAAATAATGGTCATTAAGAAATGCATATCAATATATTTGTATCAAAACAGAAACACCGAATGACAGTTGACAATCGAATGCAAATGTCATGGATGAAATCATTGATAGTATCATAGATTGAATAAACTACATGGATAGTTTATAAATAATTAATTTTAAATTAGAATGAAATAAAGGGATAAAAAGTATCCTATGTCCTTCTCCTGACTCTAAACTACCTCCCTGCCAATTTTCATCTAAATCGGTTCAGCCGTTCGTGAGTTATAAGTGGTAGCACATAAGGCGATCCTCCTTGTTGTATGATTTTGCTTTACCATATGCATTTTTGTTAAGCATTGATTTAGCGATTTTTTATTTGGATTTTGTACGATTATTCAATATTAATATTTAGCACAAAATTTATCTGTAACTGTTTGTGTCTGCACCTTTTCAGTATTTAAATTTTATGACTGCGTCTTTCTCTGTATACCCAGTAGCATTTCTTGGAGAGATTTGAAAGCGCTTAATTATTTTACCATGCGTAATATACGTACGAAAATTTACTAGTGCTTTATAATTATAATAATTGTAAATTGACATACGCACGTTTCCAATTATTTACCATGCAGAATCACTCTAAAGTCTAAACGATTCAAGCATTGCATGTGAATCGCTCTCACGATCTCTTGAGTAGAAGATTGGTAGAAACTAAGAATTGGATGCTGAAATTATACGTTAGTCTTGCGATCGGATGGCCGATGAAAAAATAAAGAAAATACTAGTTGGATCAAGAGAAATATGTTGTTTTCAATTCAAAGTATTACTGGCTCAAAACATAAGTATCTAAATGTTTAATCATTAACTTTTTGAAGTACAATCCGATTTTCTAATTATATGCTTTCTCGAAGTGAAGTTAAATTTTTCAGAATTACCATGAAAGTGCAAAATTTCATGGTAAAAAACAAAAATTCTAAACCAATTTCAAAATTAATAAATTAAATTAATGATTCAAAAACTGTTAGAAAGCTCTCAGTAAGGAATCGTGCTGATTAGTTTTTGCACATCCCAGTATTTTCTAAAAAATATTGCGCTTTCTTAGATTTTGCAGCAATAATTTCATGAATAAGTAACCGACATTATACTTTATTTAACGGGCTTCCAAATAATATAAATGGTTATTTAACTCGATGATGCACCTAATGCAGCTCAACAATCAATCACGAAACATACGTGAGCTATTTATCATAATAACTAGACATAACTGGATGCAATTTCCTATAGTTATAGAAATCGGCCAAAAATCGTAAATGAAATAGTTTGCATATCTTCATGTTTTAGAGGTTTCTGAACATTTTGGCATGCCCCAGAAAAAATGTGTGTGTGTGTTTTACGTGTCCGCAATATTTCGTCCACGTTTTCGGGCGCACGGATCAACCGATTTGAATGGTTCCAGAAACATTCGATTCGTATTGGTAGGAAGATGTGCTGCTTAGTTTTTGGCAAAAGCAGATCCAGCTATTACGTAGATGCAGAGCAAAGTGTGCAGAAAATAGAAATTGAGTTTTTGAGAGAACGAAGTGTCCGATTTGAATGATTCCAAAAACATTCAATTTGTAATGATTGGGAGAAGTGGTGATTCGTCCTGCCATTTCGAAGATACAAGGCTAAATGCACAAAAAAAATGCAGTTTTTGAGAGAACTAAGCATCCAATACAAAAAACTTTCTGCTTGTGTTTTCTAAACAATTGCTTTTCGATTTTTTTTTTATTCTATTTTTTTTCGAATTTTTTTTTGTCGTATATGAAAAATAATTCAGATTTTATTTTTAATTGTGGCTAAAGTTCTGATACTCACTTATATACATTATATACATATATAAATTATTCTAGCTTTGTAATTCTGTTTATATAATTCTTATAAATATTAGACAATGTTACAGTATTTATAATAATCTATTTGAAAACATTTAATATTCCTTGAACATTTTATTACAGTACGGGAGGTTCCAGCAATTTGCCTAAAGGCACGATGCTATTTACCACTTTTGTATATGTATTATATGATTTTTATTTATATGTATAGAATAGCAACGCGTGAACTAAAATAATAAATCATGATTATGATTTAGAGTCCAAGAGAATATAAAAACAAAATAAAGTTTATATTTCAATTGTACTATTTTACTGTCAATTATTAATATACAATTTTAAATTGAAGTTCATTAATAGAAAAATATGCGTCAACATCTAACACGGACATATTACGCCTTTTTTATAAATTGTGCATGAACAGATAGTATTATCTACAATTATACAATCATAATAATTATTTTTCCTTCATTTTTTATGTGAATTCAATTTTTTTTAATTCGTATTCGAATTTAATATTTTGGAAAACGCTGCTCGCCAAATTTGGAAATAGAATACTTTAAAAGCTTGTTGACACTAATAGTCTTATTTTACATTCGCAACTTTATGTTCAGTATTTGTACTTAAATAATAATATTGATGAACATTGTTAAATATTATAATAAAATTGAAAATTTCTATTTCGCAATATGTTGTCAAGTATGTCACTTTAATGAATTCATAAACGGCTGCGTTGATATGATTCATGCAGAATAAAATATTCTAACTCTGAACATATTCTGTGACCATGACGAGCCTTATTAAGCCAGATGATGCAAATAGCATCACAAACCCATTACCCACTGTGACACTTTCAATACATAGGAGTTTTAATAAATGCAATCGATTGTTTGAGATATGAAGAATTTCTTGAATATATTACATTTTGATCAATTTAAGCTGATATGCATATGTACTAACCCAATCATATTTTTGCATGCACAATTTATAAAAAAGGCGGAATATGTCCGTGTTGAAGCATTTTTCTATTAATAAACTTCAATTTAAACTTGTATATTAATAATTAAAAGTAAAATGATACAATTGAAATAAAAATTTTATTTTGTTGTTTTTATATTTTCTTGGACTCTAAATCATAATCATGATTTATTATTAACTTCCCGTAGGGTAAGTTATTGCAATCTTCCAAAAATCGAAATTGAAAATGTTTACATTTCTTCACGTTTTGAAGGTTTCTGTACATTTTGGCATACCTCAGAAAAAAAGGATGTGTGTGTGTATGTATGAATACAATTTTTCGTCCACGTTTTCGGGCGTACGGATCGGAATGGTCCAAAAAACATTCGATTCCTATTGATAGGAAGATGTGCTGATTAGTTTTTGGCAAAGGCAGGTCCAGCCGTTTCGGAGATACAGTGCAAAGAGTGCAGAAAATAGAAATCGAGTTTTTGAGAAAACGGAGCATCTGATTTGAATGATCCAACAAACATTCAATTCGTAATAACGGGGAAAAGTGGTGATTAGCTTTTGGCAAGGGCAGGTCCAGCCGTTTCGGAGATACCGAGCAAAATGTGCAAAAAATAGCTGTTTTTGAAAACTAAGCATCCGATTTGAATAATTCAAAAAACTGTATGGTGTTGTTTACAAAACGATTGTTTTTGGGATAAGAATTTTTTTGTCATTGTTTTTTAATTTCCAAAAAATATTTTTGGTTTTAATTCTAACTCTAGCTGAAGTTCTAAAGCTCACTTATATACTTCAAATGAGTAATTTTAACTTTGCAATTCATTTTATATATTTTTTATAAATATTATGTCCTATTTTGTATCCGATGAAAACGTATATAAACGTCGTTGTACAATTTATAAGCTCTTATATTTTGTCTATAATAGACGAATAATAAAAGCTACAGTATTTATAATAATCTATTTGAGAACATTTAATATTGCTTGAATATTTTATTACGGTATGGGAAGTTCCAGCAATTTCTCTTAACGCATGATGCCATGCATCACTAGTTTTTTTTTTAAGAATGGTATTGTGAAGAGTAAATTTTTTAAATTCATTTTATATGCTTATTTTGCTTTGATTACTTTTCATGCTTGATAATTGTTGATCTAGTCAAAATCTCAGATAGCTAAGTTTCAATATAATATTCTGAATATAAATAATTCGGTAATTTTCTAGAATTATCAATTTTACTCAAAAAATCGTTGACTATTATAATATTTACTTTTCACGTGCCTACACGTAAATGTCGTAAGCCAAAATCATAATTGCATAATTTTCACTTCACTTTGAATACATGCCAAAATAAGTTAATGACGTTTAGTATCAAAGTTTCAGTTATTGGTTCACATTTATTTCTCAAATTCCTACTTAAAGTTCATTTAGTCTTTTTAATAAATATATCATTTGTTATTTATGTCTTTAATTATATAAGTAATTTAATCAAATCACGTCATTTCATCACTAAAATTTTAACTTATTTGTTAATAACGTAATTTCAAATCTTGACTAAATTCTTTGCATCGTTCATAATTAATTAATTTTTTTTGAGTTTTCAACTTTCACACCTGTATCAATAATAAATATCCAGTTCTGCTACATCGTTTGCATTTTTATACAGTTTTGCAGTCCATATTTGTCGAACAAGTCAATTTTTTATAATATTTTATGCAAAAATTTTTATTCAGTGGCGTATCGTTCTTTTTAACTTGATGTTCTTTCCTAGATTTTTTTTTAATCGACCACAATCAATCAATCAATAAAAACGGCTATTAGTCAAGCATCTAGATGTCTCTATTAATTTTTTTTTAATTTATACATACATATAAATATGACAATAATTGGAGACCTTATTCAAAAATAACCTCATATAGCTAGTTTAACGCTTGTTACATTAAACTTATCGATTTATATAATATACTTATATATGGAAACACGAATTTAAAATGGACACCTACTATAATAAACGAATTTAACTAATGAAATTCAGATAAAATTATTTAGGATTTTTACCTTTTTTTCAAATTTGAACTAGTCATAGTATGCCTATGTGACTTATAAAAACAAACCAAATGTATTGATACTACATTTAGTTTTTTTTTCTTTTATTAATAATCATCATAACATAAAAACATTCTATAAATTATTTATAGTATAAATGAATCTAAAATTATTGGCATTCATGATAGAAGAACATCAGTTTGAAATTCCCCACTTGAAATCATCGCTTCAATAATGTTGTTCATAAGTTTTTTAACTAATCTAGTCCCATTACATAATTTCTAACAATAAGCGTATTTTAGATTATTGATTTTGAATCACTTTTCAGTAATACAATATGCTTATAAAATTAAAACTAGTAAATTTAAAAATTCTTTTGGATAATTAACTACTTTACTTAGGATTAGCAATAGTGTCAAAGAAATTAAATTTAAATTCATCTGTTCGACACCTAAAGTTTTGTGACTGGAGTTTGCTTTCGGACTGAATTTCGAAAGATACTTTCTATCAGCTCATCTTCGGTAGCCACCAAGTTACAAAAATAGGATGTATTTATTGACATGTAGTAAATGACTATATCAAATTATTTATTGGTGTGTTTTTCATCTTTTTTTCAATTTCGAACGCCTTTTGAATTCAAATGTTAACTAATGGGAAGTTCCTCAAGGAGAAGAATACACAAATATTCTCGAAAAAAACGGACTTGCTAATTTTATGATTTGGAAATGGTGTACGAGAGTACGTTTTCTCAAAACCAGCTGGTTCGGTTTCAAAAAACTAAAAGCCTATCAATTTTGTGCGAAAATCGGCCGAGCCGTTTCTTTGTAATTAGCAGAAAAATCCACGTTTTAGCCCAGAACTTTATTCCATTTTAATAATACGAAAACCGATCGAAAGATATTGATTGGTATCACGTTGATTAGTTTTTGGCAAAGATCAACCGAGCCGTTTTTTTGTACATAATTAAAGGTTGGAGAACAATGTTTGAAAAACGATTTTGATTAAACTTTTTTTAAATAGATTTTATTTTCTGAAATAACATACTAAAATATTATATACCTGCGATAAGCGGTTGAATTATAAAAATTCTAATCAGAATCTACGCCAAAGCTTATCTACGTTTTGTGGTATTTCATAGGTAGCTACTGATTACAGTTGTCATTCACGCTTAATTTATTCTATATCATTAAATATATTATAAGTATGTTTGAAAGACATCAATTCGAACTCTTATTTTAATGAACACGAAAATGTATTTTTGAGATAAACAGTTTAAAATTTTATCCAAATAGCTAAATCTCAATTCCTCAAATCTCAATTGATTAGTTTCATTATTTACACGTATCGGAAAGTTCATGCAACTTGCCTCAAGGCAAAATCTACTTACAACTAGTTAAAAATTTAGATGTTTTACTATTCCGACACTGGTCGCACATGATCGACTAGTTTGTGAATGTCTTCCGACATATGCACGCTTACTGTTTGTATGCAAAAATTATTAAGAAAACGCCGCGGAGTGCCAACGACGTATTTGCAGCAAGTTACATATGCCGCGCCGAAGTTCGAACAAACGTCATCAGATGCGAATGCTCCCACGCGAGAGTGTCATTGAATATAAACGTTTTATGAATTCATAATTGATAGAGCACTTGTTAGTTAATTGGTTATTTATTATTATTGTTTGAAGAGTATTTTGAAGAAATATTGAATAAGATATTATTTTGGGAGTAAATTTATACCATACTTGAAGAGTGGTGAAGACTAAAGTCTACAATTCATGTTTGTAATATTGTTAGTATAAAAAAATAAAGATATACTTTTAGGAATTTATTAACTTATTTCCTTATTATTAAATATAATTTATTCACTTATTTTTCAATAGACTTGAAACTTCACGAATTAGAAGTTTGTTTTCGCTAAAATATCCGATCCAATTTCATGTTTTCTCGACCTTTCAAGTCATTCTGATTAAAATAAGGCCAAATTAGGAAAAAGTATGTGCGTGTGTATGCAAGCCAATTTTGAATCTTTTGTCGAAGTTTTCTCAAAAAAATTTGGACCGATTTCAGAAATTTAAAAGTAAATCGATGGAACTCGATAAGAACTAGCTTGTCAGTTTTGTGCGACTAGTCGTGCCGTTTCTTTGTAATTTGCAGAAAAGTGTAAAATTTTTCGTCCAGGTTTTAGCCCACAGTCGTAAATCGATTTTAAAAATTCGAAAACTATTCGCAAGATATTGATTGGATGGGTATTGCGTTCATTAGTTTTTGGTAAAAATCGGCAGATTAGTTTCTTTGTAATTGAATGTTGAAAAAAAATGTTTGTGATGATTTTGATGAGCCTTTGTATAACTACAGTTTTCGTAGTCTGAAATAAAATACTAAAATATTATAGGCTTACGATAAGCGGCTGAATTATAAAATAATTCAGAATCTATGCCGAATATCTATATATATTCCGTGTTTCGTAGGAAGCTATTGATCACAGGTGTCGACCACACTTAAAAAAAGACGTTTCTAAACCCGAAAGTGATGAATTTACATGCGTTAAACAAATTAATTTATACAATCTGATTGTTGAAACAAGCTGTATTCAATAAAAAAAAATATATATATCCAGATTTTAGAGGTATGTTGGAAATATATCAATTGGAAATCGTATCGATTATTTTTTAGTCAAAACGAAATAATATTTTAATATTTTACCCATTTTACCTAAATAGCTCAATCTCAATATTTATTTGTTAAAGTGTATACGTATCAAGAAGTTCATGCGACTTGCCTTAAGGCAAAATGCTACTTACAACTTGTTATGATTATTATAGAACATATTAACATAATCAAATTATTATTATTGCTTAAAAAAGGATTTTAAAGAATATTGATGTTTAATTGGAAACTGAATTTCGATTTGGTTTTTAGTAAGAAACATATCATTAGAAGAATGTTTTCTCTTCAGTACATCAATTCTACCTTTGCGATTTTGTTTTCTCTATTATTTTTTATATATATGTTTAGAAAACAAAAATTATGTCACAATAAATTGTTCATCAATAAATACACTATTTAATTTACTTATATACTAATAAAAGAGTATAATACAAAGTCCTCGCAGAGCATCATTGAATTTAATCGTATAAATGTGCTAAATGTGTTAATTAGATACTAATTATTACAGTTTAAAAGAACTAATATTTAATTAAATATTAATTTTGAAGTAGGATAATACATCATATGTGAAGGGCGTTGGGTGTTGCTTCTAAATGTTTTTAATATTATCAGTGATAAACATATTCATTTTATTTTTTCATTTTTTCATCTTCATTTTTTTATGAAGTTCAAGCAGCAGCCATCAGTTCCACTTAATTTGATTGTTAAAAATGAATTTATATTTTGCAGATCAACTGCCAATTAATAAGATATACATTATTATTTGGTAACATTTATTAAAAATAATAAATTTATTATAGAAATGTGTCGAGTCATCTGATCAGGAAAATATCAATCACGACGATTGAGATACTTTCATAACAAGATTTATTTTCTCTTATTCTATTAATTATATCTTAAAGCAAATTATCTCATGCATAATTAGATTTTGAAAACGATATATTTTTCCTAAACTCGTTTTAAAGATAGAATATGGCTTGCAAGATAAAATTAAAAAAAAATATTAACTTTTACTTGGAAATAAATTCAGTAAATTTAATAATTTATTAATTATCTTCCATTAACATTCTAACAGGTTTTAATCTTTATTGAGTTATGTGTGGAACATTATTATTGAAAATGTATTGGTGAAATTTTAATTATTGCTTGTTTATATTAGTCATATTAATTCGTTTTTCTGTTTACATTTCAGCGACGTCATAAGTTTGCAGAAATAAATCTAATAAAGATTTGAACATAAAAATCCATGATCATGGTGTTAGTAATTAAAAATATTTAAAAGATTAACGTTCGTATTAATAATTAATAATTATACATAATTTAAGATATGTAAATAAAATATTTATATAATAATTATACAAAGTCTAAGATAAAACTTGTGATATCGTAGCTAGTCGAAATATATTTTTGTAAGTTTTATATCTAAACAAAGTGCCTCATATTAATTCTATATAGATACTAATTATAATTATAATTATTATTAAAATAAGTGAATAAAAAATATTACTGCGCGCCGAGAATAATTATTATTGTGAATTGTAAATTTATATAGTGAGTGTTAGTGTTATATTTATATTATTTGATCGAAAAAAAAACGAAATTCAAAAAATGGCTCAAGCCGATAATTTGAATGCCTTGAGAAGAAGCGGACGTCTGCCGGAGTTTCATCCGGGATTTATGCGTGAAAGGAGTTTTATTAGACCACCATCTCAATATCAGGTAATTAATTAATTATTACTAATTTTTTCTGATGACAGAATTTTTATTAGATGTTTAAAAGTTTTTTGTTTGTAATTTATACATTATTGATAATTATGAACTTACATTGAATGCTTTATTATTGAATCAAATGTTGTACGAGTTTTCTCTATCATACAAAAGATACTATTCTATTTATAAGTGAAGTCGTGCAAAACAGTTTTTTCATGTTCTGCATTAATTTTAATTCGTTTTGTCTACATATATTACATAAATATGTTCATTATTTTAGAACACTTTAGATGCTGCAAGGAAATTTTTATATAAGATAAGTTGTTTTATAACATTTTATACGAATATGATATTAGCAATCTTGTTTTTTACGTATTGTCCTATTGTTTGCAAATTGCATAAAAAATACCCAAATAGGATAAACTTGACCTTGAAAACAACTACAAAGTAATTAATTAATTTTAATATTCATGCCAATCTTATATATAAAAATAAATCGCAAAATGTGGTGGTAAGCGCATAACTCAACAACGCCTGGACCAATTTGGCCAATTCTTTTTTTAAAATGCTCATTGAAGTTCAAAGATGGTTCTTAGGTCGAAAAATCGAATAATTGCCGGAAAAACTCTAAAAACGGTCGTTTTCTTTTTTCCATACAAACGTTTTCTAACTAAAACGTAGAATCAATTTGAGCTTTATTGCTATTATACAAAGTTCATATTAAATTACAAGCACTCACTGTATGCTGCTTTTAAACGATTATTCGGATTTTGATAAATCTTTTTGAAGTTTGTTAAGGAAATTTTCTAGGATGTATGTGATTATAGGGTACTGGGATGTATGTGCAGAAATAAATGGAAAAAATTGCAAAAAGCGACATGTCATTGCTTGTATTGAAAATAAATGAAAACTATAATCTGCCAAAAATTTCAATTTACTTATGAACCTAGACAATATTAGACTATGTATAATAAATTTATAATTATGAATAAAAAATGAAATGTCTACATTATTATTGCCAAAAAGCAGCTGAGATGTGCCAGAAATTAAAATAATATAAAATACAGTATATGTATGGCAGATTGATTGATACACATATGAACAGAATATAATAAATTAATTCAGGTAAATAATGAAATTAAGTATTAATCAGGGCCGGTCCTACCTTTGATGCGATGCATGCAAAAAATACGAGCGCACGTCTTAGGGGGCGCCAACACAAGACTCGGATATTAAATTTTCAATATATAATTTCTTTGCATTTTTTACTAATCTTTCCACAATATTTTTAAAATTCATAAAAATTTCACTTTATAACAACAAAATGGGAAAGTAAAGATGAATACATACAATTCGGCCCCATAATATCGATTAGGAGAAGTTTAAGATGCTATTTTGGATATCCTAAATACTAAAAAATTAAATTAATTTAATCCAACATGAAGTACCAGTGTTATGTATGGTTATGGTTATGTTATACCGTTTAAAAGATTTAAATTTCCAATATAGTGCGGGAATTGAGACTCATCATTTTATTCAGCAGTTCTACATTTAACATCGCTCACATTATAAATGTATATGCATTTTAGCGTGAGAGTAATTTAAAAAACATTATTTTTATGTAAACGGTAAATATTAGTATATTATATTTAAACATTGTAGAAATGGGTACAGGACAACGTTTGTCGGGCCATCTAGTTTAAGTAGAAAACATGTATCGATATCTGTGAATTAACTTTGTATTTAAACCTTATTTGATTTTTTTGATAGCATTTGTTTTCATATATGATATTTCATGTATTCAACACCAAATGAACCTTGGATCCATTGTTTTGTCTACAAATATAACATTACAAGCCAAATATAGCCTTACAAGTTGCTTGAATTCAAGATTGACGAATTTTATAAACATCTACTTTACTATTGAAGTTAAAATATAGAAGTAATATTGAATTTAAAATACAGAATATAACTTTTTTATTTGGTAAAAAATCTTGTTTTATAACTTACATAAATTATTTTTCGCACTTTTACTTATTTGTGACTTTGTTAAAAACATTAAATGAAAAAATCCTGAAGCGATTTCTAGAATGTAATAATAATTTAGGAATCCGTAAAAAATCGAATGTTCAGTTGAAGTCCTAGTCTCATAATACTACACTTGATTAATTTACTTTCGGAACAGTAATTCTTTTCGTAATCAATTTGCTTAAGAAATAATTTACATACAATGCATTTCGCATTCATAACATATTTATAACGTACACATTATATGCATGATGAAATAGTATGGGAGTAATTCAAAGATATCGAACGAATTCAAATTTGAAATATCAACATCTATCATTCAGTCTTTTCACTTTATATAAATATATACATTTTAAGTAATATTAACATTATCCGAAGGTAGATGACTTTTTAAAAATATATTTATATTAGTACTATAAATTTACAATTAAACTATATATGACGTGGGACACTGTATGGTTGTGCAAAGTTTTTGTAGTGACAGTCGTCACACAGCTAAAGTACACTTTAGCTTTATATTAAATTGGTTCTTTGAATGAATATAAACACATATACAGTTACATACAAGTATTTGAACTTGTATGTAATTTTTATGAATGCTAAACATATATGAACATTATTGCACACATGCGTAATAACGTATTCATTCATAATTAAATTATTACTTTTGCCATGTCATTGAACATTGAACTAATTGCTTGGGAGTGCCTGATGGCAAAACCTATATCATTATAGGCGTGACAAAATCATGTTACGTATCTGTGAATGTCAATTTACAATTTAACTGCATTTCTTGCTTAAAATTTGGCATGCCATACTTTAAACTTTATACGAGAATTAAGATTTAAATTTATGTAACGCTCAGTAAGCGTTTTTATCATCCTACAACTATAAAATAAATCTAATCGTAAGTTAGAGCAGCGTTTCCAAAAATCGAATAGATCACCATGCTATTTTTACTCTGAACAAACACGTTGGGAGGAACTCAATAATTACATAAATCTACCAGTTCTAAATTTATATATAAATATTTACTATTTTCGAATGGTTCGATAGTTTTTGCTTGAACGAGCGACTTCACTTATAGCCGCGTGCTAATTTGCAAAAAAATTAATATGTAACTTATCACAGTAGTAATAAAATTTTGTGTACTGCCCATTTCATAAACAAATTGCCCTTTTTTCCCACCCACTTCCCGTACCGTAACGAAATGATCGAGGAATATTAAATGCTTTAAAAGAGATTATTATAAATATTGTAACATTGTCTAATATTCATAAGAATTATATAAATTGAATTGGAAGGTTGAAATTATTTGTTTAAAGTATATTAGAACAGAATTAAAATAAAAATCTGAATTATTTTCGATATACAAAAAAATATTTCTGAAAAAAAAATGAAAAAAAATTTTGGAACAAAAAAAATTGTTGTTTTGGCCTTTGCCAAAAACTAATCAGCATATCTCCCTATCGATAGGAATCGAATGTTTTTTGAACCATTCAAATCGGTTAATCCGTACGCCCGAAAACGTGGACGAAAAATTGTATCCATACATACATCAGACTATAAGTAAGTCTGGTGTATGTATGGATACATTGATACATACTTACATACATCAGATATAACTAAGTCTAAACAGACTTATAATGCATTTTTTTTAAACAGACGTTATATCTGTTTTGTATTAATATAGTGCATGCACAAATACCCTTTTAAATGCTCTAAAAAGTGCAACCCATTTTTCCAAACTTCAAAGAATTTTTATAAATCAACCACTTTTCAAAGGCCTATAATATTTTAAAAGTACTTAATTTTTAATTAATGCATCATCTCATACATACATTGTAGATATTGCTTCACCATTATTAAAAAAATAATGCCTCATTGTATTTCATGTGACTTTTATAATAATTATCCATCGAACGTAACTTTCAAAAGAAAAGTATAAATATTTCTATATTAATTTGCTTTTGTTTAAAGGAAACTATAAAAATTCAGAATATTTTAGTTCATTCACATGGATTAAAATAGAATTCGATGGTAGGAATCTTTTAAGTGTACCAAATGTTTCTAGTATGAGGTTGAAATGTATTTATAAAAACCTGAATGCAATTGTTCTCTGTATTGTGTCACATATTACGGTTAAAATTACTCTATTGTATAAATATATTTAAATTAAATTATAAGCAATTAGTAAATTACTATTTGAATAATACAACATTTTTACTAATTATACATTTAGAATATATTAATGTGATTGGAAACGTATAAATTTAATGTCATAAATAATTTATAAAAAATGAAAAATAAATTATAATTTATTACATTATTACATTTATTATATATATTATTTAGACTAACTTATCAGTATAATTTTCAGATGTTCAGCAAACTGATAATTCGAAATTTTCGATATTTGAATTTATGGCTCTGGGAATGGTAACGAATTTCTAAAACATGAAACAAAACAAACATTTCCTGTTTCCGAAAATAACAAGAGTATTGATAAATTCTCAGATATTTGAATTGAAACTTCATTATGACAAATAAGATATTTTTCAAAAATCAAGCATTGAGAAAGGCAGCACTAGAAGTAAATTAATAAAAAAGTATAAAATTGATTGAAAGTGATTTTAATAAAATCACATTAAAAATATCAGCAACAATATATTATTAAGGATAAGTGTATTATTAAAATTGCATGAATATATTAAAAACATTTTGGCATACCTCAGAAAAAATGGATGTGTGTGTGCGTTTTGTATGTCCGCATTTTTTCGTCCAAGTTTTTGGGCGCACGGATCAACCGATTTGAATGGTTCAAAAAACATTCGATTTCTATTGATAGGGAGATGTGCTGATTAGTTAAATTAGATTAGACAAAGGCAGGTACAGCCGTTATGAAGATACAGAGCAAGGAGTGCAAAAAATACAAATCGAGTTTTTGAGAGAACGTTGAATAATCTAAAAAACATTCAATTTGTAATGATTTGAAGTTGAGTTTTGAGTTTTAAAAATTTAACTCGCATGTAGTTATTATTTTATATGCTGACATCGGGCAGCTTTGATGTCAAATTTTCACTTGAGGTTTTGGATCTCAAGTAAAAATCGTTCCTTGTGGATATAGCTGCATATAAATTCACAAAAATGCCAATAAATTCTTCGAGTATAGTTAATTATTTACAACTGGATTGGATAACAACTGGGTTGCAATCCATTCAGAAGCCAAGTAATAAAGTCAAAACAATTGCTGAATTTATCCTGGTATGATATATTGTAATTAAAAGTATAACAAAAAAGGAATATTGGCCGCTATATTTACACAATAATTTTAAGGGCCTAGGCGTTCGGAAAAAAATGTTTTGTTAGTTATTGGAGTATGTTTTTAGACAATATAATCAGTGGTGTTGTGCTAATATTTTTTTTGCCGGAACGCTAAAATTTAATATTTTTTGCCGGAACGCTGAAATTTAAAAACCGGTTTATAAATCGGTTCTCATGTTTGTTCCGGTTCCGTTCGAAAAGGAAAGAAACAAAAATCATTACAAAACCCATTTTGTGCACATATATGCATGTTTATTACAATAAAAGGAACATTTAATAAAAATTAGTTGAATTATAATTTATAAAATTCACTTATTAAATCATTTTCTAGTAGTAGCGATTTAAAAAAAAAAAATTTTGCCGGAACGCGTTTCGGCTCAAAAATTATTTGCCGGAACGATGTTCCGGCTCGACAACACCACTGAATATAATATATTTTAAACTCACAAAGTAACAATTTAGGGTTATTTTATTCTACCTTAACCAGTGCACACTCATTGAACTGTACGCACAATTTTATTAGTATTATTTTGAGGTAAAATATCAATTACTTATTTTATACCGGCGTAGCTTCAAAATATACTAAATATCCTGAAACATAGAAATATATTTTGTTTTCTTCTTCTCAAAAATTGCTGTCTAAATAGCTAATGGTCAATGATTTATAGGCATGACGATTATTCTAAATGCACAGAATTCTGTCACTCTCCATGACGACCATATCAGTCAATCACAGTTGACTAATATGAAATTCATTCTCTTCTAATACAATTTTCTTTTGTACGACGGACTTAATCTGTGATACGTTTATTTACTACTACTTTTACTAAGACGAAAATATTGCGCAGATTCAACTACAACTACAATATACAGAACTTATGCTAACAGCGATTATAGATGATTAAATTATCGAAGGCAACCTCAAATCCGAGCCAAATTTATTTTTAAACAGAATACTACAGATTTAACTCAAACTCGATGCATAAATTTATATGGTCATTTTTGTGCATAATTTATATTTATATCTTTAATATAATATTTATTAAGGTTTTCGTTCGCTTTTAGTTTAAAATATTCATTTTTCAGATGAGGGATGGCGCAGCAAAAAGGCGTAGCGTGCACGGTCATGGCCCCGCACATCACTACAATCATCAACAAAGAGGCAAGCCATCTCTTGAAATCTATAGGCCCCCTAGTAAGTTTTCAACTACTGGGCTATTTTAAAACATTGTTTATCGAAAGATCTTCGGAAAATTTGTTATATGTATCACATATACAAACATCTATTAACACGTTAAATTAAAGTGGACTGAGATATTATCAACAACTAATTAATATCATAGTTATTCCTATTGCATTAATTTTAAAATTTAGTAAGTAAAAATATACATACCAAACCACGATGGAACAAAGCACGACAAAATTCGAAACACTATTATTTTCAAAATAAGAAAACACTATTTTAAACAAAAACTGACTAAAATAACAACACCTTGAATATTTGATCACTAATCCATCATTACCAAAACTGAACTGTTGTACAGGGCAAGGTCAATACTACTGCAAAATGCATCAAAAAAGGAAAAGGTCGTGTCGCAGACATAGAATTATTCTTGATAAAATTAATAATAAACTGACAGCTGTCATGTGATAGATGAGTAGAATTCATAGACCTTATAATACTATATGTTATAAGGTCTATGGCGGAATTTCGTTTCTTAATACAAAACGAATAAAGAAATTTAGCAAATCTTCTGAGGTCACAATTTTTTTCTCTGTATAAACAATAGGTTGAACAGTTTTAAAAGTGTCGTTGAAAAATTTTTCATATGTTCTGAAAACATCGAAAAATTGATTTGAAAAATTTTTGTTCTTTAAAATTAATAGTGTTTCGAAGATTGCGATGTAATTTTTTTCTGGTTTGGTTAAATGATTAAAATTTTAATTATTGTTTTAATACTTTTTAACAATTGTATTTATTGTGTAAAACAAGAAAAATGTATTCTAGGTTTACTTATTAAGCTGATTATCCGAGAGTCCGATAAACGGGCATAACATCAGTAAAAAGATTTTACTAAAAAACTTGTTTTTTTTTATTATCATAAAATCCATAAGTTAATAAACAAAATAATAAACAAAATTTAGATTGTAACGATAGTGTTTAAAAATTAAGAGTAAAACTTGGAGACTAGAAATTGACTCTGGTGTCATTTGTTTACCATACATAAAATAACTTTATAAATCAGCACAATATCTAGTTAACAAATTCAACACAATAATCCTGTCTTTACAATAACAAAAACCACTTTCAATATCGAACGAAAAATGTGGTTTGCTAAACTAATTGCTCAGATTGTGATTCAACACATACGTATATCGTATATTGGTAAAAAGAGCCATCATTTAATAAAACACCTGCAGCAACATAAAAACAATTTAAAAAATCCAAAATTATTTAAAATTTTGGGAAGAAATTTTAATTCAGATCTATAACGAAAAAGTTATAAATAATAACCTTTCTACTTTATGCCCTATAACTAGATTTTGTGTTATAAGAAAATGTGTTTTTCTGGGTTGTGTTTCGAAGCTCGATAATCAATAAAAATATGTGTATATACTCAAAGCCTATATATTCAAACATCGTTAAAATATGCCTTACTATTGTATATTCATAATATTATTATAATAGATGTTCGTGTGGATGGACCGAACAAGTTGAACGTCCATGCGAAAGAGTTTACGATGGCGATGGGGCAGCAACATAATCTGCAAACTTCAAGGTAACTGGATAATTTTAATCGATATTTATGACACTTATAATGTAAAAATTCCAAAACATAGATAAAAGAAGAGTATGCCAAACATAGATAAAAAAGTGCCTAAAACATGAGCAGAATAGAATATTATTGTTTTATAAAAAAATATGGCAATATCTAAGTGCTAAACATAATTTGTGAATATTAAATTAATATTGAATTTTATTGCATCTTGTTGCAAAAAAACAATAATAATGCATGGAAACAGCAATAAAATTACAAAGAAAACAAGGTCAATACACTAATAGTGACTGAATAAAAACAGTTTAGCTAAGAGAAGTGAGATTCTGAACATATTAGTTTCAAAGTCTATAACTAAATGTAAATTAAATTTCGTTTCTAATTATTGATGTTGTTTTGTTGAAGATCTAGTGTAAACGTGCCATTTAATCAACATCAAATGCAGCATGGTTTACAACATTCGAAAAGTGCCAATATTATGGGACTCCGGCATCAGACAAATAATAATCATCATGGAATGAAGAACAACAACCGACAAATGTCTCCACAAATACCAGCAATTCCACTTATGACTTCTGCATCAGCTCATATTATACAGGTAAATTTAAATAAATTTTTAATTTTTCAAGACTAACTATCTAATTGAAAAAGCCATTTGAATATATCTGAAACAAAAATGTTTCCAATCAAATGATTTAAATTAAAATATGAATTTAATATATAAGAAGACTGAATTGTAAAAGAAATTAACAAATAGTTAACAATTTAAAGAATCATTGAGACCGAAATAACTCATAAATTGTTGTGAAACATTCACATTTATACTTTTATCGTACTAAAAAAGATGGGTATCAGTATGCTAAATTATTCATATCTAAAAAATAATGAAGCCAATATGGCGGTTCTGAAGCCAATAACTGGATTTTTGATATGTAGGATATGTTATAACGTCCGAAATTATATAAAGTAGTTCAGCAGCTCCGATGAAATACATATATTGTTCAGTTACTCAATTGGTTAATAAATTATTTCTGTACAATGTTTAATAGAAGATTTTTACATCAATGAGGTACACAGTTTAGTTCTTAATTATAATCAAATAAAGAAAAACTCGTTACAAGGGGTGAAATATCCCCTATTCAATAAAAAAGCACGCACGCACGACTAAATTGTAAAGTACTTATTTCATGAGCACATATATTATGAGCGTAGATATAACGATTTGAAACATAACTCCTTTAAAACCTAACATAAAATGAAATATAGTTTTAATTTGTTCAAAATATCCATAAAATATATAATATATATGTTCCATATATTTATATATATGATATTATTGGGATATTATCACAAGTCCTTAAGTCTAATAATAAATATATATTATACAATTGACGCTTAATATTTTTTAAATAGATCTTTTTGTTTTATAATTTCGCATAGTGTTTGGAATGTTTGGAATTTGGATTTAAAATACAAGTGACAATTAAGGAATCTTGTAAATACCTAATGTGTTGCAAATGCAGTTGCAGCTGCAAATGCAAAAAGAGAATAATCTCTAAAATTAATTAAAATGAGATGAATCTAAAAAATGGCAAGCATAAAGAAACGACAAATATAGTGTGAAATCAGTATTAATATATTTAGAAAATCATCAATTTTGATTTAAACATTTAACGATATATCGTTATCGTTATATATTTGGGATATTATCTATATCGTTTGGGATATAGACAATATCCCAATAATATCATATATACATATATGATATTATTTATCACAAGTTCTTAAGTCGAATAATAAATCTATATTATACAATTGATTCTTAATATTTTTTAAATAGATCTTTTTGGTTTATAATTTCACATAGTGTTTGGACTATATTAAAGATTTAAAACACAAGTGACAATTAAGGAATCTTGTAAATAGTTTATGTGTTGCAAATGCAGTTGCAGATGCAAATGCAAAAAGAGAATAATCTCTGAAATTAATTAAAATGAGATAAATCTAAAAAATGGCAAGCATAAAGAAACGACAAATATAGTGTGAAATCCAGTATTAATATATTTAGAAAATCATCAATTTTTTATTTAAACATTTAACGATTGTATTGTTAAATTTTCGTGTGTTATACTCCAAAGCCATCGAGGGTTTAAGGAAGCTGCGAGATTGAAGATTTGTCTGTGATTTTTCTTAAGTAACAAAGTGATCACAAATGCAGCTTTTTGTTACATTTTACAGAGATTAAATTGATGAATTCTAAATAGATACTTTGATATTGTAATAAGAAAAATATTATTTGCAAGCGTTCTGAATCGATTCTAAAAATCAGAACAATTAATTGTTCTGAATTTAAAATGTCTGTTATTTAGAACACAAGTTGGGAGTGAAAAATTTCTATCGTTGACTCGTGTGAAAGCATCTTTAGCTCGTGTACAAATAGAATTCGCATTGGGCAACACTAAACAACTGCCTTGGTATGGCTACATAAGTTCAAGTCGTAAACAAGAGCTCGTAGCGGTACGACAGACGGAGCGCCATTTTATTTCTTATTTTGCAATCAAACCGTTGATTTGAACAAGTTTTAGTTAAGCTTTTTTACAACAATTATTTGAAGACATCTTATCTTTGACGCTTTTTTCGTTCGTTGCGGCGAGTTATATTCTGTGAAAATGTCTGATACCGAAACAAAATCTAAGAAGGGCGGCAAAAAGGCGAACTCTCCTGCCAAAAAACAAAAATCTCCTGCAAAGAGCAAAGCCAAAGCCGGTAAAGCAGCTACTAAATCCCCTGGAAAAGTTGGAAAAAGGGGGCGCCCAAAGAAAATATTGACATCTGCTCAACAAGAAAAAGTGCAGAAAACTTTAGCTGAGAAAGAAGCCAGAAAAGCGGCAGGAGTAGTCAAGAGAGGAAGACCAAAGACCAAGAAGTGATCTGGAAAAATGTAGAACTAACTCAATTACGATGTATAAAATGGAATATTTTATGATTAGACTGATTTTATATTTATTTTGATAACATTATTTGAACTTTTATTTTGTAATGTGTATAATGATTGTGTTAATAAATGCCAACTACTTATAGTACAAACCAGCCGTTTAATTACTTATTCACATTTGTGATTCAATGTATTACTTATGAGTGAAAAAGTATCTAAATTAGATATAAATATATTACAGTGCAATGCTCTACATTCATTTGTTTGTAAGTTTTACTCACACAATCTATTAATGTTGCTGCTTGAATTACTTTTCTTATAAAGTTTATTCTTAATGGTACTTAAAGTCATTCCTGCACGTTATGTACGACATTTACTTTGCAATTTAAGAAAAAGTTATATAGAAATAAGAATTGAGTATGTAGTCTTGCTGATAATTTCAGAAGACATGTTGAAGAAGAATTTTTAATATTTATTTTTCTTCATAAGAATACACCGAAAGTTCACTTCAAGTTAGAGCAAACACCAATAGCAAATGGAGTGGAAAACAAAGTAACAATACCTGGTGGTCTTCAACGATCTAAAAGCATGTCTGCTGCAGATTCGCTAGCTAGGAGCTTATCATTAGGACTCGACATTAGCTCAGATGTTCCTAATTTAGGTCCCTTTCCTGCAGAAATAGAGGAGATAATTACATTGGCTTGTGAAGGTATGATTTTTAATCAATATTTTTGATGGTATTGAAAAAATTATGATAAGCAACTTAATAATAATTGCAATACAATATATATTTAATAATTAATATAATTTAATATTTCAATTTATTAATTACAGATCCAAATCAGTTATCTGCTAGAGCTCTAATCAATCTTTCAAATAGTCTGATGCAACGTGCTGTAGAAAGTCAAAAGTATGCTCTTCCAGCAGCTAGACTTTGCATAAAAATTATAGCGAGTGAAAAAAAAGAAACATTCTTGGAAACACTTATAAATACATGCAGACAGTGGTACCAAGAAAGAGACAAGGTTTGCAGACAAAAAATAAATCTAATGAAAATAATAATTATTTTTTTAATAACTACCGTAAAATAATAATTATTTTGTTATTAACTACCGTAAATGACAATATTAGTATTATATATTTTCTTTCTTTCAAGATTTTACGTCTCTCAGTTAAAACAAAGTCTCGTACAAGATTTACAGCATTCATGGCCTTCTTGATGGAAATGTTTTCTCAGTTGAAGAGAAGGCAATTGCAATTAAAAACCCAATGTGATGGAATTTCACCACCTATGGTGTTACTCACTTTATTGTGCAAATCTTGTGAAGAATGTGTGAAGCCACCGATCTCATCTTTGTCAGAGGTATAATTTTTCATAATGCTACTGGATTATATGTGATATATTATGATAATATGTAGAAAATAAGTTATTTAATAGATGTTTTTGAATTTGTTATTAAAAAATATTTAACCGTTTTTAAAATAATTGCTATAAACATGTTTTACTTTATTTCTCTTATAGTGACTATATTTAAAGAAAATCGAAAATTTTATAAATATATTGAATGTACAGAAAAATTGTTTTGGTCCACAGATCGAATGTCTCTTTTTTGTATTAACATGCATTGGAAGAGATCTGGAAATTCATATGCCAAATCAGCTTGACAAACTTTTGCGTCAAGTAAGAGATGCTTTCTTGAGTACATCTATGGAACCTAGTATTAGAAAGACGCTTCTTCAACTCATTGAACTTCAAGCATCACATTGGCAACTGCCGGGATCTACAGTTTTATATTATTATCCTTCCACTAAATAATACGATGGAAATTATGCATATTTTAGTTGTGTAATAGAAATTGATAATTTATGCCATTTTTAGTCTAGATGTTATTTGAGTTTTTTAACTTAAAATTAGGTTTTATTTAGGTATCATTTGAACCTAAAATGTTATGTCATTTATGATTTTATCTTTGTTGCAAATATATGCTTTATGATTAATAAATCAATAACAATGCAATATTCATATAATATATCAATTTTCTTTCCACTAGTGCATATTTTTACTACTCAATTGGCAATGTAAATTTCTTTTTGAAATAGATGTGTCTTTATTTTATTAAATTGAATTATTTGATATTCATTAATAAATCATTATTATATTGTTATACATTTTACCGTTTATTGATTATAAATGGATAAAATTGTGTTACATTGAAAATACCAAATTTTTACTAAATTTATGATCTTATATACTAGGCTTTATTGTAATTTATGCTCAATGCTTACTTTAATTTTTTAAACTGATACTTCCTAAATGCTAAATACATAAACAGATAAAAAAAATATTATTATTTTTTTTAGAAAATTAATTGGCTACTAAAAATGGTAAAAAAAAATATTTCTTTATACTGCTTACTTGGTAGAATATTGTATTGCAATTGTTTATTCGATGTTGAAATATATTTGATACTATTTGCAACTAATTCGCTAAATTAAAAATAGTAAATTGATTTTCAATTTTTTATTTATAAGTTTTTGAATTTTTGATATGTGTTCAGTTCATCAAAATTATATTTTTTTTTTGTTTTACACAATGAATACCATTATAAAAATATCAAATCATTTCTTTAATATTGAAATATATTCAATAAGTAATTATATCTTGTTCAGTAGAAAAGCTTTTCTCAAATAAGTCTTCAGCGAATAAACATTTAGAAAAAGCAGCGGTTTCCTCTACGAAATATTTCTAATTTAAAACGCGCGCCGAATACATTCAGTTCCAACATCATTAAAACAAGAGCTTGACCAACTGCAAAAATTAAAATGAAATAATTTCATTCTGAAAACAACATGGCTGAGAAGAAACGGGGAAAAAAGCGCAAAGATGTATGTAGTTTCTATTATATTAATTAAACTAAAATTTCATCATTAAAATTCATAATGAGTTCAGTATAAATAATTCAAGTCATATTTTTATGGATAAATCAAGTGTTATGACATTGCTTTAATAGATGACGTTGTTAATGATGACATTTACAACTTTTGCTATTTAACTATTTTATAAACAGTGGATCTTCTAATATATTTGTAACATGTAGCTATAGTTAACCAAAATAATATTTGGTATAATTTCTATTTTATATACGCCATAACTTTAAAAAATCTGCAAACAAATATCTAGTTTGACATAACGGTATCGTGTTATTTACATCGTACACATATGTTGGAAACCACGGGCGTCACAATGACAGCTATCTTAATAAGATTTTATATATAAAAATGCCGTCTATCAATAAAATTAACTCATACAGAAATTATGCTATTTTTATTTATACTTTAATTACAGGAATACACAGGCCCAGGAGGTACTCCCGAAGAAGTGGAAAAACCATCAAAGGATGAATATACAATAGCAAAATGGTTACGTAAAAATGTTCCAACAAAAAAAACTAAATTTATTAACCATAATGTGGAATATTTTACTTGTAAGTATTCATTCCTGTTAATAAACATAAAACCTTTGTTACAAAAATAAACATGTAACCACTTGAATTGAATAAGCATAGATGAGAAATTATTTCGAAAGCACTATATTTGATTGCTTTTTATGTCTGATATTATGTTGCAGCGAGTAAAGCTCTTGATGCTTTAATGGCATCAAAATTTGGTGGTGAAGATGCTTTACTTCCAACTCGAGAATTTGCTATTGAATTTATGAACACAATGCTCCGCCATAAATTTTTCCATCGAGCTGTGAAGGTAATTTTCTAATATTCTAAAATTTATATATAAGACAAAACATAAATTATATTATGCTGATTATTTATTGTAGGTTCCTGTATCAGAGCAGGAATTGAAAAATCGTAAGAAGGGTGATAAAAGTGGTAAGAAACCAAAAGAATCGAAAGAGAAAAAAATTGAGAAACCTGAGTCACAAACTGAAGCACAGAATAGCAATGCTGAAGGAAAGGATAAGATGGTATATTGTAAATAATAACAAAAAAAAAATAAAAAAATAAGAACTCATGATCTTATTTAATAGAGTAAGTGAATCTTTTACATAAGTAATTATTTGTTTTAGAGCTTGGAACCTGAGAAAGAAAAGGAAAAACGTAAGAGAAAGATACGCTTAGAAATGCATTTGCATCAAGTGTTTGTTGATGGATCGGAAGCTTATGTTTGGATATATGACCCTATTCCTTTACATTATTGGATATTTGGAACACTTTTGGTATTAGGTGCGATTGGAGTTTGCTTGTTTCCACTTTGGCCACCAACAGTGAGGTGAGTATGAATCTGATAGTAATGATGTAATATGATTTAATTTTGATAATGAGTTCTATGGTTATAATTAGGAAAGGAGTGTATTATTTAAGTATAGCAGCTGCAGGATTTTTGGTATTCATAATTGCATTAACTATTATACGTTTAATAATATTCTGTATAATTTGGATCATAACACTTGGTAAACATCATTTATGGCTATTTCCAAATTTAACAGAAGATGTTGGGTTCTTTGCATCATTTTGGCCTCTATATAAGGTAATCTTATATTTAATAGATACTTTAATTTAAAATATAATTTGATTCCTGGAGAGTTTTTCATTGTGTATCTAATTTTACAATCGTAATTACAAATGTATGCACTTTTAGTTATTATTTGATATCTAATATTCAATACTATCATGACAATAATATAATTAAGAATACTTAATTTTTATATTACAGTATGAATATAAAGGAGGTGAAGCATTAGAAAATACTAGTAAAAAAAAGAAAAAGAAAAAAGATAAATATAGTGACAACGAAGATGAAGTCCGAGAGAAAGAAATAAATATATCTAAGCAAACTGTATCTGAGCCTGTTGAAAGTCAAGATAATGAATGCCAGCGGTATGGACGTTCAATAATTGCTTTTTTATAATAATGTTTATTTATAATAATAACTTTGTATATTTTTCAGACTTTCTTCTCCTACAATTGAAGTGACACCTGTGGAACCATCAGAAAGTGAATCAGAATCATCACAGAGATCATCAACTGGTAAAGACTTTGAAATGGTTGACGCTAATGAAGTTGATACCTCATAATGATTAATTAATACAATATAGATTAATAACATGGAGTCTTTCAGTTATCAGTTATGAAATGAATATTAAATATTTGTTTGTAGCCCTGTGGATAGTTTTATCAGCACAATTTGTTGCTATGTCACAATTGAGCACAACACATGTTATTTTGTATATCTAATATTGTAAAATATTTTTAAAAGGATCTATGTATGTATATTATTTGATATAGGCAATTAAATAATTATTTATGAATATGGGGTATATCAATGTTTTGTTTTTGGTTCTTGATGGAATATGAAGTATTGAAATAATAATACTAAGTCATATAATAATTATAATAATGGGTGGTACTGCCCTACAGTAGGTCTGTGAGCTTAGTTAACTAACTTGATTTAAGGAAGAGTAGTGTGAAAGATTTCCCTCGCTTTCCCATTTCACACTGCAGTGCCCAAAATAGGCTATTTTCACACATTTTTAACTTCCCGTAGGGTAAGTTATTGTAATGGGCCGAAAATCGGAATTGAAAATTTTTACATTTCTCGACGTTTTGAAGGTTTCTGAACGTTTTGGCATACCTCAGAAAAAATGGATGTGTGTGTGTGTGTATGTGTGTGTGTGTGTGTATGTATGTGTGGATACAAATTTCCAGTCACGTTTTAGGGCGCACGGATCAACCGATTTGAATGGTTCAAAAAACATTCGATTCCTATTGATAGGGAAAAGAGCTGATTAGTTTTTGGCAAAGGCAGGTCCAGCCGTTTCGGAGATACGGAGCAAAGAGTGCGGAAAATAGAAATCGAATTTTGGAGAGAACGGAGTATCCGATTTGAATGATCTAAAAAACATTCAATTAGTAATGATTGGGAGAAGTGTTTATTAGTTTTTGGAAAAAGCAGGCCCAGCCATTTCGAAGATACGGAGCTAAATATGTAAAAAATGGCAGTTTTTGATAGAAGTAAGCGTCCGATTTGAATGATTCAAAAAACTTTCTGCTTGTCTTAACAAAATAATTGGTTTTGGAAAAAAAAATTTTTGTTCCATTCTTTTTTTTTGTTTTTTGTTTTTTTTTTTTTTTTAGTTTTTTTGTTGAAACAAATAATTTCAACTTTGCAATTCAGTTTATATAATTCTTATAAATATTAGACAATGTTACAATATTTATAATAATCTATTTGAAAACATTCAGTATTCCTCGAACATTTCGTTACGGTACGGGAAGTTCCAGCAATTTGCCTTAAGGCACGATGCCACCCACCCCACTAGTTGATTTATATTTTCAAGTGAAAAAGGACATCGCTGTGCTCAATGTCAGGTTGTCCAGAGAGAGGTTTAAACTCACAACTCGACCACATGAGTCGGTACATTTGTACTGTTGCGCCATTCAATTAAAAAATATTTGGCGTTTATAGTATTTTTGAAGATTTTTCATTTAAGTAAAGAATCAATGGACAAATACTTATTGTTCGTATAAATGCAATACTAAGCTCAAGTTCGGACAGGTATGTGCTTTAGCTCCAATTTTGAATCACTTTGTTCCAAAATTATGATATATCATTAATGCATTACTATTAAAACTAAAATTTCAGATTTGTCAGTGCAAAATATTAAGGCACATATGGGAAGAAGCAATGTATCTATAAATGTTGAGATGATTACAAATTTTGTTTATATTTATGAAATAAATTTATACTAACCTTACATTACATTTATTCCAGAAATATTAGTAGTATACTCTTCTTTTATCTATGAGTAGTACCCGAATTTCCCAGAAGTACATAATTTCGATCTTGCTTCCTAACTGAAACTACTTATTCATTATCACTGACACATTTATTCAAAGTTTATAGTCCAAAATGGTGTCCAAACTCATTTTTCATATTGGTTGGTCTGTTTGTCAACTAATATTCACAAGATCACTAATTCTCATACCGATCAAAATGAGATGTTGAAAATAATTTAGAACAGTAATATTTATAATGCATCTGAACCATCTGAACTAACATTTGTTTTGAGAATAAAACCTTCTATAGTTCAGTTTGTAGAGCGGTGGACTGCATTGAATTTGAAACAATATTAAAATAGTAAATGAAGTAAATATGAATGAAAACAAACTCAAAAAGAAGTGAATATTTTTATTCAATTTTTATATATAGACTTAGGTTAAAGTTTTGGATGGTGTAAAATAATTTCAATATACATTTTTGAATTTCGTATTCAAAATATCCGCCGTTCATCAGAATCGTTTAAAATATATGTTTGGTGGTTCGCTCATTCGATGACGCCACGTTAAAATGAATAACTCTGAATCGTGTGCTAGATGTCATAAACGCATAACAACAAAGTTGCACAATAAATGCTTTATGAAAATTAAATGTAAAAGTGACTAGAAGACCTTCTAAAATGACATATTCTTCATAGTGGAATGATTAATAAATTATTATAAATTACTTGTTAACGATTTAATTAAAATTTGCGCAGTGGCGGAATGTGCACTTTCTCCACATGCTAAGATAAATGACATATTTAAAACTATTGAGTAATGGTATTCTCAGGTTTAGTTTGAAAACTGGTAATACTCATAATGACAAAAGCTAAAGATTTTAGCTTCTTGGATAAACCATTGAATACTGTTTATTTTGATTCTCCATCACACACTGGTACGTTATTATCTGGTTTACATGAATTATGGAAAAAAGGTCAACTCTTGGACATAACATTGTTAGCAGAAGGAATAGCATTTAAGGTATTAGGTGTATACATAGAAGTTTTAAATTTACCAATATTTGGTTTTATCAATATATATATATTTCCAGGCACATAGAGCAGTTTTAGCATCATGTAGTGATTATTTTCGAGCCATGTTTACTGATGCCATGCTAGAAGCAAGACAAAGTGAAATTAGTTTGAATGGAGTTACAGCAAATGGAATTAAATTATTATTAGATTACGCTTATACATCACGATTAGCATTAAATTTAGCTAATATACAAGATGTTTTATCGGCTGCTAGTCATGTTCAAGTAAGTGCTATATATGTTACATTTAAAAATAAAAATAATTTATAATATAAATATATTATGCTTTTTATATAGACTTTATTTACTTTACATATACACAAATTATTATATAGGTATACTAATAATTTATTGCTGCAAATATAAATTTGTTAAAAGTTTATTGAACATTCATATTAAAAATATTTGTGTTGTAATATGTGAACTGATTGAAATTGATTTTTTTTTGTTTTGTAGGTTGATGCAGTTGTCGAAGCATGTTCTAATTATTTGCAGTCTCAATTGGATTTAGAAAATTGTGTCGATATTGTAACAATAGCTGAAACTTATTCACTTGCTCAACTAAGACACAAAGTTTATAGGTAAATAAATTTGATTATGAAATGAATGATGAAATTTGGTTATTAATTTTATATTGAATGTATATTTTCATTTCAGATTTATGAGTGGACATTTACAAGAATTTTCTGGTTCTAGTGAATTTCAGTGCTTATCATTACAACAACTTGAACATTTATTAGTTTGTGATTTTCCGGTGGATTGCCCAGAAAAAGAAGTTCTAAAAATAGTTTTAAAATGGTTGAGAAATAGGGATCCAATGGAGTAAGTTATATACAGTGTAAACAGTAGAAGTTTCTATTAATTTGATGAAATAATAACAAAAATAATTGCCAATTTATGAACAATTAACATTAAAAATAACTATATATCACACTTTGTGATCTAAAACATAATTTTTATACAAGTAGACTCTTCATTATACTCAAAAGTTTTAATATTGTTTTATTTATTAAAATAGATTACTCTGTACATGTAAGCTTTTTAAGACATTACATTTAATATTGCTGTGTAAACATAATTTATATGATAAGTTATTAATACATAAACTCATTACTTGATACTCCTCTTTTATCTATGGATAAAATATAAGAAATTTTAATTCTGTAAGAAGTATTTTTTAATTTTGATACCTTTAGTAAAATATTTTAGTATAAATATTTAGTAAATTCAGTTTTTATAACTTATCTAAGGGAAATGATTTTGCAGAGCACAAAAATATGCACAAGCATTGCTTCAGAGAGTACATTTTTCTGAAATTCAAAGATGGGAATTAGACTCAATATTAAAAGACCAATTTATATATGGTCATGCAGCATCAAAAATGCCTTTAACTGAACAATTTTTATGCCGAATGGTTCTTGCAGAAGCTTATCGACAGACAATACCCCAGGTATGTATATTACAATAATATGATCCAGATAAAACTTAATATTGTTGAAAAAGTTTCAAAGTTTTGATTCAATTTATAAGTTTTATTTCTTCATACTTTACAAAATTAATGTAACCAAATTTATAGGTCTCAACCTTAACAGAAGAAATAAAAGATATACCTCTTGTTAATTCGAGAGGTATGGAACTAGCTGTGATAAAAGTGGGAGGTTTTGGGATTGGTGGGATTACAAATGAAATAACATATTTCTTACCTAGCGTTGGAAAATGGAGACACCTTACCTCAATACCCCATGTTGAACAATGTAATTTTGGCACTGCAGTTCTAGACAATAAATTATTTGTTGTTGGTGGTTGCTTCAATCAATTACTGCAAGAAAATATACATCCTTTTGGATTCTGTTACAGTCCTAGATCAAATAAATGGACTACAATGGCGCCCATGCAAAGGGAAAGATGTAGATTTTCTTTGAATGTAGCTTCAGGGCGATTATATGCTATAGGGGGAGTTAGTGAAATGGATGATTTGGAAAATGTTGACGAAGAAGTCAGTGCCTGTGAGAGTTACGATCCAGTTACTGATACATGGTTCAGTTTCAGACCCCTGCCTCAATTTAGAACTCAGCATGCTGGTGCTAGTTGGCCTAAAAGTGATGCTAGTTCTATTTTCATATCAGGAGGATTGGAAAGAGATATGGTCTTGTCGTCTATGGTTCGGTGGGTAATTTTTAAATATATTAAATTAAAAGAATCGAAGTAAACCTTGTTATGATGTTGATTTTAGGCAAATCAATAGACTTTAACAAGTTAACAATAGTTTTTGTATATTTATTATTTTAAATACTTATTTTATTTATTTTTGCAGATATGATATATTTGAAGATATTTGGGAAAACAAAGCATCAATGTTAACTCCGAGAGCAGATCATGTTATGCTTTTGATTGGAAATAACTTATATGTCTGTGGTGGTTGGTATGAAGACACGGAAACTGGAAATCGTGTATTAGTCGATACAATTGATTTATATGATGTCAGCACTAATGTTTGGGAAACCATCACCAGAGTTCCTACACCTAGATATCATGCCGGAATTGTTGCAGTAAATACAAAAATATATTTCATAGGTGGGTTTCATAGTGATGTTATGTTTGATAGAGTTACAGCAGCTATTGAGTGTTATGATATTGAAAGCAAACAATGGACAACAGCTGATAAATATCCTCAAGATATTTGGGAACATACTTGTGTAACATTGTATATACCAAGATGTAGGGACGATATGGAGGTAATGAAAGATAATCAAGAGCAGTCATAATGTTTGTTTGTGTTAAAATGAATTAACATTGCAAAATTTTGTCTGCACACACATATAAAATTTGGAGTGGATTATATGATGCCGCATGGTATATAGTCGATTTATTAAATTATATATATATATATGATCAGAACATTAAATGTTCGATGATATCTGTAAACTTGTATGCTATGAATGGGTAAAAGTTTTTTCTATTATTACAAAGTATAGATTGGAGATTAATAGATTTTACAAATTTATACTCAAATTTTATATTTCATTCTATGATAATTTTTGTTCAAAAGATAGCATTTTTATTATTATTCAAAATCATTCCCATTATCAAAATACAAGTAATCACTAAATCTTGACAATTGCTAGGTGATAATAGCGAGCAATGTTAAATTGATACATAACTTAAATAAAACATACATTTATTCAATGTATCATGCTGCATCAAATTATCACGCTCATGATCCAAAGTATGAACGCTTTCAGACTTACATAACTGCACATCTGCATTTTTATATATATCCACATTTTTGTGCAAACACTTTCAAACCGCATATACATAAATACAAATATGTATAGTATTGTGCCATTTTATAGCACTATTATTAATTTTAATCTATATTTAATTTCAAAACAAGATCTTGCAATTGAGTACTTGCCTTCATTTATGATGCACCTACAAATTATTTATTATATATTATATAATTGAAAAAAATAATTAAAAAAGTATTGTATATAGTTGTTGAAGCATCTATTGTTTTTTTGTGATATATAAATCTTGCCTATGGTGTTTAAGAGATAATGGAAATATTTATTCACATTTGTTATTAAAGATATATAATATTACATTTGATATTGACTGTTTATAATTGAAATATAAGCCATGTTACAGATATAATTTTTTATGTATTATTGTGTTTTATTTAATATGTTTTTTATTTTTCTTATGAAGACATTACAAACAACAGGAAAAATACAACAGTTTGAATGACTCAAAAAGTGTATAAGTTGTTGCAAATTATCTTATTCATAATTTTGTAAATTCGTTATTTTGAATATACATAATTTATTATAATACTAGAGGTCAAAACACTAATAAAAGCAATCAACTTTGTAAAAATATTCATAGTCGCTTCTCTCGTCTCATTTAAAATTTCGCGCCATAAACGCTGTAAAGAATTGATTTAAATTATGAGTTGGGCGCGCCGCGGTGTGAAGTTGCCTGCGCATTCGAAGCCATGGCTCCAAGTCTCTGTAGTGGCATCTCTGGCTAGTTTAATCTCACTTTCCATTGGTGGTGGTTGTGCTATTTTGTCATATTGAAATATTAATATTGGATAACAATGAACATTCTTAGTTCAATTAAAGGGCTATTACTATTAACATCGAGTGATAATGCATTGTTATAATCTACTATCCGCGTTCGCCCCCCTTTATAAGTCAACATTCGAGCAATCAATGCAGCTAACTTGAACGTTGTTGAGTTAGATCAATGACGTCCAGTCATAGACCGGTAACCTTGGCTCCTTGTTATAAAACAAATTTAATTGTCAAAAGTATAAATGTCTTTTGCAACAGTATCTTAGTGAACGTGTAAATATTAATGTATGTAGTGCGTGGTTCTTACTAAAAAAAGTGTTTAGTGGAAATTTTGCGATGCCGGACAGTCGCCTTGATCCCGACAACAGATCTCCTCGAGAGAGCGGTGAGGATTCCGAGGATGAAAGCGAAATCCTAGAGGAGAGCCCCTGTGGAAGGTGGCTTAAGCGACGGGAAGAGGTTCGTGGAATTTTTTTTTACCCATACCATAAATTTACGACATAACATTTTTCGTAATAAAACTGTGCAAAAAACTTGTTTTCCAGTAGAAAGTATAAATAATAACCACGAAAACACGAGAAATATCCATATTTCATTGTGAGATTGAAAACTTTTCATCCCCTATCTTGGGAATACACCCACTCATATACTTTCATTGCGAACTGTCAAACCATTTATATTCTAACCTATTTTGGCGTATTACATTTATTGACATTTCTTTACAAGAATTAACTTTGCATTGTTGTGCATTCCAGTTTTATAAACACAATTTTTAAAATAAAAAGTTCACATATGAAATAAAAAAAAACTTTAAAGCTCCGAATTGTTTTTTCTCATACATTAAAATTAAATCGAGTATATTAAAATGTTAAATAAATTGTTATAAACTTTTTCGGCGATCATATAATATATATTATATTTATATAATTACAATTATTATGATTACAAAATTATTTATTACAACATTTTTATTATATTTTTTGAAAAAAAAAGATCCTACGCATTTTCATAGCATATTTATAATTACATTGCCAGAATTGTACATTCATTGAAATAACACCCAAAAACTAATTGTAGTATTATTCCATTGGTTATTACATTATGATTTATATAAATGAAAAATATATATGTATGCGTAAATTAACATTCATAATGGCTTTTTCATTTATATGACTACATATTTAATTATTCTACTTACACATATTTACTGTTACAACATAAAATGCAATTGCTATTACGAAATTAATTTTATTAGTAACAAAATAAATGAAAACAAACGTTGATCGTTTATAGATAGAATCATTTTGTATTACATACTTGAACTTTGGAATACACATGCATCTGTTTACAAAAGATTGTCTTCCACGTGTTATTTGAAGGTCTTTTCAACAATAAAAACATGCTTAAATTCGGCGTAATTGTTTTAAATGTAGAAAAAATACATAAAAATGTAACTTCAGGTTGACATTTCATGCCCAAATTAGTTTCAGCGAACGTACTCCTTTCAATAAATCAACTCTCAATCAGAATGGAAACACTTGCAAAATTACGTTTATGGATATATTTTTGATAAGCATTTAAGTGAATTGAAACTGCCGAAAATGATTTCTATATTTGTTCTGTGGTATATTTTTCTAAATCGAGATTGCAATATTATAATGTTTTTAACATTAACCTTCATCTTTTAGTTTGTTCAAATTTACTAATCAATAGAATGACATGATCTTTAATTGATTATTACCACATATACCTGAATGATGATTCAGAATTCATGACTCATTCGGTATCATCAATATGTTTCTAGTAGTATGTATAATCCATTCAAAAAAATCTTGCGAGATAACTGATTTACCACGACCTATGACAACTTCTAAATATACTAATAGCGTTATTTATAGTCATATTGGCCCTTTAAGAAATATGTTGTAAGTTGTAAATTTGTTTTAAGCTCTCAGTTACGACTACGAGTATTTTTTATACTAATGAAGTGTTCGACATTGTTTCTTTCTTAATCTTTTAGTACAGATTTATTTATATTTTAATATAAAGTTTGCAATACGTTCAAAATGTAGATTACAAACATTAGATAAAATATACTGGCATATTTTCCATTATTCTTGCAGAACAAACCCTTCCGCAAAAAATATCAATTTGGAATATTGTGACACTTAATGTAAATGCATACAGTTATTAAGTTAGCAATAAATTCTATATAGGGGAGACTGGGCAGGGTTTTGTCACTTTTTTTTTCAGCCATAATTTTGTTAATTTCCCAGTTAGCTGGGAGAAATGTAAATTAAATGGTAATTTAGACATTTGTCTACATATGATTGGATTAGATCCTAGATGGATTAGTCATAAAATGAAATCATACAAGAAAAGGGAGAGTGTCACAACCGTGTCCACCCCCCAGGGCCGTTGTGACAGACATAAACATGGGTTAAAAAATAGTATCTATAAGCACAAAAAATGGTTTAAATGACTTTTATTGTCGTTAATAACAATAATATGTAACACAACACAATCATTTATAACAATATACATATAACAGAACATATTTTTTAAAACAAAGTTAACAAGAAATCTTTGTTAAACCATTTTGTTCTTGTGTTGAACTCTCCCTTTTCTTTGTCTTTTGTATTTTGCCTTATTTAATTTAGATTTTTTTTTATCTGTCGAATCTTTACCCGAGAAGGATAAAAAATACATTTCACAACCGTAGCCACAAAATTTGTAACAGTACCCAACGCACACTTTTGAAAACAAATCATCATTATAACTGAGCTAAATTATCTACTCAAAAACTAATTGCTTATAATTAACTACTAATATACATATAGCAAAATAACAAATAAATTATATGTATGCAAGTAGGGAATGCAATACCGGTATACCGCCCGATTTTTTGGCGGTATTTTTACCGGTATTTATCCCAAAAATACCGGTATTTTCGGTATTTTTACATTAGCGCTATTTGATACATAATACACTAAAGTTTAAATTTCTCGGAATAAATTTATCTTTAAATTCCATAATCGCATAAACAGCTATATCTTCAAGTGATTCTATAAGATAAACAAATGTCAAATATTATCTCAACTCGTCATTAAACTGGATATTAATTGCTTTACTAAGGGCTTCATATCGTGTTACAATAAATAGAATTGGACTGATAGATTATGATGTTTGTTTCATCTTTTGTAAAAATGTAACGATATTACGCCAAAATATTTTATATCATACAGATTACCTCTGCGTAATCTTTATTTTTTTTAACTTTATACATAATAATTATGATAATTACTAAATATTTTTGCTTCTTATTACAATTATAAAATATTATTTTTCGACAACGTTTCGAAGTTTGAAAATACTATAGAAGCATCACATTGTTTTAAATAACAATACTCAACAATTATAGTAACTTATTATTTATCTCGACAAAGTATCTGATTTTAAATTATATATTTGTAGAAAAATTATTATTTTAAAATAGTGGAGATTATGCTAATTTAACACATCGGATACAGATAATACAGTTTATTATAATAATGTAATATGATCTCTTATGAGTTTTTGGTCTTTCTTACTCATAAGTTTGTTTTCGTGAAAAGTACTCAATATACTCGATAGTGATAATGAATTAATTAAATTATATATACTTTTGTTGAATTATTATTTAAAAAAATAAACTTATTGTTTTATTTTATCGTTTAGTTGAATATAGTTGTAGCTATATAGACATTTTTTTATTTGTACGGGAAACTTTCAATTTTGTTTACGTTTGTTTAAGATAATAAAAATACCGGTAATTTACCGATATTCTGGTTTTAAAATGAAAAATTACCGAAATACCGGTATTGAAATTTTCCATCGGTATTGTATTCCCTATATGCAAGTAACAGTTATTATTAAAAGAAATCGAACATGAAAACTTACTTTTGAGTCTTTAAAAGCAATGCAGTCTACATGTTAATGTAGGGCGTTGACTTAATGCAATAATGGAAACATGTTCGAACAAACATACTTCATCTTTCCTCGTTTGGACCATATCTCAAAGTCAGTATAGCTTAGCTATTATGACAATTGTCACTACCGTACGAAAATGATGTCTTCACAAAACTTTTAAGTATGTAATTTATTCAATAAAAACGTCGATGTACTTAGCATATTCATTATATATTACCAATCAATTCATTGTTGTGACAAAGAAATCGGTGCAAATTTCAAATATTTCGTTGTTTATATTACTTGCTATATTAATGAAAAAAGGCACATCCAGCTGATGCACTTCGATTGTAGCTAGATTTTTGGTAATGACCAGTCTGATAAAAATTTAATTTACATAATGTAACGAAGAAGCAAGAATCCATGTTAATATCTAGATCGTCTTATGTTCATGTTTAGTTCGTGGCTGCACCGTTAGTGAGCCAATTATTCTTTTTATTTTCACATTAAAAGTTATCAAATCCATACTTAACGCCATTTTAACAAACTATCATGTCTAAAACGATTGACGATTATTTGATCTGTTGACATTTGCAAAAGGCCTATTCGCATTCTCAAATCCGTCTGCTATTTAGCTCGGTGTACTTGGAATGCAAAGTCGTCTTAGTGCATTCCGTTGAAGCGGCGAGAGATGCGTCTCAGACCATCTACAAGACGGTGATATTTTTAGAGGAGACAGTCTGCGTACTCCACGCACACTTACGCATTGCACGCGTCCTGTTTAGGGATGGCGACATGGTGATCGATGTCCTAAAATTCTTGATACTTTTGGTCTTGTTACTTACTCACATTAAATTGTTATATGATGTCATACAGTAAAACATCAATAATGTCTCTTCAACATTTATTAGATATTTTACAATCTTAGTTTTTTCACATAACATTTTCACATCTCAGTTAGGATAAAAGATTATGAAATAATTTTTATATACATTTATATCTATTTCATTTTATATTATAACATTTATTTATCAGCATAGTCAGCTATTTTTCATCAATTTAAAAATTTCAGTAAAGTATGACAAAACATGTAATTATTAGTCCACGTTTAATAATACACATCAATTAATCCTCTATATATATAAAAATAAGTCGGGTTTTCCTTCCTGACGAAATAACTCCAGAACCGATTTCGACAATTTTGCATTCGTTGGAAAGGTCTCGGGCTCCGCAAGGTTTATAGCTAAGAAAATTAGTGGTGCATCGTGCCCTAATACAAATTGCTGGAACTTCACGCACCGTAATTAAAAATTCGAGTAATAAAAATAATCAATAATTGTTTTAAATAATTGCAAATAGATTATCTTCTATATATATAATAAAAAGTCGGGTTTTCCTTCCTAATCAAATCTTTCCTTTTCAAATATAAAACAAACAAAAAAATTTCTTCATCTTTCTCACGAAACCATCTGGTGGCGAAACGGAGTTCGTCGGGTTTGCTAGTATACTTATATATATATATATATATATATATATATATATATATATATATACGAGGTGTGTTCAAAAAGTACCCGGAATTACTAATAATTAAATTTCGCGGGTCTGGAGTGTCTGATTGTCAAAATTTTTTTTTTTATTGTGTTGGTATACATGCCCCTAAAGTATGATGAAATTTTCAGCTATGTTCACTGTTTACTTTGTCTGTGGTAGTCGCTAAGGTTCGACGTGTTTTTCTGAGCTCGGCGATTTTTACAATGGAAGAATTGAAAAGTCAAAGAATTTGTATTAAATTTGCGTAAAAAATGAAATAAAGTGTTGCAAAGTGCAAAAATTCACCAGATATGGCTCCGTGTGACTTTTTCCTATTCCCAAAGTTGAAGAGACCCATGAAAGGACGGCGGTTTTCCTCGATTGAAGAAAATCGCTGAGAGTGCTCAAGGACATATCAAAAAGTGAATATCAAGGGTGCTTCGAAAATTGGAAAAAATGCTGGCATAAGTGTATTATATCTGGGGGGGACTACTTTGAAGGGGACCACATTAATGTAGACGAATAAATAAATATTTTTTTGAAAAAACGAAAATTCCGGGTACTTTTTGAACAGACCTCGTATATATATATTTTTTTTTTTGTCAATCAAAACTTTATTCAAGTAGTATACTTATATATATGAAATATTCACACAAGTTGTTTATCAAAAAATATTTTATTCACATTTTTTTATATGTTATACCGAAATCTTTTATTATACATTTAATTTTTCTATAAACAAAAATATTCATAAACAATACATCCAATCGCCGCATAAATTTGGGAAACTATTAGGAATATCCCCAGGCATATTTTAATAGAAACCAAGTGGCAAGGGTTGGCTACCCCATGTTTTTTTTATTTATGGTGTCAATTTTTATTTGTTAAAAAAGGTGGTTTAAAGGTTCACTTTAATTTATGACCCATATATATATATATATATATATATATATAATTTATAAGTATGTTATTTGTTCTATAATATGTATTTTTATTTTTTCTTATTGTTAGATTCAACAGATTTTTTTATAGCTTATATAAAAGCTTATATGTGGTTGGGGTAAAAAGGACCAGCCGAACCTTCTTAATCTAAATTTACAAGAATTTTACAAGATAAATTTATAGTCTGCTATGCAACTCTGCTGATGAATATTTCGGTACAATATTTGTAAAAATGTGCTCGTGAAATCTGTATTTGGTATTGGGTAAATAATAGCTTTTATTTCTGAAAATCCCTTATAATTAAAAATGAAACATTGGATGTGTTTTGCCCTCAAAAAGGACAAATAAAAAAATTAGTATATACATATTTTTATATTTAGGCAATTTATGGGAAATTTTCTGGACATACTTCGATACTGTTTGGTTTTCACACTTACTGATACGCTTATAGGCTTATATATTGCGATGATGAATGGAATATTTCACTTGATGATGCATCTAATACAGCTGAACTATTAATCACGAAAAATACGTGCGCTATTTTCTATTATTTTTCATTAGATGTAACAGAACCGCATTTTTGTTCAGATTTTTATTTTTATGTATGTGATCGGGTACGGCTAGTATTCTATAATTTTAAACGGAATCTGTCTTTAAAGCATAGGTTTCAGATTGCATTTTCCAATGAACTTCCAATCAATTAAAAAACAACGTATTTCAACGTGAACAATGTTAACGTTTATCGATCAAAACTATTACATATATTAGTTATAACGAAGACATACGCTAGCATTTCTTTATTGTTTCAATCAATAATTAAATTTTGAAGAGGAATGTGCAATTATCATGTCTTTATACGGCCATAAATTCAGTTTTATTATTAGTTCATTTCTTTAGACTAATCACATTCCTTTGAAGCAGAAAGCGAAAGAACATAAATAATTGAAATATCTGGTGGGGTGTAGTATACAAATACTTTTTAATTTAGAATTATATCTAAAAAAAAATATGCAACTCATAAACATTATTTGAAATCTGCTAAAAATAATGGTTAGCCTTTGGTCCATTGTTTTAATCTTACAATATTTCTAGAGTTGCGGGCTTCACTTTGGATTAAGAGGCATGTGATGAAGTTTTTTTTGCTTCAAAATAAATGTTTTTAAGTAATAATTTTTGCAACTGTCTCGAAACGGACAACACATAAATCATTTGGTATAGAATTGAGGTCGTTAGATAAATACAAACCATCAGAACATTGTCTGTGATTAGTATAAGGTCTTATCTTATTGAATTTGATTATGAATGCAGAAGAAACTTCCTTTTCAATCTGGCTCTGGAAGAATTGCGAAGTATTCTGGCGAGCAAGTCAAAAAATATATATATAACATAGATTCAATCAATTTTTCAATATTGTCCAGAAACACGAATAATTAACATAAACAGTAATTTTAAATAGAACAAATCCATTAATATATAATCATTTATATTTATCAACGGTTAAGAAAATTTATCATATTCGATAAATTACAATTGTCAGCTATAAACGAAACATTGTATTAATTAATGACATGTTGGAAAAATAGTTGATTTTCTATTCGATATGAATATTGACAATATTTTAATGATTAAAATATGAACTCAAATGTTGTTATAAAAAGTCCAAATCCAAATTTATATGTATATACAATTTCAATTTTCCTATCATAATTGATGCATTTTTAAACGAGTTGTAATCTCGGTTACAACTTTGTACTATGTAATTACCTTTATCTGATTATTATTTACGTAGATTATCAAATCACCGATGATTCTGAATATTATTATATCGATTTTGATTCAAACTGTTGCCCAGCTCTTTGCATGGTTACAATTTACACCGATGATTGTCGCACATTGCATCCTTCCAGCGATGGGTCTTCCTCGGACGTGGTTTGCAACTTCGTAATTATCTGCATTAGCAATACATTATTATCACTACACTAACGATATTTTTTGTATGCATGAATGTTAAATTAGTTGTAATGAGCTAATTGAAGAATAAAAGGCGTAAATAATTTCAAAAACGTTCAAACAAAAATGTTTTTGCATTATTATTTTTTTATTCATTGGTTAAGCTTATATTTATGTTATTATATACTATAGTACTTGGAATACAATTGCGATACTATATAGATGAGAGGTCGGGGAACATTTTTAATCATTACCCCAAAATATTTTTGTCTAACAATAACTTGATATTAGCCCCATGGCAAAGAGATATTATACCCATCTACGGTCCACTACGTAGTAAATACAGTAAATATCAAGATACAATATCAAAGATACATACTTTTTACCCTAAATAAATCCATTTCTACCCCATTTGGGTTAATTTACCCCGGTCACACGACCACTGATAAAGGTACTATAGAATATGATTGAGTTCAAGAATTTTGTCATTATAGCTACATTTATTAGATTTATTTATAACAAAATATGATTTCTCTTCATGCCAACAATTCGTAATTATTATTGCTACATAATATGTCTTTATATTTTCTTATAAATTATAAAGGGTATATTCTCCTATATTCACCCCTATTAAATTTTATATTATTAGTTATTCTAGATTTTTTTATTGTTTTCCCACTACCCTGAATTTTTTTAAAAACAGTTAGTACATGGACGTGATGTATCAGGAGTGAAGTATCAGCTCGTATTATATTTATATTTATACTTATATTTTAGCACATATTTATATTTCTGTGGATGTAAGGATAATAATAATTACAATAATAAAATATAATAATAAAAATAATAATATATGAAATTATTAATATGGAAAATGTTTTTATGTTTAATGTGTAAAATAACATTAAAATAACAATAATATTTGATGATTAATTACTTCATAATATAAATTACTTAAAACCTAAAATAAATCTAAAGTTTCTGATAGTTTACAATCTTGAATATATATTGTAGTGCTCATAATTTACTTATGCCATTTTGGTGAAAAGTGTAACTCTCTGAGCTATTTTATTTAAATGTGTTGCATTAATTATTTCAGTAACAATTATTATGAAAAATAAATTTTCTCATTATTAAGTCATGTTACTTATCTACAAATTTGTTAAACTGTTTGTTTGTTCGTATCGATTGTTTATTTAATTGCTTTGTATTCATTTTATACTTATCGTTATTAATATAAATTTTTCTCCCATTATGAGATTTTTTCAAAAGTACTATGTGTGATTATTTTGATAGGAATGTATACATATGTGTATATGTATGTATGTATGTATATATATATTTTTTTTTTTTTTTTTTTTTTTTTTTGCGCTTAAATCTTATCAAGATCATGTTTCTTGACAGATGTCCTGAAGATGGAACGTACCTAGTTCCGAAACGTTGACAGTAAACAAATAATTAAATAAAGAAATTGTTTATTAAAAACTTTTCTTGTTTTTTTATTTTGTATTATTTTTGGATTCTTGTTCGAAACTCTACAAAAAATATACACAAATCCAAGACTCTACCATTCAGTATATATATATATATATATATATATATAAGATGGAAAAACTTTTTGTTTGCAATCTTGAAAGTTAGGAGGATAATCAGTAGTAATTTTGTTGACATGTAGTGCATGGCTTATTTTTAGTAGATATCCAAGAATTTCTCTTATCCAGTTGCTGTGACTATTGACTTATAATTAATATTATTTTTTGTTTTTTTATGATTTTAGAAAAACTATTATTTACACTTTTGGTATTATGCAAGTATCAGTTGAGCCATGTTTACAGCTCGAAGTCTTAACGAATGCTGCATCAGTGAATCCAAATCATGTAAAAAAATACACATGTCAAAATATAAAAAATAAATGAATCGACTTCTTCTGCATGAGATGCATAGGATGCATAGGATCATCGACAAATAACATTACATGACAGCTTTAGGTTTCACTTATTTTAACTTGAGAAAGAATGTTCACACACAGCAGCTTTTCATTTCAAAGGAATGTTATTTAAAGCAATAAAATAAAAACGAGATTTAGCACGCCTTTAAATTATATAGTCTTGAAGAGATAAATACAATTACGAAGATTTACAGTACTCCCATAAAAATAAAGTTAAATTAATTTTTTAAATCACCTGTTTCTTAATCAATATTTAGATGAGTTTCGAGTTTCTATCATAAGTGAGTAACAAAGCAATATTTTTATTTCCTTCTGATTTTATTGCTACGAGTAGCTGATATGTGTTTAACGAGCACATGTGCATGACGAGTGTTTTTTTTCTTATAAGCCGCGCTAGTTATACTAAATTAATGTGACGAATCGTCGAGTTCATATTTTACGGTCATTGTTCTTTCAAGTTCGAAGTTGTTTTTATTGCGATTTTAACGACTCGATGAAAACTATTTTTATGGGATATAAGTAACATGAAAGTTTTTTTTGTTAATTCTACAATGTACAGGTGTACATGCAAAATCTCTCATTCCTTTCTTAGAGTTAATATTTTTAAACTTATGTTTTGCATTATATACAAAAATCACTTGCTAATCAACTAATGAACTTGTTCTTTTCGTACTACTAGTTTATCATATATTTGAGTCTAGCAACTTCTCTATTTCTAACAAATGTAGAAACAATAAAAAACCGCATTGATTTAAGCATTGAAGTTTTAGAGGGCTCACTTGTGGGTAACAAAATCAAAGGTTCCGGGTTCGATTTCGCTTCGAGTCTGATGTCAAGCAGTAGTGACATTGGTTTTCACTTGAAAATATAAATAGCAATATAGTTCTAAGTTATAGTAGCTCTCTTCCGGCATTGTTGCATCAATAAAATATTCGTCCTAATACAGAGATTGTAATAATAAAATTTATCACACATAAATGAGACAATTGTTTGGATTGCCATTTGTAAAACCGACCTAGTATTAAGTCAAATCAGCTCAGCAGCTTATAGGACTATTTAGGTTCTGATTGCTCTTCAAAAAAATAAAAAAAACTAGCTGTAAGTGGAATTCTGTCTTAAGGCAATTAAGGCATCGTGTCTTAAGGCAAATTGCTGGAACTTCCCGTACCGCAATTAAAAATAATCAATAATGATCAATAAAAGTTGATCAATGATTTGAAACTTTTAAATGAATTTCGAACCATATTAAATCACTCTATCTTAAATCATTTATTTTGAAATATTTTGGAAATTCTGAACTTTTTCTCAAAGCAATCGTATTGCTTTAACTGCATAAAGACGAAATATCAAACCGCGTCGCCGTCTAACGCGTAAATATTGGTACAGAACCCATAGGAATGTAAACAAAATTTATACTTATTGTTAAAATCTCTATAAAATATCTGATAATACGATGTACATATGTCTAATGCTCATTTTTGACAGCCGAATGGCTCATTTTTTTACTTTTTTCTCCATATCTCCAAAGTCGTTGGATCTGCCTTTCCAAAAATTTGAACAGTTCTTCATTTAGTCAATACAAATAAAATGTTTTTTGAATTATTCAAATCGGGCGCTCCTTATCTTAAAAACTGAGTAACCGTTTTCGGCACTTTTTGCCCCGTATCTTCGGAACGGCTAGACCTGCCTTCGCCAAAAACTAATCAGCACGTCTCCTTATCATTACGAATCGAATGTTTTTTGAATTATTCAAACCGGTTGATCCGTGTTCCCGAAATCGTCGACGAAAATTTGTATCCGAACATACATACATACACGCGCACACACACACATACACACACACACATACATCCATTTTTTCTAAGGTATGCTAAAATGTTCAGAAGGTTTTGAAACGTAAAGATCTATAAAAATTTTCATTTTTGATTTTTTGCGATTACTATAAATTGCCCTACGGGAAGTTAATATCTAAAAGAAAGTTTTAGTTTAATTGATATCTAGGAGTGATTTTCGGTTTCAGCTGAAAGCTTAATAGTATGTTATTGTCCTCTTGTATTTCTGGAAAAAATATATTTCATGTAAAGTCTTCAATGTAAACGGTACTTCATGAAGGGTCTGCCCTTGTAAATTATTAATAAAATAATAATTTTACTCGTTATTTATTAATAAATTCAATTTGTGCGGTCAATATGTCATTTGTGTAATTTTTAATCGAATTTGATAGCTTAATACATAGGCAAACAAATATCAAGTATGAATGTATTTTTTACAATGATTTAATTATTTACATTATTCCGGTCGGTACAATCAATTCAGAAATACATTTTTAATGAACGCTGTTTTATTCTCATTGCTAATGAAGGCCGTCCTGTTGTGCGTTGATTTCAAAGCGCTTAATTTAAAATTTGCCAATCATATTTACTAACTATTGTGTGACGTATCTTAATTGAATTAAATCGAATTCTTGACATCATTAAACTTATGAGTGAACTATTAATATTCAGGACTTGTAATGCGCGTCTGCATATTTCGTAAATTGTTCTCAGTAGTCACGTTAGAAAGTATTTAAACGTTTTGTGAGGATATCATCCATTCATTGAAGCTTCTATTGATGACTCATTTTGTTTCTGGTTAAAATAGCAAGCCCGTGAATGTTTCGACATTGCCTTAGCTTTAGAGGAGATTTAACATTTCTGAGAGCAGCATACAGGTAGTTCCAGAAAATATTTTATCGTTTTATTCTAAGAAGAATGATTATCGAATCAAGTCAATTGATTTTAATTGATTACTCGATGTCGAGCTTTGTTTTGTTCTCGTGTGTGTCTAAAGTAAGACAGATAAAAACTTTATTAGCTTTTGCACTTAATGAATTACGGTCAGTTTTCGATAATTTATATTATCCGACATCGGATAGAGCAAATTGATCAGATTCTAATCATAATAATTTAATATATGTACATAAAATCAAGTTTCTGTTTGACGAGCTGATTCGGTTTGTTAATTGCATTGTTTCAAGCTTCAATATATTATACTCAAACAACAGCAAATCGAAGTTATAATTTTGGAATAAAAATAGTGTTGCGTGGCATAGGGTCTTAAGACAAATTGCTGGAACTTACGGTACTGTAATTTAAAATTTTTAAAAGCTTTAATTTTTTTAAATGTTGAGCTTTTTTTAAAGCGATTGTAGCTCCGCTTCGAAGACTAATGGTTAAAATTATAAATCTTAACACGGAACTCATAGAAATATGAACAAATTCTTTTACTTAACTCTTTTGGGACGTCTGTCCACCTGAGTGGATAAACATTCTCTGTGAGGCACAGGCTACATTATAAACAATGTATCAGTTTGCATCGAAAAGTTGAATACATTACATATAACAGTGATAAACAGTGTTGTATTTTAAAAATAATTTTAAGTTATTTTAGTAGTATTTTTAGCTCTTTGCTATATAGTCTTTTTTTAATATTTAAAACGACCGAGTGCTTTTAAATATATTAAAGCGACTGGTAAATTTTGTGAATTAAGCAGTAGTGAAGATGAATTTTAAATAAACATTCACAGAGACAAATTTTACGACACTACTATTCGCACCGAAAGATAGTGATGACTGTGATGATGATATTATCCAACCAAAAAAAAGAAGTTTGACAATTCGAAGAAGAGTGGTAAGACATTAGCGAATGTGCCGATTCTCCTTCAATAATAGAGTTTGACATACATCAACAAACACCCCGACTACAAATACCAAGCAATATAAGACATCCAATAGATTATTTTACTTCATATTTTACAAATGAATTATTAAACAATATAATAGAAAAAACAAACCATTATGGCAGCACAAAAATGAACAAATATACTGATTAATCAGTGGAATATTCTAAATGCGAGAGAAAGAAAAAGGGATTGTATTGTCTGTTCTGACAGAAAAGCACTAGAAGGAAGGCGGCGAACAACATTTTATTGTAAAATATGTCAAAATCAACCAGCTATGCATTTTGGAAATTGTTTTGAACGTCACCATTCTTTATAAAATGATCAAAAATAAATTAATATTATAAATGTATGTCCTTCAATGACCACAAATTTTTATCAAACAAATTGCATTACATACACAATGAAATCAAGTTTACAGCCGGTACAGTAGATTGTTTTGAAATCGGTGCCGTCCCGTAAGTATTAACATTCAAATCTCTTCAAAATATTTAATAATTTGAAGTGCATATGTTTAATGATCACTTTTGACGGCCAAATGGCATTCTGTTAACATTTTTATTGGATCTCCAAAACCGCTGGGACTTGCTTTTTAAACAATTTTACCATTTCTTAATTTCCTAAATAAAAGTGAAATGATTTATGTACCATTCAAATGGTACAAAAATCCGGTCTCCCATATATTGAATTGTCATTTTTGCAATTTGCTTTTTTCCCCATATCTTCGAAACGGCTGGACCTGCCTCTGCCAAAAACTAATCACCACGTATACCTATGAATAGGAATTGGATGTTTTTTGAATCATTCGAATCAGCTGATCAGAGCTCTTGAAATCGTGCACGAAAATTTGTATCCGAACATATATACATATATACTGCACGTGTATACATATACATCTATTTTTTCTAAGGCACCCCAATATGTTCAGAAGACCTTAAAACGAGAAGATTTATAAAAAAATATTTTCGATTTTCCTGCGATTACTATAACTTACCCTAAGGGAAGTTTATAAATTAGTTTTGCTATAAACGAACAATAAATACATAAATCATTAATTATATGCTCAAGTATACTAAACACGACACATCTTACAATATTTTTTGTTATCTCGTATTGTGTTTATCACGGTCAATGTTTTTTCTATTCTAACAAAAAAGTATTATGTTAATTATATCTCGTATTCCAATTTATACTTCCGAATATCTGACGCCGCTTCAACTGAAAGTATTTCTTGTCGGATTATTTTGGCACTTGATCAGCTGTGATTGTGTGTTACGTAATACACTTAGCGCCGCCTGCGCCTAATATGTCGGCTCGCAATTAGATTCAATTGAAATGTTAGCGCCAATTCAGAAGTGGCGTGTCTGGGTTCAGTTAATTCATTATTACATTTGTATATGTGTATTAGAATTAATTAATTTAATTAAAAATATCAAACTCGTAACCTATATATTGCGAATGTGGGCACTTTCAAATATTTTATTGAATGATTAATTCGTTTAATGAATTATTTATTTAATAATTTATACATTGTTTTCTATAATTAGTATTTTAGAATTCTTTGTTGTTTTGATTCTTTTCACTTTCATATATCGACTTTAATTTCTTTATTGTATTTTGACTTTACACAAATGTACTTGTTGCACAAGACATTCCACGCCCGTCCGTTTGTATTGTCACTTATTTTTATCAATATATTTGCCTGCTTTCTAGGTGAATAAGTGTTTTTATAATATTCTATAGAAATAGTTTTAACTCGCTTAGAACTTTTGGGGAAAAGCTTTCGAAAAGATATATTGACTGTAATATGCTTGCAAAAATATTCGAGTTATGTTCTGTTCGTGGAGGGTGAACACAGCAAATTTGCTTTGTCCTGTTTAAGTGTTAGTTGCAATTAACTGATGGTTTACAGTGCCTCAATTCATTACTTTCTTCAAAGAATTAATTCTCTAATTATAATACACGTACTAATATTTCCTTATGTCATACCATTTATGTACCAATCTATCTTTATGTAGTATATATTAACTTCCCGTAGGGTAAGTTATTGTAATGGGCCGAAAATCGATTTTTTTTACATTTTTCGACGTTTTGAAGGTTTCTGAACATTTTGGCATACCTCAGAAAAAATGGATGTGTGTGTGTATGTATGTATGGATACAAATTTCGAGTCACGTTTTCGTGCGCTCGGATCAACCGATTTGAATGGTTCAAAAAACATTCGATTCCTATTGATAGGGAGATGTGCTGATTAGTTTTTGGCAAAGGCAGGTCTAGCAGTTACGGAGATAAAGAGCAAAGAATGCAGAAAATAGACATCGAGTTTTTGAGAGAACGGAGCATCCGATTTGAATGATCTAAAAAACATTCAATTAGTAATGATTGGGAGAAGTGTTTATTAGTTTTTGGTAAAGGCTAAGAGAGCTAAGCGTCCGATTTAAATGATTCAAATAACTTTCTGCTTGTCTTAACAAAATAATTGATTTTGTAAAAAAAAATTTTTTTGATTCAACTTTTTTGTTTAATAAAAAAAAATTTTGTATATCCAAAATAATTCAGATTTTATTTTTAATTCTGACTATAGTTCTAATATACTTTAAACAAATAATTTCAACTTTGCAATTCAGTTTATATAATTCTAATAAATATTAGACAATGTTACAATAATAATAATAATCTATTTGAAAACATTCAGTACTCCTCGAACATTTTGTTACGGTACTGGTAGTTCCAGCAATTTGCCTTAAGGCACGATGCCATACACCCCACTAGTTATTTTTATATTGATATAATTCTTACCTGGAATTAAATCTAGGGCTAAATTTACGTGCTACAGTTAGTTGCGCCCTGTGGAGTGCGGAAACAATTAAAATTGATGTAATGGCAAAGTTGCCATCTATCTATTTATAATTTTTTTTATCTATGTTTATAATAGTTGGATGCCGAATTTAAGATTACACTAAGAACTTTAAATGTTATGAATGCATGTCTATATTTCTAATTAAATATTACTTATAAAAAAGTATGTGAATATCCATTATTTTTACTGGTTCACCTTTGGGCTTTTTTGCTAAAGTGGCTTGCCCCAAGCTTCATTTACTTTTGCGTCAGAAGATCTACCAATATTTCTGTTAAAAGAAGAAATGTTTTTTTAGTAACTTTAATAAAAAATAAGTAGTTAAATAGGTTTGCTGCGAGTTGACATCAAAGTTAAAAACAATAGGGAATATATAACTATGCATTAAACCATAGACTTTATAGTACAATATGTATTATAAGGTCTATAATTTTTTTTCTCTCTCTTTTGTCAATAATCATCAAAACATAAATAAATAAGGCCTATAATTTTTTTTAATTTTATTTTCTATGAGCTATTTGGCTTATGTCATTCACTCACACACACAAATATTTATAGAATTACTTCAATAAGTGTTAATAATTCAATAAGTTATAATAGTTCTAAGGGTCCTCCATATTATCTTTGGGCAGCTTCTTTTTCAGTCTTCTTGAATTTGTTGTCTCAAGAAGCTGAGTGACTATAGTGTTTGTATGATGTTCTAGTTTATGAAAATGTTTGACACTGTTGATTTGTGTAATTCTGATTATAAATTCAATATGAAGATCGTAGTGTAAAGTTTTATTGCTAACAAACCACGGAGCATCTGTAATCTGTCTCAATAGCTTCGATTGGGCACGTTGCATTAGCACAATGTTGGATTTGCTCGCACAAAATCGGTATAGCTCAGCGAACATTTGACTGTTATTACATATATGTAAGGATGCATTAGGCATCTTTTAGAAATTTTTAGATTCTTTAATTATATAATAATTGTACGTTGGACGTGGAATGGGTTTCAGATATTTGAACCGAACATACTGCATTTTACTTAAAGTAGCCATAAGACTTACGCAGTTTTAAGGCAGTCGTTTGCCTGGTATTAAATATCTAAGTGACCTCCGCGATTTTTTCCGAATTGTTCGACGGACTCTGCTAATTTTTTGCGTCTTGTTGACGCCAAAGTCGCGTGCTTGGAACGCATAGAGATAGTGATTGTTTGAGTTGTTCACGTTGATAATAACTCGTCTAGAGCGACCTTGCACTCGTTCACCTTCACACCGATGGTTCATCGCTCCGCCAGTTATTCAGATGATATCGCCGTCGATAAGAGACAACTTTTAGATATCGCAAAGATCTTTATAGAGTGTCACGATATTTAGATCAGTACATTTCCGGACCGAATGGCGGGAAATGCAATCTTAGTAGTTTTACAATGATTATATACTGTCCAAAGCTTAAATTTTGTTAGATACTTGTTGCTAAGAGTTTTACAGATACAATTTTATACAAAATAAATTCTTAGCCAACACATTTTTATTATATTTACTACATGCAAACGATGCAATTACGAGAAAGGAGCGAATTCTGCAATAATTTAATTCATAAACCGCGAACTTGAGCATTACTTAGACGTCATCAGTGACACGTGACGATCTTTTGACACAAGTGTTAGTAAAATACACAATAGGAGTGACAAAATTATAAGTAAATTTTTAGAATATTTAACTACTATCACTCTTATCTTGTTTAGGAATCGGTCATTTTCCCCCAAGACTTTAAAAAAATGTAAAAATATTCATTTAAAATGAAAAAAATAGACACATGCATTTGTATACTATTGCTCGACGACGTCATAAAAATGCAAACATAAGCATATGACATATTTTGCAACTAAATTATTACAAACTAATTCAACAATAATAAAAATAGATTTGCTGAAATATGAACATATGAGACTAGGAATAGCATATAAATGTTAGTGTATAACAATAAGTGCCGGACAATATTGCATAGTGTGCTATTATAAAATTTTGCGATTACGCAATATAGAACAAGGTTATTAGTTTGCCAAATAAGCTTATTAAATAAACATGTGAACTTAATTGTAAAAAATTACTTAAAATTTATTTTATTTTACATTTCAGGAAGCCAAATTAACCTAAACAGCAAATTATTTAAATAGAATTTGTGATATTTGAGTTCAGTGAGTGTAGTTTTTATAGTATATATTTATTTAAAGCTATCACCTAATGATTATAAGAGTGTAATATTGAAATCACTTCTTTTTGATAAATTTATGAAACAACAGAAAACTTCCAGAGAACATAAATATACCTATAAATGGGTTTATTCTATGATACACTCCTTACGCTATGGTTACAATTATATCGCTCTAAATGTTATAAGTTTAATATTTATTCTCGGAGATAACATAAAATGCCTCATTCATACACCTTAGACTTAAATAATTCTTTTCGGTTCTGTATTTTAAATATGATTAGATCAAGCAAAAATTTCTTTCATTTATTTCATATAGTTCCAAAATTACTAACAATAAGCAAAATTTAGTGACAAATGCAGTAAACGCTTTGCATGAGGCATTAAGTAGCTTTTGCGAAAACAATGTTGATTTTTGAAAACTATTTTATGCATTCAGAAAAATTTAATTTGTGTTCTTAAACGGTTTTTTGAAAACCTTTATGAGTTAAAAAGGGATATTGGTTTGCAGTTATTTATTTATGACGATTGTCTTTCTTATGTCGAGGACGTATTTTGGAGGTGTTGCGGGTAGACACCATCAGAAATTTAACTTATCAATGCATAATGAAATTTCTTTCAATATTAAGCTAAAATTTATTTTTAGGTTAATGCCTGTAACTATCAATGAATAGTTACAGGAGAAAAATGAATAGATTCAGTAACTCATGTAATATGCATAGACTGTATATTACTAATACTTCTATATCACTATATTATATCTACTCTACTATTACTTTTATATTTTTGATTTTTTCAGAAATACCAATTAATATAAATTTTAGTAATACAGTAATATAAATTTACTAAATTGTAAGTATTAATTTTCATTAATACTTTTCCGTTTCATTTAAAATTTTTAACAATTGATCTGCGATAGAAAAAAATAGTAATAAACCAATGTCCGTTCTACGAATAAAATAATGTCAGTAAATATATTTCTGATATTAAATTAAATTAGATAATTTAGTAATTAAGGAAATCTTATTTATTCTTCATAGTCTGCGAAAATGCCTGTGAAAAATAGAGTTTTTAAAATTGGTCATATAAAATGCTGGTTCTGATACCAAGAATTATTAGTCCCTTGATTTAATTTTAATCGTTGGTGATGATATTTAACGTAAGGCGAAGACCTTTCGATGATCCACGTATAAGTTGTGGACTTGTCAAATGAATGAATGTATTATCTTATCAATATTATTCCATATAAATTTTATACTTTCTAAGACGATGAAATAGTGATTTTGTGCACAGATAATTTTTATCAATAAGATATTTTATCATTTGCACAAGTGTCGTCGTTTTCTTCGAATACATATTTCTTGAAGTGGGTCAGTCATGATTTCATAGGCGCCAGTGCCGCGTCATGTGCTTTAAAAGAAGTCGACCGTACTCATCATCTTATCAATGAATTTGACGTATGTATCATGTATCATGAATGTTTAATTAATGGTTTTACGTTTTTGCAATAAGTTCTACATTTATGGTTTTTGATTTTCGAATACGATTGTGTCTAAATTCGGTTTCGAATAATTTTGGCGAAACGGGACTGAGGCGCCATCACGACCTGTCTCATTGGAGTGCTGTCACAAAAACCAAGTCGTGCATGCAAAATATGTATTATAAGCGAATTACTATTTTTGGTATCAATTTTCGTGATAGTTGGATTTATTGTAACGAGCACGTAATAATTTGATCAAAAGATATCGCGCAGTAAAAACAAAAAAATATTCCATGGAAATCTATATACATTTTCAATTATTTGGAAATGATTTCGATATTGAATTTGATAATATTGATTTTGGTAAACTTAGTGCTGTAGATAAATTCATATTAAACTTGAATAGTAGTAACTTACGTACAATTTGCTGCAATTTGGGATTCCTGCCAAACGTGTTGCAAATTAAATTTTATTGTCTCATATTTTACATTTGGGTTCACAGAAATATATAATCATTCTTGAAATTGCGAATAAAATTATCAATACTACTGCATTTTAGATAAAATGTATTGTATTTCCTTGTAACTATTGAAATTATCTCGGAAATTGTATATGCTGAAATAAGTTGATATCCGATTTTACAGAAATTTTTCATAATTATTATACAACTTGCAACTTGGTGCAACAGTTATCACGGAGCCACGAACAAGTTCAAGAAATGAATGAAATAAAACTGTTACAGAATTTTATACACCAGAGTTGTATGAATAGTTGGGATACGAGTATGATTTTTCTTAACTTCCCGAAGAAGAAGTTTATGTTTTCATCAAAAAATCCGAATCGCTAATTTTGTTTTCTCGACTGTGTGTGTGGGTGTGTGTGAACAGATTTTTTTTGCCGTAAATCGACGTTTTCTCAAAAAACAGCTGGACCGATTTCAAAACTTTAAAAGCCACTCGATGTATCTCGATGAGGACTATTAGTTTAAGGACTGTGATTTGTTGACTATTATTTTGTGCGACGATCGGCCAAGCCGTTTTTTTTATAAATCACAGAAAAGTGAAAAATTTTTCGTCTACGTTTTAGCCCGCAATTCTGAATCGATTTTGAAAATTCAAAAACCGTTCGAAAGACATTGGTTGGGAATCGTGCTGATTAGTTTTTGGTAGAGATCGGCCGAGCCGTTTTCTTGTGATAAAGTTTTTTTTAAAAAAAATTCGACGATTTTTATGATTATTTTTTTGACGGTAGATACCATAGTCTTCTAGATCATACTAAAATATTACGGCCCTACGACAACTGATTTAGCTTTAAAAATTTGTCAAAGTATGCGAAAATTAGTAAGGTCTTTTTGGCATTTGTCAAAATTAGAACTTTCATCGACGTTTGCTCAAAAACGCCTGAACCGGTTTCAGATATTTAAAAAGCATTTTATATATCTCGACGAGGATTATTGTTTCTCAGTTTTGTGCGACGATCGGCCGAGCCGTTTCTTTGTAATTTGGAAAAAAGTGTTAAACTTTTCGTCCACATTTAAGTTCATACTACCGGGCCGATTTTAAAAATTCGATAACTGTTCGAGAGATATTAGTTGGGAATGATACTGATTAGTTTTAGATGAAAATCTGCCGAGCCGTTTTCTTGTAATTCGTTGTTGAAAAAAAAAATTGAGCCGATTTTTATGGAACTTCTTTTGGCGATATATATCATAGTCTTATAGAGCTTACTGAAATATTACGGCCTTACGACAAGTAGCTTAATTTTAAAAATTCGTTTTCTCAAAGAGAAAATGAGTAGTTTTTTGACGTTTGTTAAAATATAAATTAGACGATTTACTTGGTATAACGATAGAGTACTTAGTCTTAATGAACATACTAAACCATTAAAGTCCTACGGAAACTGGTTCAATTATAAAAATCGTTTAAAATTTGCATTAGAAAATACTCCGAGTTAACGTGTTCGTTCGTTTTCAAATATGGCTAATAAATCCACTCGGATACTTTTAATCACTCATAAATTAATTTATTTTTTATTGATCAAGTCGATTAATTACAAATATCGGGAAGTTCATGTAAATTGCCTCAAGGCTAAATACAAATACCAACTAGTTATTCATTCTCTAGAAGGAGCATGCACTCAATTTTTGAGGATATCATCATTGGATTATAAAGAATCAGGTCTCCGCAATGAAGAGAAGGTGCGAATATTGGGGACGTCTATTAAGACAAGTGACTCCTAAGGTGATATTTTAGTAGATCGTACAGGATCTCCCAAAAAGAAATGCTGTAGAAACTAGTAGCCATACATCAAACTTGAATGAAGCACATTCCTGGAAAGAGGAGTGGTCAACAAAGATAGAGTTGTTCAACTCAACTCCTTCCTGGATACATATTATTTGAAACGGACAAAACATTTATCGTCTGTGTAAGTCCTATTTGTACGTGCCAGGAGTGCAGAGGTTGTCTCTTGTTTCTGTCTATGACTTTAGTTATGAAGTAGGTCCGCGCTTTCTGGCCGCGTGGACTTGGTCGCGCCTCGCTTCCGGCGTTCGTGTCGGAATTTGAATACGTCTGCCGCCGCCGCCGTCGAACGCTCGATGAAATAATGAGAGCGCTAGTAGTGTATGATAAAATTCTTAACTAGCTGTAAGTGGAATTTTGTCTTAAGGCAATTAGGGCATCGTGCCTTAAGGCAAATTGCTGGAACTTCCCGTACCAAAAATTATTATTTTTTTTAAAAACGATTAACATTTTTGAAAAAAAAATTACTTTTAAAAAATAAGATTTTTGAGAAACTATAAATTGGACAAAAAATTAGTTTTTTTTGAAAAAAAATTTAAAAAAAAAAATTTTTTTTTTAAAAAATTTTTTTTTTGAAGAAAAATTTTTTTTTCTTTATTTTGACATATTGTGGAAGATCTGAACTTTTTTTTCAAAGCAATCGTACTGCTTTAACTACATAGGGACAAAATATAAAGCGCGTAAGCGCCGCGTCGCTGTCTAACGCATAAGCATTGGTACGGAACCGATAGGAATGTTAACAAAATGTATACTTATTGTTAAAATCTCTATAAAATGTCTGATAATTTGATGTGCATATGTCTAATGATCATTTTTGACCGCCAAATGGCTCATTTTTTTACTTTTTCCTCTATATCTCCGAAACCGCTGGACCTACCTTCATGAAAGTTGTATCAATTCTTCATCTTGTCAATACAAATAAAATGTTTTTTGAATTATTAAAATCGGACGCTCCGTTCTCTTAAAAACTGAGTTACCGTTTTCGGAACTTTTTGCCCCGTATCTTCGGAACGGCTTGACCTGCCTTTGCCAAAAACTAATCAGCACGTCTCCTTATCAATACGGATCGAATGTTTTTTGAATTACTCAAATCGGTTGATCCGTGTTCCCGAAATCGTCGACGAAAATTTGTATCCGCACATACATACACACACATACATACATACATACATACACACACGCACACACACACACACACATACATCCATTTTTTCTAAGGTATGCCAAAATGTTCAGAAACCTCTGAAACGTAAAGATATATAAAAATTTTCATTCTCGATTTTTTTGCTATAACTTGCCCTACGGGAAGTTAATTATTGCATGGTATTCTTTCGTATGAGCTGTATGTAAAAAATTGCAAACAGATAAGGGCGATCTGCTAAGAAATGAGCTTCAATTGATGGCATAATTGATGGGAAAATAAATCATTCTTATTATAGCATCTTTTTTATAATGGGACTAGCTGTGGTGCAATAGGCACGGGCTATCATAAATTGTTTCCGGATTTGATGGTTCGACCCCAGCGTCCACCACCGATATCTCAAAAACAAGTAAAGCTCATTTTTTTAACAGGAATATTTGAAAGTTAAGGAGAAAAAGATGGATAAATAGCCATCATCTTGATTTTTGCGACTTTGCTATCGGGAGATAAACGAAAATGTTTCGAAATCCATTAAAAAAGAATTTTTTTTCCTAGTTTTTTTATTGTGATTATTTATTCTTGAGTTTAAAAGACCTTACTTTAATTTTTAAGTATACATTATTTAATGGTTTAATAAGATGTATTATTAATTTTAAGTTATATTCAACAGTTTTTTATATAAACTTTATAAAAGCCCTGACATGAGTGGGGTGAAAAAGACCAACTAAACCTTTACCCTGGCGAAGGTATAAATAATATAAATATTTATAAAGTTAGAAATATGAACAAACAACACTCTTTTTTGCATTAATTTATTAAATTAGATTTAATAAATTAGTGCAAAAAAGAATGTTGTTTGTTCATATTTCTAAATTAATATCTCCACTCAGAATACAATTAATAAAAATAGTAAACATAAAAATGTATTTTAAGTTGAAAAAAGCAATTTCGTAAGAGATAAATTGGATAAATAGTTATTTCAAAATTACTGATGAATATTCCTGACGAAATATCAGATCAATTTTGAATGTTTGAATATCTTTAATTTAATCAAAAATCTGTTTGTTAGTCTTTGGCCTTTCCGTTTCACCTATGTGGCAAAAAGGACCAGGTGACAAATTTTTGAAAAACAGTAAAAAACTTACTTGAACACTCCTTTGAAGTGAATTAATTTGTCAAATCCTGTTCACATGTGCTCTATTCAACCTACGATAAAGAAAATTATTGCAGCAAATAGAGAGGAAAAAAGCGTGTGCTCTAAGAATTTTTTTTACTATGCTCCAATTTGCTTGATATTTTGGAAATAGGCTAATCTTAATCTTAAGTTCAGGAGTGAAAACAATTTGCACTCTTTCACCACCCCCGGCATTAATTGGATTATTACTCTTTTAATTCTGAAAAAAAAATCAATTTTTTGAAAAACAGTAAAAAACACAATTATAAAATGATAAGTTTTACTGAACATAGTCAGATATTTGTTTTATATGTGCTATTTTAGTAATTATTGCTTGTATTTTTTACAGTTTTATTATTCAATAACGATGATTCATATTATATATTATAAAAAATACTGTTACTATTTAGTAATTACTCGACGGCAGATCAAGCCGTTCGTCTATGAGGCTATGACTCATCCATTGGAACTGCAGGGAAACGCGAAACTCACCGATCACGATCATTGGCGTCTCACATGTGTGCGAGAGGTTGTTCGCCGGGCCGTTGGAACTTGTAATACAGTAGACTGGCCGATAATCCAACAAACGTTTTGCGGTATATGGTTGGAAGACGGACTTACTCGAATAGTCAAATTTGTTTTGGAAAATTTAATGGAAATGATCATTAGAAAATGAATTATTGTAACTGGAGAACTTTATCTAGAATAGCCAATGGATTATAATGCAAAGACATTGTTAAACGTTTTAGGACCCACGACAAAATTAGCGTTTGCATTGAGCATGTATCACATGTTTTGAAAGTGTTGTATCTTTTAAATTCGTCACTATTTATTTTCGGTGCAAAATTTGCATTCAACTTTTATTCTTTCAAATTGCGATAAACTGATGTAGATAGATGGGAATAGTTATATGTATATGTGTCTCATCATTCAGCTAAAATAATAAATGATTTAATACAAAAATACAGATATATAAGAATAAAGGGTACAGAAGTGAGATTATACATACCAAATTAAAAATAAAATCTGAATTATTTTCGATATACAAAACAATTATTTTGTTAAGACAAGCAGAAAGTTCTTTGAATCATTTAAATCTGACGCTTAGTTCTCTCAAACTGCCATTTTTTACACATTTAGCTCCGTATCTTCGAAATGGCTGGGCCTGCCTTTGCCAAAAACTAATAGACACTTCTCCCAATCATTACTAATTGAATGTTTTTTAGATCATTCAAATCGGATGCTCCGTTCTCTCAAAAACTCGACTTCTATTTTCTGCACTCTTTGCTCTTTGTCTCCGTAACTGCTGGGCCTGCCTTTGCCAAAAACTGATAAGCACATCTCCCTATCAATAGGAATCGAATGTTTTTTGAACCATTCAAATCGTTCATCCGTGCGCCCGAAAACGTGACTGGTCCGACATACACAGACAAAACACCACCAGTCTGGGGTGCCTAAAGGCATTTGCTTCGGTATACAAAAAAAAAACACACACACACACACACATCAATTTTTTCTGAGGTATGCCAAAATGTTCAGAAACCTTCAAAACGTCGAGAAATGTAAAAATTTTCAATTTCGATTTTCGACCCATTACAATAACTTGCCCAACGGGAAGTTAAAAATAACAAAAAGCTTGAAATCATTCTTGAAAATTGACTTCAATTGGCATATTATACATTATCATTTAAGTTCAAATTTTAAGTGTAATGACATTTTGACAGTTATCATCTCATGTGTCAATGATTTTTTTGTTCAATTTTTCCACTTTCTTTTCTATGTTCACTATATTTATTCCATTCAGAACCATTATAGTATGCATCGACTGACACACTTTAAAATGATTTAGCGAAATTCGAATAGGCGTTTAGGAGCAGTTTAGTGACATCACAATGTACTGTAGATTATATATATATATATATATATATATATATATATATATATATATATATATAAGTTAGTACCGAAATTGTAATGAGCCTGATATTTAAGTTCATTCAACAGATAAATATCAAAATATCTATTTTTTGAAATTAACAGTTCTCCAGTTCTTTAGTTCAAATTTAAATAATTATCGATTTAAATTTTGATGTTGTTAAAGTTCATTGTCTCTTAGTCTCGATGTAATTTTACCAAGTACAGTTGCTTTGTACGTTTTCATTGTTTATAGGTTCACGTAGCTGTCGAAACTTCTGATCGTGTCATTTGCAAAACACTTACTTCCGTAACATACAGATAATTCTGTGTTTCTAGACAAATTGTGGAATACAATGAACAAAGTAATATAGCTATGAAGTATTTAATTAGTTCAGCTATTTATAAAAGATCTATAAATTATTTAAAACTAAATATGTTTTAGGGTTGAGTCATTAAAAAAATTTATTGCATCTTGTCCATCTGGTATTAGATTCGCTGAAATCTGATTTAAATAAAATATATGGATAATCTTCTAAGAAAATTTACCTGGGTTTTTGTATGAAACATTTTCGGTTTATTTGATATATTTGTGTGTATATATATAAGTATATATATATATATATATATATATATATATATATATACCGTGTAATGGTGTTAGTAGCAAAATTCTTCCGAAACGATTTGACCGATTTTTATAAAGTTTTATAATCACGTTCAGTATCCAACATCTATTTTTTAGGAAAGGGTTGGCTTTATAATTTGCAATTAAAAAACACATACAGCCCTAAGTTTTTACTCACCTAATTCAAATTTTAATTCATAATAGTCATTTAAGTAGTCCAATTATTTTTCATGTAATAAAGACAGTTTCTGTTACGTTTTGCCATATTCTTGTAAACTAAGTCAATATCGGCATTTTGTATTATAACAATAACAAATGATACTGATGAGTTATGCCCTTGATGTGTCAATAATAATTATTCTGTTGGTAGTGCTGCTTAAACAAGAACTGTATTATTTTTTTATACGAGGTGTTTTACATATTTTTGCATAGTTATTTTTATATACAACTTAATAATATTTTTATTGATTTTCTTTTATAAAACAGGTTTTAAAACTGCAAAATAAACACGTTTAAAAAACGTGCATTCTATCTGACATAAAAAAACCCATTTCATTTCAAATTAGTTTTTAGATATTTGCGGTTACATTGTTTATAAAATAACTGTAAATATCTAAACAATGTCCACTTTATCCAAATGTCAAAACATTAAACTGTACTATTCAACGACGAGTTTTCTTTTACATAAATTAACGAGAAGTATTTTGTTTCTTCTGATATAAATGATACAAACTTTCTGCAATGATTATATATATAGTATAATCTTATGATTATATTGGATTGATGCATTATATTTGGAATATTGGTAATAGAAATACAGAGGATATAAAACTTCTATTTTATCTTTGTTATGCACTGTTTTAATGCAAAATGTAATTAATTTGTAAAAAACGTATTTTTTTTTTATAAATGTTATTTTGATGAAAGTAGAGATATTAATATTTTTTTTATTATCCGTTAAAAATCTGTGTGCAACGAATTTTTCTTGGACAAAAATTTAATAAATATTTTTATGAATACAGATAGATATTAAATTTGGTGAAATGGCAAACCGCCCAACTTATAAAAAGCTTCGAGTGATGTCCCGCAAAATATTAAAGTCTAGCTCATGACAAAGTATTATATATCATGTTTTTCATTATTACCCGATAATAACAGATTTGCTATATCAAAATATATAAATTATAACTGTGCTTATATATTTTTTTGTTATTATTTAAACAGCAATCAAATTTCACTTCGTCGGTTTTATAAATAGTAATCCAAACAGTTGTCTTGTGTCTATGTGATGAATTTCTTTATTATAATGTCTTTAAAAGTGATGTTTTTTATTGATGCAGCAAGGCTATTGATATTCCAAGTGACCAATGAAAATGCATAAAACATAGCTTGGTTTGGTTTTTCATTTGATAATCGGATGATTTTGCAAAATTTCCTAATTTATTATATGTGCCACACTGTTTGTCAAATTTTATCAATTTAGTTGCTACTTAGTAATTTTTTTACTGCGATTTCTAATTTGTAGGTACGAAAGACTCCGACGAGCTTTGAACTTTAAAGGAGAGTTCGTTTTCTCTAGAAAATTTGATTCGATAATTTTTTTCTTATTGATCATTCCGAGTGGTTTCCTTCCCGATATTTTCTTATAAACGATTTTAATATTTAAAAATACATAATGATCAATTTTTAAACTATAAAGAAACTTTTTAAGATTTTGTTATTTTTTTTTTGTAGTTGTTTTCTTTGAATAAACAAATTGCAAACATGGAAAAATCAAGCTTTAAATTATTCGGTGTTATATCTTGGACTTTTGTAAGGTTGATAAATTCATGGTATTTATGCTGTTATTACATATGAGCTTTTATCAGGTGTTGTATGTCGAATACGGTGGAGTCGTATCGGATTTGTTCGAAGTGTTTGTCAGCATAAACCGCATTCAAAAGCTTTAATCAATTTCTGTCGAACATAATTTATTTTTGTAACTGATACTAATTACAAAGCTCGATAGATTGCATCATGAATCAGCCAAGCGTTTCCAGCAATTTCTAATAAAAGTAATCAGAAAATATGATTAAAATATTATCAGCTGTTGAGTTTTCTCAATTAGCGTTTGCTCTTCCATTCCAGTCGCCTAATGGTTATTCTGGGCCAACACGATGGAGCTAATATTTACATAATTTATACATTAGCACATGAATTACTAACATTAACTTGGCACGATGCACGACGCTGTATGTATCGATATGAGTGACTAGATCCACTCGGATCTACATCATTTAACTTGATCATGTTCAACAACCACGAAGATGAGCAAAAAATTTAAAATAATAATTACTAGTTTGTGCCATAGCTTTTTTTGCTTCACCGGTTGTGAAATCGATAGAAATTATTATATATTGGTCCTAATTCTTGTTTGTAGAAATCAGATTTTACTAATTATACAGTTTGTTCATTAAGTATGTTTTAGTAAATAAAATTACTATTTACTTTTTGTTTTAGATTATTGATAGTTTGATTGATTGATAAGTAGTAGTAAAATTACATGTTTGGCATAGAGAATGGAATATTTTTGTTATGAATAAATGATTTAATTTAGCGATATGTGAATCAATCCAAAATTTTATATTTAATTTATTTAATGATATATTTTGTTTCGTATATTTAATACAGATTGTATTAAGTATTTGTTGCATTCTCTATATTTAGAACTGTATTTGTACGTAACATCATGTTTTGTCAATCAAAAAAACCTCAATCAAAGAAAATTTGCAACACTACATTAATGGTACAATTCTTTATATTATGTTAAAAACTAAACGTTAAAAAAATATTCAAATATACATAGTGATCTCTCAACACCTTCTTAATGTGTTGTATACAACATTATTGAAAGTAAAACCATTTATGCATATATTTGTTTAACTACTATTAATCACTTTCACGATTATTTGAAGTCAAAGTCAAATTTAACAGCAAACTTTGTTATTGCGTCACAATGTCGCAATTTGACTGTCTGTGAGATGACTCACTATACCTGATCAATAGTATAGATACAGCCCATACCGAAAATTAACGGAGTAATTGATAAAAATATTTCGTCTTTAATGAAACAAATAATATTTGAATAACAGAAACGTTTCATGAATTGGCTCATTTAAATTTGAAAACTGCAATGGCAATATAACCGGTCTGCATTTGATGCTGCACCTTAGCTTGGTGTGGTCAGGAGAAATCTGATTCATATAATGGATGCTCATTTTAAATCTACTGCATTTGTTAGTAGATCAGGGAATAAAAAAAATCATTCGGGATAATTGGAAACAAACACCTCTTTTGTGTTGTGTTGCTTTGTTGAGAACTGCCAAAAATATTACGAGGCCTGATGATATTTTGCTCTTTTTTTCTAGAAAATTTTAGGAAAGTCATTGTGAAAGGCGCAAATATTGGGAAATGCTCGGGAGAGTGATGGATGATGAAATTTTACAAGATACCATTATAAATTGAAAAGGAAACTGGATTGAATCTACATAAAAATGCTGAAAGGATTAGTGCGAATGAATGTAAATCATTAAAGGCTTGCATATGATAATTCATAACATAATAAAACGATGCTCAAGTTACAGAAGCTTTCAAACTGAAAGATCGAAAAGTGTATGTAAAATATAGTACCTTCATGCCACACCATAGGCCTCTACTTCCAGTAGAGACTAAAAATAATAATGTTTTGTAAATTCCATACCTGTCTATCATGAACAATTTATTACTGTATTTCAATAATTAATAAATAGTGCAATAATTGCACTACGTTCAAGTTATTTCTTGCTGTATGTTCGCATCAATATTATTATATGTGAATCCAAACATCTCCAAATACTTCTTCTAATCACATTGACAAGATATCGCCAATTATATTAATAAACTCTACATTTATCCATTAACATTCAAACAAGATAACTTTTATATCCATGAGTTATGATAATATTCAATAATACTTTGTAAACAGGATTTCTTGCATGTGTCTTCATATTTGACGAGAATGCTTCATAGAATGATAATGTTTATGTTAATATTAATTCAATTAGAAGATTTCTTGCAAATGTATTTGCTTTCTGTGTTTATGCCATTAGCATGCGGTTCTTTGCTAACTGCACAACTTTGTTGCGTACAAAGAAGCTTTAACTTGAAGATAAAAAGGTATCGATTACATACGAATCTAACTAAATATTAAAATATTTTATCGATATAAAAATTATAAGTATAAATAGTTGAAAATATAAAATATTACAATATTCAACTTATATAAATATCATAATTGATATGAATAGTACCAAAAAAAATCTACGAAATTTGATTAATCATGTAATGTCAAATAAATTGAAATATTAATAAAATAATTGAAATTTTTTTTAACGATAATTAAATAGCAATCAGAAAATAAAAAGTTCTAAAATTTTAAATTACTTTTTTTGATTACGTTGATCCAGAGGTTTTTGGAATATCGTTTTCTTACCGATTTTGAAGTTTTTTTTTTTTCTGGGAAAATAGAAAGTGTCAACACATTGTCAACAGCCGCATCAGAATAGGTGATCCTTTCGTCGAGACTAGTTCGACAGCTTTATTGTAACAATTTGTGAGGTTTAAAGTAACAATCGGCATTTCGATTTGCAAGAAAATGCTATAAATTTGCCTCTTGCCTAGTACATTGGTGCTTGACAAGGTTGACTGGTTTATACCTGAGGGTCAATATGTCATTATTTTATTTAGGAGACTAATAAAACTAATTGTTGCAAATATGCATATAATATATGTGCTATAATGTTTAAAATTATTAATACATTTTAAGTAAAAAGTTTTTCAAATACAAATGAAAACAGTATTTCAGTGGCGGTGACGAAAACGGTTCTTTGGACCCATCTTGTATGGGTAGAAATCACTAACCAGTTGCTTCTACTATTACGATAATTTGGGGATACATTTAATGTGGTATTGTCGATATCAGCACCAAGAAAAAGAAGGGGATGTCGACACCCGCAGTCAACGTGTTAAACAACGATTAGAGCTTAAATATTATTATAATTATATTCTATAAACTGTATTGCTATATTCTATCAACTGTATGAAGATTTGACTAAACCGCTCCGCTTTTCAGAGGGCAACCCAACGGGCAAAATGTCGCCCACAATTAATTCATCTTAAAATTAATTTTCTATGCATCTTAATAATATTTCTCAATAATCTTTTGATTCCAGTGTTGTATGAAGAATCATATTATATAATTTCTGTAAAAAAATTGTTTTCAAGAAAATTATATTATACACTGTTCATATTTTTCATTAACAAGTGTATTACTTTGTTTTATTTAGTAATCGTATTTTTTAATTGCACCTTTGTACTAATTCTACTAAATGGCTTTGCGGAATGAATGTTAAAGTGAATTTATTATAAAAATGACACACATATCACTTTGTTAATTAATATGATATATGAATTAGGAAATAATAGCTACTTTGTGTTATATTGATTATTTTAGTACGTATATAACGTGTAGCGATTGTACTAGGTCAGGGGTAGCCGATCAAAGGTGACCTAAACTCTAAATATTCCCAATTAAGTTACTATATATATATATATATATATATATATATATATATATACTAGCTGTACCCTACTAGTTTCGCTGGGGCACATTGTGATTGATTGATTGGGAGGCGAGAAACAAAACAAAGAATAAATTTCATAAAAGTGCAATTTTGAAATATTTGTAGATGTGTAATATAAAGACTATCTGGTTTCTCTAATAAGAATTACTACTACGATTTTGTAATAAGAGCAGTTAAAAGAGTTGGTTTTCGCGGTCGACGATATGCGACTGATGAAAAACGTAGATGACAACAATTCAAGCTGCCGATAATATATTATGCTAAAATTTCAGCTCAATCGGTGCAACTTCTTGAGCTTTTACCAAATATTAGCCAACATAACATTTTTATATACATGTATAGATATTTCAGTAGTGATAAATGTTAGTTCTGTAGATGAGCGTGTTAGTTATGCACTTTTAAAAATATTTTAATAATTATTTTTCTCAAACCGATTCTTAATGCATGATTTATCGACAAGCTTTCTACGATCTTGATATTTCTTTATCTGAAGATATTCAGAATTCCGCATAAGCGTTAATGAACAAATGAACGTTTATTTGGTTAGAAATCAATTTCTATACGTTCGTGCATCAGTGTTTATCTGCTTTCCAAATGCACCATGGGCCTTCGGCATCAATACATATGTTAGAAATTTCTTTTAAATTCAGAAATATGGAGATGAAATCGGTTGAAATTACTTTATGAAAACGATAACGAATTTTATTCATTTACCGTTAGTAATTTCTATTATATATTGTTTGTTCATAAACTGCATGCTTAATAAAATGTCAATAAATTGTCAAGTACGATTAATTACATTCATCAATTTATGGTATTTAGAAGTCTTTATCGAAATTCAGATAACCAAATCTTACATGCTCAAATATTTACATCGTATATACTCGTTCCGCCGATAATTAAAATTAATTATTTAGACTTCTATTTATGATAGTGGAATTGTACTTTCATTCAAAATATTCCATAGCATGCTATGAATCTAGTAATACCGAGATACCATGCTGTTATTATTTTATATGTATATAAAAGAATAAAAGTTATTGCTTATAATGGTTTCGAATAAGTACAATTGATTTATTCTTATCATTATTACAGACATGATTATTTTTATAATCAAAATGCTGGTTTTGATTAAAACATTTTTTTCTAAAATTATTTAATTTATAAATGCAGTTACAAGATCCATTAATTATGTTTTAGCATATTCTGATGAACATAAAATATGCTATCAAAACTGGCTGTTATGTAGTTCTTACAAAATATTATTTGGTCTTATTACGAAATTTAAAGTGCAATTGTTACGAAATTGGTATTGAAAATGTTATTCGAACCTGCATAAATATGGTATTATTTTCAATAGATTTAAATTTGTTAAAATACTATTTTCTGATAATTAATATATTTTTATTTAGCCATATGGATTAAAAACCAATTTTATTATAATTTTGACTCAATTTTATTAATTTTGTGTCATTTATAATGCTCATATATGCTTGTGAATTTTCTAAAATCAACATACGTAAATGTAAATTTTTTCACTAGACCAGATTGTTGATATTATATAAGTTTTGCTATTTTCCTAGATAATAATAAATTCAACTGAATTCTTCATAATGCAGTCGCTTCTCTATTACCTTGAATTCATTGATAAATGGTTTTAGCAATTTGTTTTACAACGTGAATTCGTGCCAATTTTTGACTTTCGTACATTATTCATCGCATGATTAGCATTGGTACATGGAATTTTTACTCAATCACTTTTACAGAGAATGCTCTTAAATTTTTACTACTGACTTTATAGATTAACAAGTTCTTAAAATTTCTTGGCTTAGTAAACTTGCTGATGAAAACTGGTTTATCATGTTCTTCATAAACTATTGATGAATGCAATAAATTGGAAAACCCAATTTTAAGCTAATTAAATTCTACCTTTTAATAACTATTTATCTTGATAGGTTATTTAATAAAAACTATCTAGACATTTTTTTATCTAAATAGTTTATATAAATTGGTATTAAATATGCAGGAAAGGTAAACTTTAAACTGCAGCTATTACAAGGTGCATCGAATAAGTTTGTGCCTTTTTAGATCGTAATTAATTTGAATAAATACGTTTACGATGTTTTTTTATCAAAATAAAAAATAAAAGTAACGTTTAGAAATTAAGCATTAACTTTTTTTGATATTACAAAAAGAATATGAAGTATGAAATTCTGAATATTAGTCCAGTCATTTGGTCGTTTTGCCGGTACAGTACTCCGTGAATTCTGAAAATTGGTAATCTTATAGATTTCGAGGTACTCTTTACGAAAATGAACTTTGCTACCTCAAATTTGAACGGCAAGTTGCCGCCATATTGGAAAAATGGCGTCAGAAAACAGCTTCTTTTAAAATATCTCCTTTTTATTTGCCGACTTTTATTGTACAATCAGCCAGAAAGGAGATATTTTAAAAAAAGCTGTTGTTTGACGCCATTTTCCAATATAGCGGCAACTTGCCGTTCAAATTTGAGGTGGCAAAGTTGCTTTTTCGTAAAAAGCACCTCGAAATCCATAAGATTACCAATTTTCAGAATTCCCGGAGTACTGTACCGGCAACAGCCTTTTTTTGCATCAAATTACTGGACTATGAATGATAAAGAAAGGCAAATGATATTTTGCTTAATTTTTTAAATTCCCGTAGGGAAAGTTATAGTAATCGCCAAAAAAGCGAAAATGAAAATTTTTGCATTTCTCGACGTTTCAAACGTTTCTGAATATTTTGGCATACCTTAGAAAAAATGGATGTATGTGCGTGTATGTATGTGTGTTCGGATACAAATTTTCGTCGACGATTTCGGGAACACGGATCAACCGATATGAATAATTAAAAAAACATTCGATTCGTATTGATAAGGAGACGTGCTGATTAGTTTTTGGCGAAGGCAGGTCTAGCCGTTCCGAAGATACGGGGCAAAAAGTGCCGAAAACGGTAACTTAGCTTTTAAGAGAACGGAGCGTCCGATTTTAATAATTCATAAAACATTTCACTTGTATTAACAAAGTGAACAACTGATCAAATTTTCATGAAGACAGGTCTAGCGGTTTTGGAGATCTAATAAAAAAAAAAATGCCATTCGACGGTCAAAAACGATCATTAAACATATGCACATCAAATTATTAGGTATTTTATAGAGATTTTAACTATAAGTATAAATTTTGTTTACATTCCTATGGGTTTCGTACCAATATTTATCCGTTAGACGGCGACGCGGCGTTTACTCGCTTTGACATTTCGTCTCTATGCAGTTTCAGCAGTGCTATTGCTTTGAAAAAAGTTCAGAATTTCCAAAATATGTCAAAATAAAGAAAACATTTTTTTTTTCAAAAAAAAGTAATTTTTTGTCAAATTTATAGTATCTCAAAAATCTAATTTTTCGAAAAAATTTTTTTTATCAATGTTAATATTTTTAAAGAAATAAGAATTTTTGGTACGGGAAGTACCAGCAATTTGCCTTAAGACACGATGCCATGCGCCCCACTAGTTTGATTTTTTATTTACCTTTATATCCAAAAAAGTGATGACGAATGCATCAAGAGTATTAACCAGTTATTCGCTTAACCATCCTTGATTGATTCAATTATTTATATCGTTAACTGCGCACAACTTACGCGTTGGTAAGCAGTCGTCAGTCTTATCTTATTGTTAGGATATCTCCGTTTTGTTGTTTGTTGCTACCAGAAAATCTTATTGCGCTCCATTACGCCACATATTATCTGCATTATTCATTCGCACAGGAAGTGGTCAATATATTTTTAGCAAGCCGAAACCAAAGCATCATAGGTATCTTCACGGATATTATCATATTTATATGTGTACATTGGTCAATTAAATGATAATGTATTTTGTTTGAAGGTTAAATATTTGAATTGGAATGCCTCTTGAGATATCTGGTCTCTAAACACTATTTTTTAAATATTTAAATGCTTTCTCAGTCACCTACATATCACTTCTATTTTTTCTATTCAAGTCTATTTTTGTTCTGGATTATGTTGTTTAATCAGTTGCTGAATCAGTATTCTCGTAATGAGTTTAATTCTGTGACTACTAGCTATTCACGTTTGCGCCGGGCGTGAATGTTATAGCATTCATTTTCATTGCAGATGCAAAATGGCATGAATGCTATAGCATTCAAATCTTGAAGTCTTTCATTTGATTTCATATAACTTCAAGTTTTTGTAATCAATGTATCTGTCAAGGTACATGACAACTGATCAACTGATGAATGAATGATCAACTGATTCTTTAGGTATTTTCGTCTTATCTTATTTTTTCCCGTAGTCATATATTAGCTCGGCCAAGCAAATAGCGTAATACTTGACGTGGATGATATAGCATCCATCGAATATAGCGAATAAAATACGATAATCTGACTACACATATAAACGCTTTTTAATCAAATTTCGGATATCACAACTAATTTAACTAGTTGAACTATTGAGTTGCATGAACTTCCCGAAATGTGTAAGAATTGACTTAATCAATCAAAATAAGAATTTAAATATTTAGAGAAAATATAAAATGAATTGAAATATATATTTATTTTGTTTATTAATTCATTATACAACAATCAGATTTGTTGTCAGGGGCCGTTCAAGTATTACGTATGCACTATAGGGGGGGCGGGGGGTTTGTTGATTTGCTTATTTTGGGTTGACATGGGGGGCAGGGGAGTCTGGATGATGATTACGTCATAGGTAGTATTTTTATTTTTTTACAATAATTGCAAAATGTTTACGTAAGCATGGGGGTAGGGGGTAAGAGCTTTGCTTACTTTTGCTGACAAGGGGATGGGGGGGGGTAAATAATTGTAATAAATCTGCTTACGTAATACTTGAACAATCCCTCAGAAGTCTATAAGTTATATGGCTAAATCACACATAAAAAATAATCAAAGAAAGAGATAAAGAGAAGAAACATAAAAAAATAATTCAAAAACGCAAATAAAAAATGAATAACAAATAAATATAACTAAATAAATAAAATATATAAAAAAATGATATGAATGATCATAAGGTTCTGCATGGACATACATGGAATTAACTGATGATTTGAATTAACACATCAAAGGATGTATTTTCCAGAGCGCTTATAAACTTAAAGTTCAGGATACAGTATATATATATATTACACCAGGATACAGTATATACATATTACACCTGGTGATTATCTTCATATACAATTACTAATCAAGCTTAATAGTTTCGAAGTCTGTATTTGCAGTTATTCTCATCCCTCTCCAGTTTATATGAAAAATCAGTTTTTCATAATTAAAATGTTTTAACCACAAATTGGCTATTAAAATTATATCGCTACGAGTTAGCCAGAATTTATCTAATCAAAAACAAAGTATCTTATTCGACTATTTCAATTGTATTATTAAACAATTGCTATCAAAACTTTTACGGCTACCTCAATGAAACAATATAATTCTTATCTGTATATATAACTTCTCGTTTATCAATTACTTATAAACATTTTGATTCAGATATCATGAAATAAAATAGGACTTTGTTTTCTTTATCGTGTTTGCGATCTTATTCTTATATATAATGTCAACAACTTTGATAACAATAGGGCTACAACCTGAAACTTCTTGTATTGTTATTAGCAATTGGTCCATTAACATTGTTGTGTTTATACACAGTTTTCACGAATGTTTACTATACTCAGTTACAGAAATAAACAATTAATTATAGTAAGTATAATAATGATTTATAAGTTTTCAGAGGTTTTTGAACTTTGAGATTATCAGCAAAAATAAAACATTATGGCAAATTGCTGGAATTTTCCGTACCGTAATTTAAAGTTTTTAAAAGCTTTAAAAAATTTGAAAATTTTGTAAAAAATATATTTTACGTATTCTGAAATTTTATGAAAGTTTGGATTTTTTTAAAGCGTAATTGTTTTAAATTGAATATTGAAACGGGTATGCGCCGCTTAGGAGCCTCTAACGGTTTAATATTATAAATCTTGATACAAAACCTATAGAAATGTAAACAATTTTTTTTTACATACCATTAAAATCGCTTTAAAATATCAGATAATTTTCTTTGCATTTGTCTTTACTTTTTATTGGATCTCCAAAACCGCTCATCCTGCCTTCCCAAAAATATAACTTCTTTTCATTCTGGCATTGCAAGTAAAACGCTTTTTAAATGAGTCTTCTAATCGGATGCTGCATTCTCTTAAAAACTAAATTACCATTTTCTGCACTTTTCTTATATGTTCGAAACGGTTAGTCTGCCTTTGCTAAAATCTAATCAGCACGTCTTCCTATCAATAGGAATCGAATGCTTTCTGAATCATTCAAATTGGTTGATCCGTGCTCTCCAAATCTTAAACGATGCATACATAGGTACTTCATGCATCCATACATACATCATACACATAATTTTATCTCTGGTATGCCAAAATGTTCAAAAAACTTTGAAACGTGAAGATTAGCAAACTTAACCTATCGGACAAAAATTATCATGTTGAATTAATGGGCTGTTCTGATGACAAAAGAAAGAGTACGCCACTGGGTAGACTCTCTTTTTTCTCTAACTTTATTTAAAAGATATTAATTTATTGATACTTTACTACTAATTGATACTATATTATATTTTTAGCAATATATAACAAATTAAACGCCTTTTTTGGCATCTATATACAGGGTGCTCTAGACTTTGACATCAGGCCGAAACGGGGTGATAGCATTGACCTTAAGTGCTCTTAAATTATGAGCTTTTAAGTGCAACCTAGAGCTTTGGTGAAATTATGACCATTTTTCGGTTAGTGTAGTTAATTTTTAACTAAAAACATGATTTTTCTAGTACATTTTACTCGTTAAGGTCAATACATTACTGTAAAGGTACATTATTGTCACCCCTTTTTGGCTTGTCGACAAGTTCTGGAACACCTTGTACCTATAATTGTGTTGAAAACCACTGGTCTATTTGATAACCCGCCAAGGATTGTTACTTACAATTTATGTTTAAGTTTCTTTACCGGTCGTCTAATCTACGTTGACCGATTTATTTAATTTTATTGCTCTCTAACACTTAACAGGATAACACTGAATAATCGCCTTTACTTGTTGCTATTTGTGGTCACGATTATATGTTATGTGAAAGATTATAGTAGGTTGTTTTCTTATTAAAATAATGTATCATTTATGAAATACAAAGCAGAAAACTGGGAATATTTATTGAAACACATATGCGTTTATATATGCTGACATATGATAAGAAAATGCAATAGACAATGATGTCATAGGTAACTTTTTAATTGAAAGATATTCAAATTACATCAGTGTTTCCATGTTTCTAACAAATGTTAGGTAAAATTATCTATAATACAAAAATACAGAAAAACTTAATTTGTCTTTAATGGGATAATTCGTATAAGATTGAAAAGTAGTTGCACAGACACTTAATATTTATTAATTTATTAATACTTAATGCCTTCGATCATCGCGATATTGAAATTAGAATTTATAAAACATTCAGATTTTCGAAACATTCCAGTTTGCTTGTTTTTCTATAAAGTAAATTATATTTTAAAATACAGTGAAGATAAAATTCTTTCTATAGTATACCTAAATGCTTAATATTTTTACTCTGTCATCTATTTGCATTCTGCTAATATTTGGAAATATTACAGACATCCAGGAAAATATAATAAATCATATTATACATTAATGACTACGTATCTTAAATGTACTTCATAATACTCATTATTTGAATTGAATGTTAAAATAAAAATATGTACAAAAGGAAATTTGTTTTCAATTATTTTTCAAAATGTATTATTTTAAAGAATAAGATCTATATTTATAGTGACACATTTTTTACGATAAATTATCACAACAAATGCTTTCAGCTATATTTAAAACAGCAGTATAATAAATTATTGCATAAATCAATAATTGTTTATTTAAATCAATATAACATCATTCTAAATGCTATGTTACATTATAAATATATTGTTATTCAAACACTTATTCTTCTTGAATGTCAATTTTATTTCGTATTTTTGTCGTTATGTTCATTATAATATTTTCATCACCATCATCTAGATACTTTTTAGCTTTCAGATCACTTGTAACTTCATGTTGCATCGATTCTAACTTCGAACAGATGTCTTTGATCTCACTTTTCAAATATGTATTTTCTTCTCTCAATTTCTTAATATCTTCAGTATTTTCTTTCATAACGCTCATTATAGTAGATAAATCATAAAACGCCGAAGTTATAAACATTATAGAACTTAGCAGGTCATCTTGGGTTTGCTTATAGTCCTGTACTTCTTTCATAATGGCATCTAAGAATTTACCTTTATTACTTTTGATTTTGTCTTTTTCTTCTACGGGTTTTTCTTTCGTTACTGATGTTGCATATTCCTCTACCTCTTTTTCTATCTTTATTTTCCTTACATCTTTTTTGGCCTCTTTAGAAACTGTTTCCAACTTTTCTGATTGTGCATTTTCTGCAAGTTTTTGTGGATCTTGAAGAAAATAACTTGATTGTTTCAGAGAACTGGCCTCGCTATCAGAAGTATTACTTTTACTGGATTTTTTGGAAGATACAGAATTTGATGAATCCAATGAATCGGATGTTTTTTCCACTTCTACTACAACTGTGTGTTTTTTTGATTTTTCAGATTTTTTACGTGCGCTAGATGAATCGCTACTTCTATCAATAGAAAATCTTTTGCGTTTTTCTTTAGAAGATTTTTTAGCGTCAGTTTCGTCTATAATTTTTGTTGGCTCCTCTGTAACCTTTTCGACTTTTTCTTTTTTTGATTGAATTTGTGTTGAATTTGAATCTTTAGACGATTTTTTCTTATGGATATTGCTAGTTTCTATATTGACCTTTTGTTGACTAAATTTGGAAACACTTTCTGTAGGTACAACTTCTTTTTGTCTTTTCTCATTTTGTCTGTCTATTGAATCGTATCTGCTCATAACCGCATCTGCTAAATGGATATCAGGTTGACTTTTAGCACTAGTCAAATCACAAGAACCGTTCGGCTTCTTGCCCATATTTTGAAGAGATTTTCTTCTCCTATTCCATCCTGGTAAAGAAGGACCTAAAATTTTCGTCCTAGCCATCTTGCATTTGATACAGCTCCAATCGATGTTCAGGGCCGCACACATAGTACCGAGTCTTGCGTAGTCCGTGCTGACACAACCGTGGTGATAATATTCTCTGCAAAGCCCGTTGCAGCGCAAACCCGGTTTTGTAGGCGTCACAAATCTGTGGCAAACTGTGCAGATTTTCACCAAAGTCACAGGAAATACTGATTTTATACAATGCATGACCGTCTTAAAGGATTCACCTGGCGCTACTAACTTACAACCTGTGCTTGAATCGACCGTGCCTGGCAGCGCTTGTGACCGATTTTTTGTTTCCTTTATGCACTTACCACTTACATTGTGTGCAAAGCCAGTCGATCGACAATGGCCTTAGATTAGGGATGTTCAGAAAATTATTTTATTATTCGAACAATTGTTTTTTGTCCAAAATTTAGATTTGGCATAGTTAAATGTCGCTAACTCTACTGATTATATATATAATTTTGGCACAACTGTACAATATTAAAAAATATTACGATACATAGTTAAAACAAATTCAAAGCTGAAAAGTTTACTTTATTCTTTGTTTTGGCTATAATAGCTTAAACACACATAACATTCAGTTTTGATCATAAAACGGAGAGTTCCCATCTTATCTACATATTTCTATCATAGACTAAGAATTTGTAACAAACAATATATTTTGCAGTTTTGTATTATGACAGTAAAATATTTTGAGAATAAAACAATTAAAATGTTATTGTATATATAAGCAAATTTTTTATAGCTTGGTGTATATAATCTCGTTTATGTGCAAAATTAATAAATTTCGTTAAAAAAATATTTTATAAACCTTATAAAATCTAAAACACGTAAAACGGGGGATAGGCGTTATTGAACGTGAAAAACTTCAATTCTTTGATCATATATTTCTAAATATTCTATGTCGAAAATCTTTCCTTCATTTTCGTGAATTCAACATTTCTGTTATGATTTGTCGCTGGCGCCTTCATATTGGCGTGATGCACGTATTCCAAGTTTACCATATACGAACTTTCAATAGAAGCTTTCGTAGATTAAGAACAGTTTCCGTGGCTTTGGTATTGAACCATCAAGCCGCCCATGTTTAAGAAGTCGTTTTTCAATATAAATACTCACACATGCACGTTGTGTAAGTTGTCAGTAGTTTTGAAAATATAGAGCAGGGGTCGGCAAGCTTTTAACTGTAGTGTGCCAAGCCACTCTACCAATATGATTTAGAGTGCCGCCTTAATTTTGAAATATACAGTTGGGTTCTAGGGGAGAAGAATTATAACCAAATTTATCTTTTAAACATATTTATTAACAAATAACATGAATTTCTAATATAAACAGTGCTGGATTACCCCATAGGCCCGAGCCTAGGGCGGCATTATTTAGGGGGCGGTAAATTTTTCAAAATGTAAAAATTTAAAACTCGATGAAATGACACGACAACTCATTTTAAGGATAGATCCTGAATTTTTTTTTGTAAATTTAGAGATCATTTTCGATGAAATAGAACGTAATGCGTTTTCTAATCAAATTTATTATTTGTGGGTGCCGCATTGATATTTTCTTGATGTATCATATTTAATATAATAATTATCAAACTGGTAAGATTTTCTGAAGAAATATTGAAAAACTGTTCGTTTTTTGTAATTTTGTTCAGGTGAATCTTATAATTAAAACGCTTTAAAAACTGTTCGATTGTTTCCAGTTTTATTTTCCGTATTAAATCAAACGATGGCGAATTAACATAATATATTCATTGTTGTTAATTAATTTATGTCATTTTTTTGTATGTGAAAATATATTTTTTAAATATGCCTGTAGGATAAAATTGAATCTTAAACTAAAATATCTGACAATTTGGTATGCTTCCTCCAATTGGCTTTTTTTTCAACTCCAGGAAGGCTAAGTTATAATAATCCTAAAAAATCATAAATGAAATTGTTTATATATCTCTACGCTTCAAGTTCTCCTGAACATTTTGACATGCCTTAGAAAAAATTGATGTATGCATGTGTTTATGCGGTTACAATTTTTTGCCAATTGGCATTCGGGAAGACGTGCTGATTAGTTTTTTGCAAAGACAGTTTCGGAATAGGGAGCAAAGAGTTCAAATAATGCTAATTCAATTTTTCAAAAACGGAGCGTCCGATTTGAATAATTCAAGACACTTTTTACTTGTATGACGAACTATCGAAAATTTTGCGAGAGCGCATGGTCAGCGTTTTCGGTGATCCGAAAAGGTGTCATTTGGTAATAAAAAAATGATCATTGACATCAAATTATTAGATTTTTTATAAAACAATTATTAATTATTATTACAAATTTTGTCCTCATTATTTTGAATCATTCCGTACCAAGATTTTTAATTTTCAAAGTTTACTTCTTAGATATTTTAAATGTCCTTTGCAAGGATCAATCGCCATGAATGATTCAAAAAATATTCGCTTGGCTTTGACTGAGAAGCGTACTGTTTATGCCAAAGGCAGGTTTAGCATTTTTGGAGATACAGAGCGCAGAAGGTGCAAAAGTGGTCATGAAGGTTTTGAGAGTACAGAATACAGATCATTCGATTGGAATGACTCAAACAATATTTTGTTTGTGGTATTTTAGTGATATGAAGAAATGATTAGTTTTCCGAAAAGGCAATTCCACTGGTTTCAAAATTTAAAAAAAATTAAAATATCTAAAATTTTCAAATAATTGAATTATTTTAGATTTTAAAAAAAAACTCGAAATTTTTAAATATCTCGGTTCTATTTATTGAGTTTAGTCCAAAGTCTTTAATTTGTGAAATCAGTTCACACGTTTTTGAAAATTAAATTTTGATTTATCACATCACAAAAGCGCCTTTTAACACAAATTTTGATTATGAAGTTTTATCAAACTTTGATGAATTTTTAAAATTGACAAATATTTTGACTCCTACTTGATATCTTTCAGAAATCTTTTTTCAATTTTAAAAATCGGTTTCTGGCTTTATTCCAAAAACGTAATATTTTTGCTTTTTTATGCTAATTTCAAACAACCGGCTCGTCCGATCGTCCCGCAAACCTAATCAGTCCGGCAGGTTTTTACCAAAAACTAATGAATACGATTTCCAACTAAGATTTTTCGAATGGTTTTTGAATTTTTAAAATCGACTTAAAATTGTGGGCTAAAACTTTGACGAATTTTTTCTCTCTTTTACTAATTACAAAAAAAGCTAGATCGACAGTTAAACCTGCCTTCCCATAATTTTAGGTAATTATTCATTCCTTTAGTACAAGTAAATTTTTTTTGAATTATTCGGAAACCAGCCTCTCGGTTCTTTCAAAAACTGAATTGCATTTTTTGCACTTTTGTTCTGTATTTTCCAAACGGCTGAACCTGTCTTAGCGAAAAACTGATCAGAACTTTCTTATCTATGAGAATGAAACATAAATACATACACACACATCAATTATTTTTAAGGTATGCTAAAATGTTTAGAAATGTCTGAAACGTAAAAATATGCAAAAATTTTCATTTTCGATTTTGTGCGATTCCTATACCTTACGAGTACTTTACGCAAAGTTAAAAGTTGTATTTAAGTAATTTAGAATGATGCCACTGAATATAAACTAAACAACCTTAATGCGAAACTCGTGTCTGCACAATTTTCCTTAACATTTCAATATCCGGGGTATAATTTGTAACTTCTAATTTCACACAAGATTCTGAATATTTCGTTGTTAAACGTACGTTTCGAACTCAAAATATGTTTCATGTGAGAAAAACTTTGTTCAGAGATATGTAGAACCAAAAGCTGAAAGGAGAGCACATACAATTTTCTTTAAACAATTAAACATTTCCGGCAATGTCATTCAACAATTTAATATGGCTGTCGATTTTTCCATAGAGTCATCTTCCAGATTTTTTTGTTATTCCTTCAATTTTGTTCTCCATAATTCTGAAGATATTAGTTCGATAATTTCCATTTCAAAATTATCCACATTAATTCATTCGAAAATCAACAAATCAAATGGTATTATTGATGGATCTATTAAATCTGGTTTTATGAGGAAGGAAAATATAGGCACATAAGTTTCAAAGTCTTAGCATCTTCTGGAAAATTCATCTTTAAGTACAGTCGGTCAAGTAAGAGCGTGGCCGGGTTAATTTATAAAAATAATTATTTTATGAAACTTTAATATTTATATATGCATTGTATACGTTAAAAGCAAGGATGCAATTTTGGTCAATATGTGTCCAGTCACCACCGGAGTCGACAATTGGCTGGCATCTCCGACGCCTGCTTTTTACTAATTTAACGGATTATTTTAATTTTAACGGAGTCCGACGGCTTGTATTTTAATTTAACGGCTCGACGAGGGCAGTACGTGCTCATATAGAACTTTCATAAGTGAAAATGACATTTTCAAAATCTCTAACAATATTTTCATGTGCTCAAGCGGAAAAGAAGCACATGTTTTTCAGTCGTCAGAGGCTTCCTCGTTGTGTTGCGCCATTTCAGATCATGAATACGAAGAAAGGTTCAGATAGTTTTGTAGATATTTTTGTAGATATTTCTAAACATTTTGCCATTAATTTTGCTCGTCCTTGCTGCAGTGTTAAAGCAGGATTCCGCAAATACCCATTCACTGTCCTTTTTTCTTCTTTTTTATTTGAATCACGTTCTGATAAATCATCGACTTTTTTAGCAACTTTATATAGGTGTATCGAATTCTGTACAAATGCCTTCAACTTTCTCATATATTTAGCATTAGCTGATTGCTCCATTTGGGTACCTTTTAGGTGCATGCAAAAGGGCGCAGCCTCGTAGCGCGACGCGTAACTTGACACTCATGGCGTTTAACGTAATTTTTTCTCAAAAGATCAACTGCAACTAAACCTTTTTTGACAATGCATCAAGGACAAAGCTTCACTTTATTGGCTCACGAAAGAACTAGACCGAAATCTTTCATTAACTGTCGTTAAAGTCTGCCACGCTCTTACTTGACCGACTGTACTTCAACGTAGGTTGAATTACATTAGCGAGCTACGTTAGAAAAATAATTATAATTAAACATTTTCTCTTATTTAAAAATCACACGATATTTGCGATTTTCCTGATTACTTTATAGAGTGCCAAGTGCCATTCAGAACCCCATCGCGTGCCAAGTCTGGCACGCGTGCCGTAGGTTGCCGATGCCTGATATAGAGCATGTATTATGAAATAATTTTGGTTGAAGTTTTTTCCATAAGTTTAAAACTTCAAATTAAGAATTTCATATAATTAAATATTATGAATACTTAGAAATATTAGGAATATATAGTTGATGTTTTAAGCATGTTTATATAATTAATAGTAGATAGTTAAATAAAATATTTCTATTAAACATTTTTTTATATATTTTTTATTTATATATCCCTTCTAATGACAATTTTGCGGCAATGTCTTGATAATATCACTTAGATTATATTTATGGTTTTAACTGGAAATCCGATATCACTTCTGATGAATATTGGACTTGATTCAAGTCTGCCAAGGTGGGTTTCGAACCCGGCATATACTTATAAGAATTTAAAAAACACTAAATCAATATTTTGTGCAGTTTTATGTTATAAGTTTGTACTAAAGCAGAAAAAATTACATTGATTTCTAAAAGCTAAAAAAGAAAAAGAAGATGAAACAAGATAAAATATAAAAGTAAAAAATTCATTGCTTGGTTATGTTCTTCGTACGCATTATAGTAATCATGTGGCAATCTACGTAACTTTATTAACTTCCCGTGGGGTAAGTTATTGTAATGGGCCGAAAATCGGAATTGAAAATAATTGATTTTGGAAAAAAAAATTTTGTTTCAATTTTTTTTTTTTTAATTTTTTGTATATCGAAAATAATTCAGATTTTATTTTTAATTCTGACTATAGTTTTAATATACTTTAAACAAATTATTTCAACTTTGCAATTCAGTTTATATAATTCTTATAAATATTAGACAATGTTACAATATTTATAATAATCTATTTGAAAACATTCAGTATTCCTCGAACATTTCGTTACGGTACGGGAAGTTCCAGCAATTTGCCTTAAGGCACGATGCCACCCACCTCACTAGTTTTTCATTTTATTTTATTTCAAAGCTTTACTTTCTTTGTTTTTATAAAACAATGTGTTTTTTTTTATTCATTACTACTCTACATTCATTAGAAAAAATTCTTACTATTTATTCATTTTAAGTATCTATTATCTAAACAATTTGGGGGTGAAATTACAAGGCGGTTCAATAATGACTCACATCAGACTATGGGAATTCCTCGCGTGTCATCATGCCCTTGGCGTGTGCTTTCGAATATTATGTAAAAATCTGATGTCTAATATTGACTCAATTAAATGACATAATGAGATTCAACATATGTTTTTACCTATATTTATGTAATAAGGCAGGGAAGTATTATTTTGAGAATATATGTTTTCAGCTGTTGCGTGTCGGTAATATTTTTTTGCATATGTTACCCCATCATTGAAGCCGTGATTGAAGCGTCAATCATCGTGAAAAACTAATTTATATGAAAATTTGCCCTTTTGATATAAACGTCTTTTAATACAAATGTGTGAATACAGTTGGTTTCAACAGTTCTATTCACACGGAAGAGAGATTTTTTTTACTTGTTTGAACACTAATCAGAGTGCTGCGAGCAGTTGTGATGATAATTCGTTGATTTTTCGAAGGCAATCGAACGGGCGCTCTTTCTCTATTTGATATATTTTATTACTAAAATTTGTCTTATATGACTTATGTCTAATGACAGCAATACTGAGAAGGAGCTATTTTGCATTGGAAACATTTCCTTCTATATTTTCGCGTAAATCCTTCTATACCATCTATATAGTATATTTATTCACCAGAATATTTTCATTTTTTTTATTTTATTTTTTATTTATTATTCAAAGTAAAATTTTTGCTTGCTAGAAACTTGGATCCTAAAGCTGAAGTGGTTTCAGGCGATGTGTCGAATCCAACAACAATCAATCGGCTAAGAATAAACCGAGCGACCTCTGAATTTCCATGCGTATCCTTTAAAACCGACTTTTGATTTATTTGAAAGGTCAATGCGCTACCACATTGAAGATATCTAAAACAATATTTCAAACAATGGGTAGTAAATTATGTGCCGATGCGTCAATGATAAAAATAATCCATTACAAACATTTCACATAAATTAACGAGTTTGTACAGTGCCGAGTTCGCAGGAAATGCTTAGATTAATTAGTTTTAAACTACATTACTGATAATTAACGTGTTGAAAATGATCCATCGTAAGAGTGCTTTCATTTATTATCATTTATTATGATAATAAATGACTCGAATCAGAAAAAAATCGATTTGTTGCAATATGATTAATGAATTACAATGAACTTACAATGAAATCAATAAATGATTTGCAGTTGGCCAAATAATACATCGAGTATTTATACAAAATTGCACTATGAACGCATAAGCAAAATTTGAAATCATATCGAGTAATATAATATATAGAGAACTATTAGCCGAAACGTATTTCAGGATCTTAATATATTCAAACAAAAAAAAAACTAATTTCTTTTTTTGTATGATATAAACTTAATGAAAATTATTTATAGAAATTCCGGACGTACGATATGTGTTTTAGTCATTGAAATATCTAACACAATGCATATCCGATGACACATTTATATCTAAAAAGCACATAGCTTGTTCTATCACTAAAACAGACTTGCTGTTAAAAAGCCTGATGATATAAAATAAACAAAAATAATTTTTCAAATTGTAGAACGAAATAATTCAAGTAAATTGGACATAAACAAAGACGAATCACGATATGCATTTAATTTGTAATTAGTATTGTAATTAGTATTTGGATATCATAAAGAAGAGTTTGTGCTATTTAATGCTTCCCATTATTTATTTATATTATTTTCTTCTGAGGAAAAGTTTTGATCAATTTGATTGAAACAATAAAAGTTAAAAAATAAAACAGTTAATTCGTAATCTACCAAAACAATATGTATTACATATACCATTTACAGATTAACCATATGTCTTATTTCTTTTAATTTTTTTTAAATTATAAGGTTGTATGCATTGCAACAAGTTTAACAATATGTGTAGCGGATGGTGAGAAAATGCATTAATGAGAAAAATTGGTTCATTTTTTATAGATCCACGAGTAAATTTTATGACAAAATAATCAAAATATTTTGTATTAAATAATCCTTTTAAAACGTTTATCATAGATAACAGAACTGATGTTAAAATACTTCCGTAAAATACAATTTTTAATACAGTATCAATACCATTTTCTTTAACAGTTTACAAGAAAATATCTTTGCAGACTACTATAGTTATTAAGTATATATCATGATTTTCTTCATAATTCATTAATAATTGTTTTATCCATAATTAATATTATTTTCTATTTATTTATTTTCTATATGTTTATTCTAATGAATTTAAGTAATTTGCTAGGTAAGGATGGTATGATTATGAATAAAAAACATGGATTAAAATTTTTCGATAGTAATATGTTTAGACTTTAAAAACCTTTAAAGGGATTCTCTTGCTATCGTAATCATAATGCATGAAGAGAGGTGGGACTGCATTCCCTACGGTAGTTATGTAAGGGACGAGATCGGCAGTAGGGCACGAGATGACATGCTTACCGTCACGTAGGCCATTGTGCGTGAAAAAGAATGCACAAAAACTTGTCGAAAACAAGTGTCATAATTTATTGGACGAATGGAATTCATAAATTCTGGAATCACTCTAACTTGTTAGGCTTTAAGATTGAATTTTGTTTATTTGCCTGAGGCCAACTCTCCGATAAAATAGAAATGTTATAGCAACGCCATGACCTGCAACAGATAGATAGCATTTTGACAGCTTTTTAAGATAGCATTGACATAACATTTATATTTTATCGTAGAATTGGCCCCTTAGTCTGTTATGAACGATTCTTCATCTAGTTTAGAAAATGTTCATTCTGTGTAACCAAGGATAAAAAAATCATGAACTTTGAAAAATAGATCGAGGTTAAGTACAAAAAACATAAAGCAAATAAACCTGCAGAGTATTGGTTAAACCCTACATTAACCAGCAATTCCTTTGAAGTTTTGAATGAAGTTCAAGAGCCAACAGAGAAAGAAGTAGTTTTAAAACCACCGCCAATTTTTGTCCATGATGTTAAAGACATCAGACCTTTGTCAACTAGGTCTGATGTACTAGAAACACGGTAACTACACTAAGAAAATGGGTCTCGATTACATATCTTACAGTACACATTTATTTCGTTCAAAATGTTACTGCAATACCTATTTTACAGCTCGATTACTTGTTTTATGTCATATTACAACATGCCGAAATAATTAATACCGAAGCGTTGCACTTATGAATAAAACAGGCGTGAAGTTGAACAATGTTATTTTGTACTATTTGGAGGTTAGTTTTTATTCGTTACCAGCGTCAAAAATGTAAAAACAGCATAGGTATTCCATTGAAACACTACAGCCTTTTGAAATTTCGTGACTACCATCACATCGAGAGTCAACATCAAGAAAACATGATTTGTCAAAAGAAAATTGGTGCACCGAGAATACCAAACCTTCGACTTACTCTTATTTGTACCATGCTATATTACCATGGAAGACAGATAACGTAACAAAGGTTTATTTTCTGTTATCCGAGAATTGGCCCATCAGTAATTTTTTGTTATTTTCAACAGATGGTTGTTCAGGTGTCAAGTAGTTGCTCTTTCTTTTTGAAACATTTTAAATATACTTGAACAGTATTTTATTACTTTTTATTATCTTGCAGCAATGCCCTCAAGGAACGCAATTTACATTGATCCAATATTTTAGATCTATAATCCAATATAAAAAATACAATTATATTGCTTGATATTAAGCTATCCGAGGTGGGTATCGAACCCGGAATTAGAGATTGGTAATCCATGTATTTACCACGAGGTGAATCACATTTATTTTTATCATAACTTATCGAAAACATAAGTATGTTCGAGAAATCTTGGGATAAAACCTATGTTTCATAGTTATTTGCAGCCAAATGTATTCACACGTATCTTGAATATGAGATATTTCTGACGAATGGCTGAAATATTAAATGTTCTGATTAAAATTAAAAATTAAAAAGTTCTGATAGTAATGGAGTAAAATTAGAAGTAATAGTGAAAGTTCGTTCATCGGCTCCGAAAAATTACAACAAATAAATTTGCTTTTTATTTATTTTGTATCCTTTTAATATAAATTATCAAAAATATTTTCTTTTATAAATATTATTTTTATTTTATATAAATATGACACAAAAATTAAAAAAAAAACAATATTTGATATTTATAATCTTCTGTATACTATTTACCGATTTTTTTTTGTCTATAATTAGCAACAGCACTCGTGATGCGTTCGTTTAGCGGTTAGGTGTTCATTAATGAAAATTGCAACGTGACTTCGCATTTAGCATTCGTATTTTGTATTTTTATATTTGCAAGCTACTTTTCACATAACTGATACTGTGTTAAAGTTTCTATATTTTCCTGATTTTCATTCACGTGATTTTATGATGCAAAATTACATCATACTGGTACATAAATTGCTATTTCAAGCTAATGTATTGCTAATTAAAACTAATGTATTAGAACTCTTTCTTTTATGTATAGCTTTCTAACTTTTTTTCTACTATTTGATGATAAATACTTAGCGAAGATTGATCGCGAGAACTTGTTGCCACTATCACGTTTCCACGTTGTATGTGTAGCTGAAACGAGTTCTATAAATAGAATTTTCAAACAAATAGAAGTTTTTTATGGGTTTCTTAATATAATTTTTGATACATCATTGTCAGCGTGTAACATGACCTCTGAAGAGACGGAAATATTATTCAATGCATTACATTAAATTTCACTTTTTGATAAGTTATTTATTTAAGTTTGGTAAAAATACATGTGCGTTTCACTACATTTATGGCAGTTCACACTATTATATTCTTTTTTCAAATCAAATACCACTTAATTTATTTATTACCTTGTATTTGAATGATACATCAACCAGATACGACTAAAACAACTAATATAAATGTTTATGGAATTTTACCTTAAGGCAAGTTGCATGAACTTCCCGACTTTTCCAGACGTGTAAATGATCGTCTTAATAAATAACAATTAATATTTAACAGTTTTTAGATAATATTTTCAATATATTTTCAAATATATTTTGAGAACAAAGTTTTCGCTTTCACTAAAAATTAATCAATGCGATGTATAATGTTCCAAATTTAAACAAATTTGTATCTATAATTATATAAATTAAATATAATTTATTTAACACTCTTCATTCTATGAAAAAATATTTGTTGTTGACATCAACGGTAATCAGTTAATGCAAAACACACATAGGTATAGAAGGGCGCGCCGCTCTTTTTTGATACTTTTGATGATTTTTATAATTCAACAATTAATTTTGGGAAAACGGCCCAAACTGAAGACAAAAGATCTTTATTTATTGCCAACTGATACCTTTTGAACAGTTTTTTAGATTTTAGAATCAGCTGCAAATTTTTTGGCGAAAACTTGTTGAAATTTTAACTATTTTAACCACTTTTCTGCAAATTCTAAAGAAACGGCACATCCTCAACACTAGTCATAAACGAGTTTCATCAATCTTTCATCCCACTCACACGCATATACTTTTGGGCCTAATATGTGGCCCAACGATTTAAAATAACTTGGAACATCCAGAAAATCAAACATTACTACACATAACAATCTAACAATCTATTACAATTTAATATTGTAATTTTATCATCAGTAACTTTACTTTTAAACATACCTAATATTTCATAAGCATCTCTTAATTTTAGGACAGTTGTGTACAAGGGCGGGCTGAAAAGTTTTGACCTAGTATAGCTTTGTGTTGGAAATTATTATAAAAACTGCCTTGTGGGTATTTTATAATACTCTAAAGATTTTTTTCCATAATTGGCACCTATTACATAATAAAATATCAGCAAATTTTTTGATTGTCCTTCATAGAATGTCTAAATCGGATGCCAATCCACTAATTGGGCTTCCGGGTATGATGGCTTCCGAGTCTCTTAGGAAGTGTTTTACGCATGAATTTGGGTGGTTTACGAGTCCCTTTTCATAATTGTTACTATGAATTTGGAATTCCTCATGTACTGTATTAATATTGAGGGTAAAGAAAACTTTAATGAAACCAATTTTCAAAAATTTAATCCGTTAACTCAGTTCTTATATTCTGCATTCGTTGCCAAATCGAACAGAAAAAATCTAAATTTATTTAATTCAATTAAATAATAAGTTAAATTGATGGTCTCATATTAAACATATGCATTCTCTACATTCTACAAATAATTAATAGAGGTACATAAATGTCGGTCCTCTTCTAAGCAGTTTAAATAAATGTGACAACGAGCAGGTTTGCCGCTTAAATTGAGCACCTTAATAACCCTAATCATGCCATTGTGCGCTATAATTTAGGGTCGAGTGGCCGCTTGTTATGATACGGCACATAATGCTCGAAGCGAAACCAAATTGGTAGCATAACGTAGCAGACGCTTCTTCTGGTATCGTTAATCAGATGTAATAGCAGGAACTTCTAATATATATAATAAATCATATTCAATTTGGAATATTTTCAATAATTCAATTCAATTCTATTTTATTGTAACAAACAACCTTACATCGTGCAAATTTTATTTTCGAACGGTTTACAATTTATAAGTGGGAGTGAATTGCATTTTATTTAATAAAGATGATATTAACTTCCCGTAGGGTAGTTATAGTAATGGGCCGAAAATCTAAAATGAAAATTTTTGCATTTCTAGACGTTTTGAAGGTTTCTGAACATTTTGGCATACCTCAGAAAAAATGGATATGTGTGTGTGTGTGTTTTGTATGTCCGCATTTTTTCGTCCACGTTTTTGGGCGCACGGATCAACCGATTTGAATGGTTTAAAAAACATTCGATTCCTATTAATAGGGAGATGTGCTGATTAGTTTTTGGGAATGGCAGGTCCAGCCGTTACGTAGATACGGAGCAGAGAGTGCAGAAAATACAAATAGAGTTTTTGAGAGAACGGAGTATCGGATTTGAATGATTTAAGAAACAATCAATATGTAATGATTGGGAGAAGAGGTGATTAGTTTTTGGCAAAGACAGGTCCCGCCATTTCGAATATACAGAGATAAATGTGCAAAACAATGCAGTTTTTGAGTGAACTAAGTGTCCGATTTGAATGATCTAAAAAACTTTCTGCTTGTACTGACAAAACAATTGCTTTTGAGGATAAAAAAATATTACATCTTTTTTTATTTTCCATAAAATATTTTTGTAATTTTGGATTAAAAATTCAAAAAATTACCCAGTCTAAGCACAGTCTAAGCGCCACTCTGGTACGTTTACCCAAGTGCGTTTAGACTGTTTATGATGTACTTCTCCAATTTTGTGTAAACTATTGAAAAATGTGGAAATGCCGCCAAGCTAAGCGCAGTATAAGTGAAAATGTCGCACAGAATTATTTGCAAATGCAACTGTGACTATACGGGAGCACTTTTTCAATTTTGTGCAAATTAGGCAACTATTTTTTTGAAATTGAATTCGAAATGAAATGACGATTGTTAATGTTCTGGAGATAAATTGATTTATGATTCTCATTTGATTTGCTCAGATATAACAAGATAGAAAAAATAATGAAAGTTACAGTAATATTTGAAAACGTTTAAAATTTCTCGAATATTTCATTACGGTACAGGAAGTTCCAGCAATTTGCTTTAAGGCACGATGCCATACACCACCAGTTTAATCTTTGTTTTACACGAATGTTTAAATTATAACATTATACACACAATTCAATTTACATAGTTGACGATTAAACTTAGTTGTTGGTTATGTATTCCATGCTAATTTAAAGATTTAATTAATTTATCACAATCATTATTATTGCTATTATATTTAAAGGCGCATTAAATGAATGCCCGAGAAGATTCTAATTATACTAAAAACGTGATCGAGTCATTAACATTTCGTAAATAGAACTTTTTGCCATTTAGCGGTTTACATGGCATATGACAAATCCACGTGCTCGTGAGAGATCTCTTTAGTGGCACGTATTTATTTAGCAATTTTTTTTAATTTCATAAAAAGTGAAACTAATGGTATTATAGATGTTTATAAGTTATATAAATAATCAGATTATTTAATATTTTAATTTCGTTAAAAAATTGCGTTCTTATTATTTGTTTCATAAGATACTTCATAGTTCATACTTTTCTCTTTATAAATTGAATACCTATATTTATTTGTTTTATGAATGAAGTTTTACAGCGGGTCTTTTTTCTTATTACTTTTAGTAACTTAAATAATTCAATAGCTGTAAAAGACCTTTCATATTCACTTTATATCGTAAAGAAGCAATTTAGTAACAAATTTCACGATTGTCCTGAATATTCTATAGTATAAAGATTCAAGTATGTTTTTACTTATAACTTTTATTATAAAATACCTATTATTAGAAAAAATTGTACTGTTGTATTCCTTTTTCATTCGTATTTGTAATTCGAAATAACTTTTTGAAGTTCTTTGTTAATGCTTTTTTATCTTTAATTTCCCAAAGGAGAAAATTACTAAAATATAACGGCCTTACGGCAAGTATTTTAAAAATTCATCAAAATTTTAGCAAATGAGTTTTTGGCGTTTGTTAAAATTAATATTAGACGATTTACTTGCTATAACGATATAGTACTTGGTCTTAATGAACATACTAAACTTTTAAAGTTCTACGGAAACTGGTTCAATTATAAAACTTATTGATTTTTGAAAATTTGCTTTTAGAAAATACTCCGAGTTAATGTGTTCGTTCGTTCGTTTTCAATCATGTGTAATAATTCCACTCGGAATACTTTTAATCACTTATAAATTAATTTAGTTTTTATTGATTAAGTCGATTATTTACAAATTTTGGGAAGTTCATGTAACTTGCCTTAAGGCAAAATACCCATATCAACTTGTTGGTTAACATTTCATAATGCACATTTGTATCTTATGCAAATTTTTCAAGTTTTCAAGAATTTCTATGGAATTTATTTATAAATAACACTGTTTTATCATGTTTGTGCATTGTTATATTTATAATTAACATGCTGAATTTTACAAGCAGTTTCTTATTATCCAAAATATGCAGTTTTAGTTACTTTCATGTTACACTATTGTGATTTTATTTACTTTTATAGTTATAATTTTTTTCTAAAAATTATCAGTATACTTGTTAATAAAGTAATACAATTCATATGAATTAAATATGTATATAATTCATTAAAGCTAATAAGGAAATTTATCATTCTACTTCGATCATTATTGATAAAAATGCTATCCTAAAACTTCCTACTGTTTAAACTATATTCGTAGAAACATAATGGATTTGGAAATGGCCTGAACCAAAATAGGGTTTGAAAACATTCTACTCACTGTTACTGTTTTTTAACAGTTACATTTTTGTAATTTTCATGATCAGATCTTTTCATAGTTTTCAATATTGTATAAGAATCCATAAATCATGCCGTAAATCGTTAAGGACGTGAGCAAAAATTAGTGACTAAACTAGGCTTGCTAAACTTCGGTCGGGTGGATATCAGGTAGCATGATAATAAATTTTCACTTCAGGATATAGATCTCGAATACCAAATGAAGTAATAATCGCCTTTCGTAGGCATAGCTGCAATATCACAAATAGAAGGCAACTGTGTGGGATCGTTCAAGTATTACGTAAGCAGATTTAGTACAATTATTTACGCCCCCCATCCCCCTTTGTCAGCAAAAGTAAGCAAAGCTGTCACCAAAATGTCACCCAAAATAAGAAATCAGTAACCACCTCGCCCCCTGTAGTGCTTACGTACTACTTGAACGGCCCTTGTAGTTAATTTCCAATAGCGTTTCTAATTATTATAAACTATAACTTATAGTTAGTTAAACAATTGATGGATTGACTTCTTTCAAAACAATCTACAGATTTTTCTGATTGCTGTTAAATAAAATCCTGGAAAAGCACGTTACGATGTACTCAATTGCTATTGCTATATATCATTCAAATTGTTAGCAGTTTTATTTGTTTTCTGAATCGTATATTCTGTCAGCTCCCACTCTGTTAATGACTTTTCAACTCGTAATAGTTCGAGTTCACTTCGAGTGATAAAGTATGATTCTAAATTTAGCTTAATCTATTCTCGTCGTATCAAATATGCATCGTAACTAATTTGTAATTATTTTATCGGAAATGTTTTTTTTTAATTTGAATAAAAGGAGGATGTTGACTTTCCATAATCACTTTTGCGATAGCATATATTACATTGCAAAGACATGAGACGCACCATGCACGCAAGCTTATTCATTTGCAAGTTAATGATATAATATATTTAGTTTGCTCAAAATTTATTTATTAAGATAGTCTCTATTTTTTTAAAAATATAATTAATACATATTATCAGTTTTGCTAAAATAAACCGATTCAAGTATTTCATTTAAACATAAGGTCCAATATATTATCCAAATTTTTATTAATCCTCTGGAAAATAGGGTATCCTATACTCATATTACACTCCATATTCATTCCATTGACATAATTATGATTAAAAGTTGTCTGGACTGGATGTGCGACAAATTTTCCCATGTACTTTGTAACTCTGGGCACGAATCTAAAGTCAAAATTTGCAGCCAAACTGTAAAAAAACGGAGAAAAGCAAAATAACAACCTTACAATCTCAGATCTAGTAATTTCTATGCATGATGATTAAAATCTCATAATTTCTGTTGTCGGGCAAAGGATTTCTGCAACGCTTTTCTCATGTTTGTTGAGTTATATTTTGGTAGAATCCAGCAGCAATCTGCAATTTTTTTTAAACTGCAAACATGTTTGAAGATTACCTAGGGCCATAGAAAAAAAATTTGCAGATTGCTGCTGGATTCTATAAGAAACTCGAGAAACATAAAAACAGCATTGCAGAAATCTGGGCCAGAAAGCAATAGAAATTATAAAATTTTAATTATCATGCAGAAGAATTACTAGATCGGTGATTTTATCGTTTTTTGTATATTTGCCCGCTTTTTTGTAGTTTGACCTCCAATTTTGACTTTAGATTCTTGTTCAGCGTTAAAAAGTGCGTTGGAAAGCATATGTTGCACATACAATACAATTTCTTTTATTGGTGGACATGTGTAATTTATAAAACTAATAATTTATTCCATAATAATTGTATTAATATTTATCTCTTACACACTTACATATTTATGCAGATATACACTTATACACATTAACAATTACAATAACCGTAGTATTATTGGAATAACTATCATTTTGGGCTTATTTACAGAAATTTTACTTGAATCGTATACTCATACGATTATACAATGTAGGAGTTCCAAAGGGTTGCTATGTGGGCGTATTATCGTTCATTAGACAGAAGACCGGATCTTCTTATCATATTCCGATGATAAAACATATGCTCCGACTATTTTAATTTATATATATATATATATATATATATATATATATATAACAAGTTCAGCTGGTATTGAATTTGTATTATTAAATTAAAAAAAAAAAATATAATACTTTTAGTAAATCTCACACTAGAAACGCATTTATAATTATACGCCTTTAAAACTGGTGAAGTAATTTAATAATTGTTCTTTATTTAATCATTTATATGATGCTTGTAATGTTTTATTCTCCAGTTTCCTAAAATATTCGATTATCAAAATCGTCTATTATTGATGTGTGGGAAATCAATCGTAGAAATCCTTCGAGTTGGCGCAACTTCATTTGGTTCAAAATAGCATTATTTTTTGGATTATCTAAATCAATTGAACAAGTAATCGTGTTTGATGCCAGAATATGAATGTATGTTCAGATTAATATCGTTCAAACTATATGTATAAATAGTTATAAAATTTGTTTGAACTATATGTGATTTCTCTCTATCTCATGGTAGAGTGCTTTCATAACTATTTTTCAATTTTTATGTTACAGAAATTGATAATGGAATTATCATTTAATTAATTATTTATAAGGCGTATGAATTCACTCATTCATTTCTAAATTAATTATAAATTTTTACGAGTTGATTTTTGAAAGTTACTCTGCACAGTTTGTTTTTATTCTGACAGTGAATAGTTTACGGGATAAGAAAGTGATCGCCAGAGATATTATTTTTTTATTATTGCAGGATATTACTAAAAATGTAATTTATTGCATAGGTTTTTTTTAACATATTTTTATGTTATTTAAAATGTGTTGTAGATTTACATTATTGACTGGCGTATGCCAATTCTTATATGCATTTAGAGTAATAAAATATGTAAAAGCGTGAACTAAATGAAAGCATTGGACATTTGAAAATAAAAGTAAAAGTAACAAATGCTGGTAAAAATAAAGCCGAGCTCTGATAGCAAAATATTAAGTCTTAAATGTTGAAACTAAAGCAAAATTCATATTATTCTTCTAGATTTTATTTAACTTATTTTACTCGTAGAATTTTATTATATCGTATTTATTATAACCAATTCTGATATTTATATAGATACTAAACTGCAACTTATTAATTTATTATTTTATCATTATCATGAAGAACATGTAAAAGCTCTTGCCGTAGCAAATACAAAATCTGTGAAATCAACCAGATCTTTTTAAAAGCTCTCTCCCTGTTTTATTTGTGTGGAATCTTGTAATATATGTATATTCTACTTTACGACTTGTCTTCGCGAGAATAGGTCAATGATTTACTGCTCGCTATTAAATTTTAAGTTAACGAGGCGACATGCCAAAGTACCGTGCACTAAGAAATATGGTAATGCTGTAATAAAGTCAAAATAAAGGACTATGTTTAATATTGTTTGTAGGCAGTAGTGAAAGTCATGGAAAATTCTATTGCGTAATGGTGTGATAAATGTGAGATACTATATATATATTTTTCACGGTCACTAAATGGCCCACGCGCTTTCCGCAACCGTAATTTAATACTAGAGCGCATTCGACATTTCAGTTTGAACTCAATTTTGTCCCGAATCATGATAGCTTTATAGGCTTGAAACTACCACTGTAGGCTGTTAACTTTTTATTAGTTTGGCCAAATAAGGAAAATAATATGCTGGTTTCATAAAAGTTCTGTTTGCGACAAATTCTATTTTTAAAGTACTTACATGTATAAGTGTAAATTTTTAACTTCGCATAGGGTAGTCATAGTAATGGGCCGAAAGACGAAAATGAAAGTTTTTGCATATCTTCACGTTGGAAGCTTTTGGCATACCTCAGAAAAAATGCATATGTGTGTATGTGTTTTGTATGTCCGCGTTTTTTTATCCACGTTTTCTGGCGCACGGGTCAACCGATTTGAATGGTTCAAAAAACATTCGATTTTTATTGATGGGAGATGTGGTGATTCGTTTTTGGCAAAGGCAGGTTCAGCCGTTACGGAGATACGGAGCAAAAAGTGCAGAAATTACAAATCGAGTTTTTGAGAGAACGGAGTATTCGATTTGAATGATCTAAAAAACATTCAATTTGTAATGATTGGAAGAAGAAGTGATTAGTTTTTGGCAAAAGTCGGTCCAGCCATTCAGAGCTAGATGTGCAAAAACTGACAGTTTTTGACAGAACTAAGCGTCCGATTTGAATGATTCAAAGAACTTTCTGCTTGTTTGCTTTTGTAGACATAAATATTTTTCTCTAAACAAATAAACGATTATGCCGATGGCTTGTTTGGTTTTTCTCTCTATGAAATTTATCAACTCATACCGGCAGTACTTTTCTTCCAGTGATAAAGCCTCGGAAAACTGTTTGTAGTCGATATGAAAGCACGTGGTATTTCAATTGCTTGTGGTTTTTTGCTGGGAGTGAATGCTCTTTGTTGACTTCCTCTTGATATTTTGTATATTCCAGGTGGTCCTTTTCTTCTCAGAATTATTGAAATATTATTTAAATTTAAAAATGAATAGCATTTATTTAAAATACCTGGTTTTTTATTTAACCCTTTCGCTACGGGAGTGTTTTCCGCAGGAGGGAACAGCGTGCTGCTTAGTAGCCTATAATTAACAATATAAATGTGTTAAAAAAATAAAAATTGCGATTCTACTAAACAAAAAAATACAATGAAAATTAGAATACATAGTGATGAATCTTGAAGCGAAGTTCGACACGCAACATGTCGTTCATGGACGACACTCTTATACAAGAAGTTAAGTGGATGTTGTCCATGGGCAAGGGTTAATGTTTTGTTATGAACGTTCTTTTCATTTATAATTATTATATAATATATATCCCAATTATTTATAATTTTATTATTTATATTATAATCCAATATTTTTACTTTGTTTGTTGATCTTCTAAGAGCATGTCCTCTACGAGGGATGTCGTAAAGGTCGAAAGTACATAGTGCCGAAAAGTTGGAAATAATTAATTTTATTTTACAACAAATCTTTTTGGTTTTTATTTTTATTGGGTTCTTTGTTCGTAGCTCAATAGAATATATATATATATATATATATATATATATATATACACCTAAATCTGTTTTTACACGGTCTTTTTGTACACGGTTTTGATATAACACGGTTTGAAAATTGAATATTTTTAATTTTTTTACACGATTTTATTCCATTTAGCACGATTTGAAATTTTATGTATTTAAATTTTTTTTGTCAAATTTAATTTTTGCGAAGTATGTTCATATCACAAAAAAGTATTTATGAAAGAAAAAAGTCTGAAACCATCGATAGTATCGATAGTTTGCGAACACTGGCTGAAAGATTTAAGTGAATTTTATTTTTTACCTTAAAAATTGAATAACCTATTATTTTAGTTCACAACATAGTTTTTTAGTTCCTGAACTAGCCATACATTTAATTTATATTACTTTTAAGATTAGAGTGCATATCTTTTTTATCATTAATTACTATGGTTGTGAAAATAAGCATTATATATTTGATTTAATAGAATAAACATGAATTCTTGTTCTTAAAAATTCTTGTTTTTCACTAATTTTAATAGATTTTAGAGATTAGGAATAAATCACCCATTTTTGTATAAGATCAATGTCTTTTTTTACACGGCTTCTTCTGGAACCAATCTACCGTGTAGAAACAGACTTAGGTGTATATATATATATATATATATATATATATATATCAGTTTGCCTACTATAATTTCCTATTGTCCATTATTCAATATAATAACTCTATTTATACGGACTATCAACATTGTTTGTAATTAAATATTTATAGTCAAGTTCATCAGTTACAGTAAATGTCGTTCACACTGTGCAAAGTGCAGTTCTATTTTCATAACGCTTAAAAAGTCCACAGCCTCAAAATAGAGATTCCATTAATAAACGAATCTAATTTCCTGAATTTTAAGAATTCCACTCTCGTCATGTTTGTTTACAATGCTGTCAGATATTTGAATCGGATTTTGTAACAATGATACCAACAGTTCTGTGAGAACAAAATTCTTTTATGACGCTTCAGTTATTTTCTGATCGAAATAGAATTTAGCTTATAATAATAGTTCGAACATAATAAATATTTTACATAGTCAAACATAGTAAGTAACATTTATGTACGTGAACCAATGCCATGACATTGATTGTTTATTTTCGCGGAAACAACTTCGTTGACGTTTTGCACTTAAAGATGAATTGTGTATGGATGTGTGTGATTGTATATCTACTTGTGATAAACATTTGCGAATATTGTATTATTAGATCTATTTGACCCCATTCGTCGAGGACGCCTGACTTTGTTGTTGATTTTGCAGATGTCTAGGACAAGTTTTATAAACAAATAATGATGCAAATTGTTGTAAAAGTTTTATAAATATTTGTCGCCTTGAGATTGTACCACTATTTGTTTGTCATGGATAATTGCACCATTGTAGTCTTGTTTATTATATATTTTTTTATTACATAAAAAATAAACAATTTGAATTTTTAGTCATTGTTTTTTTATTGGCAAAATGTCTTCTTAATATCACAACATCAATAATTGTTAATAACCCCCTTACCCCCTCCCATTCTCACGAACACACACACATACATATATAATTCTTTACTTTGAAAAATAGTTTTATCTGACCTTTTGACAACAGTTTATTTTTTCGAGTTTTTGACAACCTTAATTGAACCTTTAAATGTACTTTTAATTTGTAATTATAAATTATAAGATAAAGCTAAACTGTTTCAAAGAAACGATTAGTTTTTTTCATTTCTCGATATAACTGCTTTTCCTAATCAATGTAGTTTTTTGAATATTCATTTTTTTTGTTTAATGGTAATTATATTCAACAATTACATTGTATAAGTAAATGTAATCAATATCTTAAAAATGTTTGAAGTAATACACTTACACTCACACTCCTAAATTAATGTTAATAATTTATAATAATTTATATGAAATTAATTTTAAAATTAAAAAATATATATTAATAAAATTATATGAAAGTCGATATGGAAAAATTAAAAATGATTTTCTTCTTTTCAGGTATGTTCTCCATCAATGCTAATTTGCAAACAGAAATCATGTAAAGATAAGGTAATATAATTCGTAACCATACATTTTATCTGGTAGAACTGATTGATACATGTGTTGCTAAATCGTTCGTAAAAACTGGTTTAGCTAATGGAAATCGGAAGCGACTATTTAAATTCATTTCTTCTTTAATTGATAAATGGATTAAGAAAATTGAGCGAATAATATGTGATAGTATTTAATTATAATAAAAAAAACTTTTGGTTTTGTAAGGAATATAAATACGAGCATTATTTAAAATGATCTTTATACTTTTAAATAATTATAATTACAATTCGTTTTTTTTACTATTTTATTATTTTTCCTTTGTGTTTTATATGAAACTAATGAATTGTCCAATGGGAGTATCTACTAATATTCGACCATAATGTTACTCTTATCTCATATATTTTTCACAATTTTTTCACTTTCTCACAATTTCTGCTCATTGTTTTCATTAACAGAATGCAATTAATTAAAAACTTTAAATTATATAAATAAATGTTATTAAAGTTTTATTCGATGATAATCAACCTTTTTTGAAAAAAAAAAATCGTACTAAATATCTATTGTAATATTAAACACTGTGAATGGTGCGCACTATATAGCCACTTTGGGTAAATCGATTAGATCTTTACGGCATGATTTTTTTAAGGTATACCTCGTCGTGGCGGTTTGCGGATTCCATCCCATCACAATCAATCGTGATATCGAGCAGTAGCGATATCAGTTTCCTCTTGGACATATAGATCTTGAATATGTTCGAAAAAAAACCCTTGTCGGGCATTGCAGCATCGAATTGGCTAATAAGTCAGGCCTATTAGATAAATTCCAATAATAAAATGATCAAATATGGATGGATCAACCTTTGGGTTACCATCTAAAAATACGAAGTACAGGAGCTTATGGAACGTATAATTCTAATTACTGTTAAAATATGAGAATAATTTTTTGTGATTATATTTCAAAATGCGAAAATCATCGATGTAATAAAATGCATATGCATATTTCAATGATTTAGTGACGTAGGAACTGCTTGCGATGCATTCGACAAAAATGGTGATTTTCTTATTTCGCTAATACCCTTGTGATAAGCTATCAATATTTTTTATAGCTGATAAGAACTTATCGTTTTTGAAACTATAATGCTAAATCTTTCTTCCGGCACTGACCGCACTTTGAATATAAATATTCCATAAATTAATACGAAATTATCTGATACCCGTTTGCATCTAACAGAGTCATCTAATTTGATGAGATATATTTATTGCTTTCCTGCTATAGCTTTATCGATCGCAAGGTCAATGCTACGTTACAATGTTAAGTCCACGATCGCTCGCGTTTTTTTCCTCCTTGTTGCCATCTGTAACATGGCGTGTGTAGTGATAATTTTGCTCATTTAGCGAATTAGCAAAACGAATTTGAATAAATAGACCGTTGTCGGTTTTATGTACTTGCCAATTTTCATGTTACGACTTTGCTTCGTATTTAGGTAACGGGGAAAATTTTCCATGCAATCTCACATTGTACAAGGAAATAACAAATGCTTTTTCGTTTTGCTTCTAATCATCTTTAGGAATTTATTATTTATTGAAAATGTTAATTTTTCAATTATATATCTTTTTCATTATATATCTTCATTAATATTTATGAAGTAATTATCAAGAATTAATTAATTGTTATTTTGTATTATCGAAATAGGTATTTTATAGAGGCATTTCTATATTTTGCATATATAAATATTTATGTATTTAAATTATTTTTTTATCGTTATAGTATGTATTAGAGATGGTAACTCACTCCGGAGTTATCACTCCGATACAACTCCTCCCTCGGAGTGAATCCGAATGGAGTTGTCTCGCCGGATTTATCATATCCGACTTCCCTAAACTGGTACTAAATCTGTTACTGCGTTTTTGCTTTGGGAAGGAAGCTGTCGCTTTCTCATCTCACAGGCAGTTTTACGACCTTTTAGGTATACGGTTTCTTCCAGAAAATACAAAAATATTTTATTAAATAATACACCGATGTTCTATTTAATTTTTATAGTTTTCAGTACAAAAAGCTCTTAGTAGCTCTTTAATATAATTTCACAAAGAATTTTTTGTCCATTTACGATACAAAAGTTTCTGCATTCCACGTTATTTCAGTTATTAATGGACTGCGGACGGATTAAAATCGAAGCTGGAATTTAGTCATTGAATTTCATTTCCTCTCAGGCTTCCAATTGAACCATATGCAGGATGTAGTCCAATTGAAAAATTGACAACGAGCATATAAAACACGTATTACGACTGTCGCGTTGCGTGTTCCGTTGGCGTCGGGAATAAATCAATTTTTCGAAGATGTATAAGACACGATATTTCCGAATCGAGGCCAAGTGATAATAATTAAAGCAAGGAGAGACCGTCAGTTTTGGTCGCGACTCGAATGACATGTAGCTTTGCAATATGCCGACGATGTAGTTCTTGCTCATTAAAGGCCAGCAACTGTTGCAGATTCAACGAAATAACTTCAGATAGAATTATGCAGAAAAGAATAATCACTTTACTTCATCATTATTTTTTGATCTTTTTAATCAATTCCTGATTATGATTCGCCATTTAGAGGCCAATTTTCGGATAAAGTAAAAATGATATGTTATAGCTCTCTTTTGTTGAGAAAGCATGAGTTTTGGTTGGTAGTCACGAACTGTTAATATTAGCTTCAGAAAATCTACGCTCCGAATAGCATAGACGTCAAAATTAACATTACTGTGTGTTATAAGTGCAACAATTTGTTGTGACTTGTTACAACATTATTATTCGAATTTTGTATTATTTGGAGGTTAGGTTTTTTAGTTAGTTAGTTAATATTGTGTAAAATGATCCATTGAACAGCAAAGAAAAATCTTGTTTTCTGACCAAAAGAAACTGGAACTTATGTTAAAGATAACATAACATTATTATTTTATCCGAGATTCGGCATCTTAATTTTGACAATTTCATCTTGTTCCATTTAATATTGAGGCAAATCAGGAAACTATTTACTCAACTGTGAAAATTTTGGATATACTCAATCTAGGATTTTCAGAACGTGGAAATCTACAAAGAAAGAAGAAATTGCTTACCTGATATGAGGAGAAGTTAAGGTTTTTCAAAATCAAATTTTTAGTAGTGTATTGTTTATTAACTTCCCGTAGGGCAAGTTATAGTAATCGCAAAAAAATCGAAAATGAAAATTTTTATATATCTTTACGTTTCAAAGGTTTCTGAATATCTTGGCAAACCTTAGAAAAAATGGATGTATCTGTGTGCGTGTGTGTGCGGATACAAATTTTCGTCGACGATTTCGGGAACACAGATCAACCAATTTAAATAATAAAAAAAACATTCGATTTGTGTTGATAAGGAGACGTGCTGATTAGTTTTTGGCGGGGGCCGGTCTAGCCGTTTCGAAGATACGGTGCAAAAAGTGCCGAAAACGGTAACACGGTTTTTATGAGAACGGAGCGTCCGATTTTAAAAATTTTAAAAAAACATTTTACTTGTATTAATAAGATGAAGAACAGATCAAATTTTCATGAAGGCAAGTCTAGCGGTTTCGAAGATCGAGTAAAAAAGTAAAAAAAAAAGCCATTTGGCGGTCAAAAATGATCATTAGACAATATGCACATCAAATTATTGAATATTTTATAGAGATTTTAATAATAAGTATAAAATTTGTTTACATTTTTATGGGTTCCGTACCAATGTTTATCCGTTAGACGGCGACGCGGCGCTTACGCGTTTCGATATTTCATCTCTATGCAGTAAAAGCAGTACGATTGCTTTGAAAAAAGTTAAGAATTTTCAAAATAAATTTTTCTTTAAAAAGTCTTTTGTTTTCTCAAAAAAAAAAAGTAATTTTTCATCAAAAATGTATAGTTTCTTAAAAATCTAAATTTTTTATAGTAACTTTTTTTCAAAAATGTTATTCTTTGAAAAAAAACATTTTATACGGGCCTGGAACTGCCTTAAGGCACGATGCCATGCGCCCCACTAGTTTTCGATTTATTTCAAGTAGAAGGATACAGCGATAATTGGTTCATTTGCAAAAACTTACACATCAGCTAGATGTATGTGCGGATACAATATTGATGAGGAGACGTGCTGATTAGTTTTTGGTAAGGAAGGTCTAGCTTTTCGGAGATCTGGAAGTCTAGCTTTTTGTCGGTCAGAAATTATCATTTTTTCTTATGTTCTAATTATCAGATATTTTATATAGATTTCAATAATACTAGTTGCAAAATGTGTTCCAGATAAAATACAGAATATGTTAAGGCAGAATCAGTTCTGAGAACGGGATAATACATTTCGCATCATCGGCGCGTCATACGTACGACGACATCTCGAACTTTGCCAGATTGCGCTTGTTTTATATGGTCAGCGTGTGTTTGATTTGGCTATCGACTTCTTTTGGCTCGAGAAACGACTGTTTGACCGTTTCCGACGTGCCCTTTATCATATGTGTCTGGTTGATGACGAACGTAAATGAATGAGTAGATTTATTTTATCCGACGTGATGGCATATTGTAGAACTGGGGCGTTGAAATTGATGTGCATGTGCGGAATATTGGTCTTCTATTTGTGGACACAATTCGAATGGAACTGAAAATAACATAATGTTGTATGATGCTCAGTTAAAATCTGCTTATGTTATATTAAATTATGTTTGAAAGTGAGTATGCCCAGTTTTAAAGAAATAAAATTGAAAATAATGTAAATATATCTAGTATAGATAGCCCATCCTATGTCGAGTTTTCAATATAGCGACGTAGATAAGAAGCTTTAACTAATTTAGTGATAAGTTATAGACGTTATAGTACCATAGAGTTATTGTACCCTTACAAAGTACTATTAAATTCTGATTGCATCATTTTCAATATTTTTTATTTAAATGAAGAATGTCTGTGTTGTTATTCTCAAGCATACAGTGATCTTACAAATGGCGTTTAACACGTTTATTGCGGGTGTCGATAATCAGTCGACAATCCATTCTTCTTCCTGGTGACACTGCTGCATTTACTTTAAATCTATTCTCACATCAGCAACTAGTTACTAGTTACTTACTAGTTATTGGTAATTTCTACCAATAAAACAAGGGACCCAAAATCAGTATTCGCCACAGTCACTAATTTACTTTTTTTTAACATTTCACTCAGAAGGTAAGTTTTTGCATTTGCATTAATACTTTTATGCATATAACATATATTATACGCATATTTGCAATAAAATGGATACTATTTGGCCCTGGTTTGTTTTATTAGTCACCGAAATAAAATAATGACCTACACACATAACCGGTCCTTCTTGTCATGCACCAAGGTATTAGAGACAAAAATATAATACAAAATATTTTTTAGCACGTCTAACGAAAATTGCTACTCTCAACCTTACAAATTATTTCAACTGTTTTACATTTTTATAATAAATAAAATAACTTGACGTCGACGGTGTGTCGACTGCTTCAATTTTTCAGGACGTTGACGGAATGAAGAATTGATTACATTTTTGCGAAGGCAAGTTCAACAGTTTCGGAGTTGCAAGAAATAAAGATAAAAAATTGACATTTGTTGATCTGAAATGATCATTTCAAATCATTATTATTCATTTGCAGGATGACAGACAGGTAGATAGATAGACTGATAGAAAGGTTGTCAGGTTGACAGGTGGAAGAGTAGACAGGTTGGCAGGTGGAACGGTAGAAAGATAGACAGGTAGAAAGGTAGATGGGTAAAACTTTAGAAAGATACAAAAAGAAGACAAGTAGGCTGGTCGACTGGTAAATATGTAGACAAGTAGACGGTTAAATTGACATGGAGGCATGTACAAATGCAGACAAGTTGAAAATTAGACAGGTAATTACTTAGGCAGGTAGATAATCAAATAGGTAATAACTTGGACAGGTAAAAAGTAGACTATTAGGCAGATACATCCCATTTATTTCTGTTCTAGTTTAATATTATAAAAATTTAACTAATGGGCATATTTTGGCGTGGTAGCTATATTTTTCTTTCGATGTCTTATCTGCATTTTTATATGTTATACCACGTATTAAATTTTCTTGCAGTATTCAGTATATCTTATATTTTTTTTATTGTACTTGCCACAAAGGCAATATAATGATGTTTAAAATCTTTCCAAGACATAAATTTCCACCTCGTCGTAGAGAATAGAAAAGAAACTAGCCTGGTGGTAAAGCTCTGTTCTTTTTTGTGACATTTGCGAGGTTGTTTGAAGCCTGGACGTTCAAATTATCGTTTCATATATGAGAAACGTTTCAACTTTCCAATTCCTTGGAGAGATTAGCATATTGAGAAGTTTATTTATAGGACTCACGGAAACGGCCTTAGCTCAGGATTTGCAAAATTGCGAATCTTTAAGACGGATATATTGCGATATATGATATACTGCTTAGACAACTGAGAATCATTGATGAATGCATAAGAATGAGTTGTAAATATTTACTTATGAATGAATGAGTGAATGGATAACTTAAACTTGACCTCACGTTTTCATTTCTTATTGTTGGTAGATAAAAAAGCCAAGGCCATTCGATATTTGTATATCACATTAATAAATATTTTAGTTTTGTAAATAAATAATAAAATGCACATGTGTTAATGTTATGGTAGGAATAGCTGAGTATATTGATAAAAACAAAAATATGATATAATTAGTAAAGTCAAGCTAAGCTCTTTAAATTTGCAATCGATATTTACAGGGGAGGTAAAATTTTGTTCATATATTTTTTATATAACATATAATATTGTGGAATTAAGCTTCTTTTATTAACCAACTTATATCCTACTGAATGTAGCATTATAATGTTAAAAAATTCTAAAACTTTTATTATACGCGTAAGCTATATAAATTGACCGCATTTTTATTTTATTTTGATGGATGCTGTTTTTAAAAATGAAATATTTTTCTTACATACAGTTCTTGCATCTGCTATTTTGCTTTCATGTGTCTTTCGAAGTGAACATTTAATGTACAATGTTCAAAATAGAAACATTAGATACTATTAATTCTGATGTCAGTAGAAATCAGTATCTAGGAAATACGCGGTTCTATTTTCGCTAAAAATAAGTTCAAGTGAAATTTTTACATTTGTGCCTGTCTTGCATCCTCTGTGCGTTTCAAAGGCCAGTGACTATATTTATTTAGTGAGATAACCTCGAGGTGTTTTAATTGGCAAATGGAATTTGCATAGCTAGTTCGTAACAAATTATTTACAAATATTTATTTGGTAAACGCGATAATTTTTTTTATCAATGTGGGTGTGATTTATGAAGACACATTTATGGGATAAAGAATAAATGATAGCGTTAATTGTTTGAATTATCTCTTTACTACTTGCGAAATCACGGAGGAGGCTTGCAATCTTGCGTATCATAAACGCATATACCGTACGTTGAAAATAACTTAATTTTACTACTTACTTTACTTATTATTTTGCTACTTCAATACGTTGAACGGCTTATTTTCTGTACTTTATATGCGATTTATATAACACGTGTATCTTGCTTAGCCACTGCCTTTTGTTGTAAAATTTAAAATTTTATTTTATTATCTACGTCCACAAATAATAAATGTTTTAAATTTTTATTTATATCTTAATTCTTAATATATTATTATGTTTTAAACTTGAAATACTAAATCATTTTTCTTATTTTTGAAAAAGAAATTTAATTATTGTCAGTTATTAATAACAGTTTTATTACAGATGTAAGAAATTACAAGCATTTGTACTTAAAGCTAGTTCTTATTATAGATAATAGCTAGTTCTTATTATAGATAATATATACTTTACTTGTATAATTTTATTAGACCACTACTATTATGCATGAGCTTCTTTTATAATATCCAATTATAAAACATAAGCATCGTGAGGTTCAATGTTAGGTTTAAAATACCGTAAAGTTCTATTTACACGAATTTTAAATTTAACAAAAATGCAACCCGGTTTGCAAAAACTAATCGGAACTTTTAAATGAACAAAAAGACTATTATATTTAGAGCAACAAGCGTATTATTGGAAGTTAAATTTTGAATAAATAATACGATATAACATACAGTATCAAAATTATATAAAAAATTATTAAGAAGGAGTTGCTGGTACATGCAGATAATTTTATTTTTGCATCTTCTAAGGAAACAGTTTCCACGAATACTTCATTTCCTTGAACGGAAACCAAATGTTGTTAAAGATAACTTAAGTACAATTCCAGAAATTCAATAAATAAAGCATGCTATTATTCTGTAGGTACTTGAACTTTGCAAAGTGAAACTACATTACAAAACATACGTTTTTTAACTTCCGTAGGGCAAGTTATAGTAATCGCAAAAAATCGAAAATGAAAATTTTCATATATCTTTACGTTTCAGAGGTTTCTGAATATTTTGGCATACCTTAGAAAAAATGGATGTATGTGTGTGTGGGTGTGTGTGGGTGTATTTATGTGTGTGCGGATACAAATTTTCGTCGACGATTTCGGGAACACGGATCAACCGATTTGAATAATTCGGTATAAAATAAAAACATTCGATTCGTATTGATAAGGAGACGTGCTGATTAGTTTTTGGCGAAGGCAGGTCTAGCTGTTCCGAAGATACGGGGCAAAAAGTGCCGAAAACGGTAACTCAGTTTTTAAGAGAACGGAGCGTCCGATTTGAATAAATTTAATTTAATTAAAAACATTTTACTTGTATTGACAAGATGAAGAATTGATCAAATTTTCATGAAGGCAGGTCTAGCGGTTTCGGAGATGTAATGAAAAAAGTAAAAAAATGCCATTCGGCGGATAAAAATGATCATTAGACATATGCACATCAAATTATCAGATATTTTATAGAGATTTTAACAATAAGTATAAATTTTTTTAAATAAAAAAAGACGGCGGCGCGGCGCTTGCGCGCTTTGACATTTCGTCTCTATGCATTTCAGGCTTTGAAAAAAAAGTTCAGAATTTCCAAAATATGTCAAAATGAAGAAAACATTTTTCTTTTCAAAAAAAATTTGTTCTCATAAAAAAATTTCTTTTTTCAAAAAAGTAATTTTTTGTCATATTTATAGTTTCTCAAAAATCTAATTTTTTCGAAATAAAATTTTTTCAAAAATGTTTTTTTTGGTACAGGAAGTTCCAGCACGATGCCTTAATTGCCTTAAGACAGAATTCCACTTATAGCTAGTTTATTTACCAAAATTCACTTATCGATACACCTATATTATAGTCTAGTTAATTTATGGTTGGCAGACACAATACGGGGCCCGCGCACAAGTCCCGCTAATTTGCACGATGACAGATGACCGCTCTGTTCATTAATTTGTCGGTTTGCGTGACGTTTGGCAAGTTACGTCATGTCGTAAACGTAACTTTATTATCTTTTTGTCATATCTTCATGTTTATATTAACATTTCCAACGTTATATATAGATGGATCAACATTTTTCCGCGTGCGACGAGTATTCTTAGTGTGTTCACGAATTTCTTAATCAAACAAAAAATTATTGAGAGATTACTTAATTGTTGTGTATCAATTTTGAGTTTGATACACCATATTTTTTATCTACTTCACATTACATTAAAAGCTTACTTTTTTCCTTGAGGCACTTTTGTTCTTAGCACTTTGTGGAAATTATTTTATCGTATTATAAGCTCGATAAAGAAAAAAACTATCAATTTTTACATATTTTAGTCAACTTTGCTTACTACAAAACGGAAAACACTTATGATGAGAGACGCTTTATGGTTCGTAATCTGTTTTAGACGTTGGATTATACAAACGGAAAATCCAGTCACTTGCGGTTTTGAAAGATTTAGAGAATTCAGATTATCAAATTCATCGACACGAATGCATATGTTTTAACTTGCATATTCAATAGTATTAGCAATAATATTATTTTGCAATTTAAATTTTTGGCTATAAAACAATACTAGCTAGAATTTTGTTTTGTAAAATTATACATATAACTTACTTATTAAATTGTTTCACTCACTTCTAGAAATAATTTGAATATTGAATTAGTGAAGTAATTATTTTGCCAATATGTCCTCTTTCATATATCAATCTATCACTAAGTTGTTTTGCACCAAGTTATTTACATTAGTTATTGCGTATTAATCTATTTATTTATTCAATTATCATTATATTACAGGTGGATAACTAATAATCACTATAATTATTATTGGTTCAACTGATCATCGTGTCATGAAGGGGATTTTGAATAAATGTTGTTCATTAGCTTTTTTATAAGTTATTTATTATCTATTCTTGCTTTACAACCCAATCAAAATTACTTTCATGTATATTTTGGAAATAATTGAGTTGATTGTCTTCAGTAGAAAAACGTAGTAAATAGTTTTTTTAAGTTAATAATTTCATTAATTTTAATAATGAACAGTAATCAGAACTCAAGAGTCCTTCAAGCTGTTGTGCTAATTTTACTTAATACATACTACACTTAAAACTAGTCGCTTCTGCAGATATAAATCAAACAATTGTGCTATCGTCTGTTTGATGAAATGATATTACAATTTCTGTAATAGGACGAATATTTATTGGTACAGCGATGCTGGATCAGAGCTATTTTCACTTGGAAACATATTGTTATCTATATTTTCAAGTGAAAACTGATGTCACTACTGCTCGACATCAGACTGCTTGAAGCGAGATCGAATCCGGGATCCCTAATTCAGATCCAATCGTCAAAATGAGATAAAATTACATTTATTCTTTCCATATATAAAATGATGAAGGTCGTAAATAGGTAAATCGCATCAATTTATTTGGATTTGATAATTTTTAGTATTTCGCTAACAATGTAAATTATTACAGTATAAAATTTTAAATATTGTACTACAATTGCAGGTAGTAAATAGTCGATTATATCATCTAGTTTCAAATTTTGAAATATTTTTTATTATTTTGACAAAATATGCGTCAAATATTTATTATTTGACAAATAATGATAATATTTAATCTGTATTTTGAGAAGATTTCCATATGTACAGATAATGCGCCTGTGACGCACATGTGGCGTCAGCAGCTCTGTTTTTTTTTTGACAGTACTCATAACAAATACACAATACTCTACAAATATTCTTATAATACACCGTATCTTTTCTTTCGTTATCTCAAACTAATCGGAAGTTTTATAATTTTAGCTGCCAGAATTTATTGCTTCAAATTAATCTTTTGTATAGTTAACTGTGGTAAATACACGATAATAAACAAATTATTATTTAACTCGTATGGAATAGCATGAAATGTAATTTTTTATTTCATTTATTGTGGATTAAAATATTTTATTCTAGAATTAGTTACAATATTTAACAATGTGCAAAATCAGTTTGATCAAACTCCAGAAACATTTATTTCCTTGTACAAATTATGCGTATAATTGTAGGATAAAAGTAACTAAATCACCAGTTTTATTAATTCGAAGAAATTAATTTGAAAAGTGCAATTTCTGCATTTGCAATAAATATAACTCCTTGAAATGATATTTGCTTTTAATAAAAATTCTTTTGAATATTTTTATAGAGATTGATGAGTGTTAGTGGCAATGTGTTTACAAGTACATTATATTATCAAAACATTTCTTAGCAATCCAATTTTCGGTATTTTCAAATTACGTTTTCCAAAATTTTTCAATTAATTTTTTTTATTCTAAGAAATAAACGAATTTTGTTTAATGATTTGAATCAAACTATTCAAAACTAACTATCAAATTGTAAACATTAAAAAAGCAGCAACTTATTACAAAAATTTGATTAAATATGGTGAAAATAGAGATGCTGTTACTTTTTTTTTTAAAAAAAAAAAGTTAATTTGTATCGCTTAGAATCGTATAAGCATGGATGCAACCAAGTTGAAGGATGTAAATTTTCTATTAAAACTTCAATTTTCATTCTCTTTTTAGCGTCACACAAATTTCCGAAAATAACGATGACGTCGAATGTCTGATCAGCTGTTGCGGATATTGATATCTGTACGAATCGCCAAATTCAATAAACCTAAAATTCAAGAATTAATCGAATAATTTTCGTCTTTAACTTTTTTTGTTGCAATATTGAATTTAAATAAATTATCATGGATTGTATATTGTGAGATTCATCTTAATTGCTTAGCTAAGCCTGTGCATAAAAATGGCATCAAAACTCTAACCTAAATCCATTGTTTCCATAACAAAAGGATTATGCATGAAGGAGTAGGCTATTTAAATATCTTAATTAAATAAATTACGTAATAAAATTTAATTTTATCATTGCATCACTACATCCTCATATCAGATTGGCGCAGAGAGGATGATCCGGCTTGCGATACTTGTTGGTAAAACAAGGGTGTCGAAGTCGGTCAGTGATTTGGGAAAACTTTGATTGGTCTTATTCCTTTTTTTATATTTTTTTTTGATTATATTTTTAACAGCAATCAGAACCTTACGTCTTATGAGCTGTTGGGCTGAAACGTCTCCTTACTTCGTATTTTTAGATGGTAACCCAATGGTTAATCCATCCATATTTGATAATTTTTGTTATTAGAATTAATCTAATAGGGCTGGCTTGGTTTTATTCCTAGAAATTTCTTTAATTTCGTTTAAGGCTCTTCATTTGAGACCAAGAAAAAACTTACTTATAAAAAAATTAATTGGTTTTAATGAATGTAGAAAGATAGAAAGTAATAAAATATTTATTAATTTGTGATAGCTTTTAGACTGCAGTTTCTTGAATTATTAAATAACATTATAGAATTAAATTTTTAGTTGAATTGACTATACTAGATATGATACTGATGTTGTTAATTTGATATAATAATTAAAAGTTGATTTTTTTTATTGTAGTTTATTTCTCCAGAAAAGTTTTATTCAGATTTTTATGAAACTTCTAAAAAAATGAAGTATGAATGAATTTAATAAAGATCAATAAAATTATGTTGCGATGCTAAACGGTATATTTCACTTAATATAACTCAACATTCTATCACGAAAGATACATTCATCTTAATATGTATTATATTAAGGTGACCATACGTTCCGGTTTGGCCGGGACAGTCCCGGATTTCCACCTTGTGTCCCGGGTTTTTGAAAAGTATAGACCTAAATTGAATCTTCGCTCATACTTGATAAAATTACAGCTACCAATCAAATATCTGAAAATGTTATGTACAAATAACATGCTTTTATGAAAAAGGCGGGTTAAAACAGCCTCTTACATTCATAACTCTGAACTTTTATTTTCACTTTTACGAAAATTAACAAAAATTATAAAAATGAACTTTTTGACTGCCTGGAATAAATGCTAATTATTTCTGAATAATTATGAATAAAAATGAACAAAATTTTATATTGAGTTTGAAAGCTTCAGAAACATATATATCCAAAAATATACGATAAAATATAACATATAAACGAATAATAAAGTTCTTGGTAATTCAGATTTTAAAAAAATCACTCATTTAAAAAATGATTAATTTTTATTGCATTCTAGAATAGAATAATTCGTAATTTTAAAATCAATTTTTAGCTTTCTCCCCCTCTCCCCGTCCTGGGTTAGCTTAACTAAAATTTACCGTCCCGGTTTTGACTTGAAAAAATATGGTCACCTTAGTTATATGTATAACACTGCAACGCGCGATCAGTAACAGCTGGTATATATATATATATATATATATATATATATCAATAAATTTAAAGCCGCGATTTTTCCACCTTTGCTCATGTGTTTCCAAAGTGTGTGACGCGCGTTCAGGCGCCAGCGCGCGGTCACGCTTAAAACAATGTAGTTACCGCATCAGCGAGGCGCGCATTGCGACATTCCACAGGAAAATGCTACAATCGCGATATCGGAACTATTCAATATTTATGTTTTTTTATCAAGTGCGGCCTTTTTACTCTTGCCACGCAAAACATGGATTTTTAGGAAAATTCTACCGTTATCCATTGCTAATTGATTTTCTGAAAACAGAATTGGTTTTGATTTGTGTTGAATTTGTGAATAGTTTGAATAACAGAAGCTTTGAATAATTTGCATTCCAATTTATTTGTTATCGATTTTTACAGAATTGAAAGAAAAACCGTGAATACTTCACAATCTTTGCTTTTGATAAAGCACTTTTCATTGAACCCCTAATTATCTAATGCTAATATTCAGTTTGAAATAATAAAACATCCCACTTTAACCGACTTAGAAACCAGCAAAATGCGACTCTTCGAACACTAGGAGGAGATTGAAGAAGAACCAACCCATTTGCTATAAATAATTAGGGCTCTCCTTGAAAAGTTACCTAAATAAGCCATAAATTTATATTTTGAGTTCAATTAGATAGTAATACCTTATAGAATGTGTGTATTCTGATTGTGATAAAATAATTGAAACAATAGCTTTACTTGTAATAATCTCATTGAATATAATTTCTTCGAATATAACATTTATCATATTTAGTTCTCACTACAGCAATTTATCAATTATGGATTTCACAGCTATATCACAAATAGAAATGCAGTTATTTATCGTATGTTTCCAGTAATTTTCACTATTTTTTGCGCCTATTTTTTTACTACCAGTCCTCAACTTCCGATAAATCTATGGGTTTCCAAATCTTTTAATCCAGTGGAATCAATGTTAAAAGTACACTTTTGTGAGTCATTTCATTAATAATATTAAGACGCAGATATTTATGCTGGCATCCGATGCACTTACTTTTGAATCCAATTTGATCTTCTTTCATATTGATTTATCTTGTCTTCAATCATGACATGTAAGAGTCTCGAACAGATATGAAATATTTGCTTGCAATTTTATATATATATATATATATATATATATATATATATATCGGGTGGACCTTAATGTGGACATTTTCGAATTTACTTGCTCCTAAGTACTCAAATGGTTCCAAATTGATAAAAACAATTCTCTAAAAGTTTTAACTCTTAATATTGTCTTTTAGATAGAGCGCAATTCAATCAAAGTTTTATATGGAAATAGCATGAAAAAATTCAATGTATATATATATGTGTGTGTGTGTGTTCAATAATCCTTCAATAAATATTTTTCATATAATTCAGTAAATTTCCTTCCAATAAATAATTAATCTTTTCATAACATTTGTAGAATTGATTGCTTCATTAAATTTAAAATAAACATTCTGCGTATCTTTAAATATGTATATGATTGCTAATTTGTAATAGAACTATCCAAATTGATGCTCATTTTCATAAATCATTTGATTTTTATACTTAAATATTCTGCTGCGTATTTCAGATATCCTTGGCTAATTCTGAGTCACCAGCAAAAAACATTTCAATAACTTATTTATTTAATCATTAAACTGTACATGCATGATAGCTAACGCCGTCTATTGGCATGCACAACTAATTAATATAATAATATTCATTGAATTATATACGGTTCTATTAATAGTTCTGCATTTCGGATATGACCGTGACATTAGCATATTATCTTATGGATAAAAGCAAAGGCGAATGACTCGTTGGCTTCCAATTACTTCCAGCAAATTAGCTCCAATCATTAATCACATAGCGCAGTTACATATCAAAGGAACAACTATATTGTACGCGAATTAACAGTTTTATTAAATATCATTTTGATATGTAGTAAATTTGATTAATAGATTAAAGAGCACCTTGCTGATGATATGTTCTATGCGAGAATTGTCGGGGTTGTTTAACTTGAAGACACTAATAAGCTTTATTCATTCAACTTGTTTATATCTATTATGTACATATTTCTTGCTTATTTTACTGAACTTATTACTTTATTAAACACGTTTTATTGGCTTTGTAAACAAGTACATTGGCTATTTATATATAGATATGATTTTAAAATAATTTACCTCAGTTATAAACTTTCCTTATATACACCCAACACGGAAATGCAACTTTAGAAATTTAGATTTGTATGACGAATATATTCCTCTAATATCTGATCTATGTTCTAGTATCTGAAAATACTAATCTCAAATTTGAAGAAATCGAAACTTTTGATTTTATAAGTTCATTCCATGAGCCTGGCGGTAGCGTAATCGGTACGGATGTGGGCACTAACCAGTCTCGGATTCGATGATTCCATCCCAACCTAGACTAAGCTCAACATCAAGAAACTCGAATTTGTAGATCTCAAATATAATCTTGAGTGAAAATCACATTTCGTGTGATTAGCCGCAGATAAAAAATATATACATCAAAACTATTCAATCTATATATTGCATGTATATAATTAACACAAAAACAAGAATTGTTTTTCACTGAGTTGTCATCTTGAGAAAAATATCTCTAGGTTAAGATGCCAGAATAATAGCTCATAGAACACGTAGTTCTGAATCAGGTGCAATACCGGTATACCGAATTATCGGTAAACCGCCCGATTTTTCGGCGGTATTTTTACCGGTATTTACCCCAAAAATACCGGTATTTTTCGGTATTTTTACATAAGCGCTAAGAACAAATTTAGCTTAAGATTCCATAGTCGCATGTACATCTATATCTCCAAGTGATTCTATAGGATAAACAAATGCCAAATATTATCTCATGTTTGTTTCATCTTATGTAAAAATGTAACGGTTTTTTAAGTGATATTTGCGCCAAAATATTTTATATCATACAAATTACTTCTGCGTGATCTTTATTTTTTTCTAACTTTATACATAATAATTATGATAATTACCAAATATTTTTGCTTCATATTACAATTATAAAATATTATTTTTCGAAAATGTTTCGAAGTTTGAAAATACTATAAAAGCATCACATTGTTTTAAATAACAATACTCAACAGTTAAAGTAACTTATTATTTATCTCGACAAAGTACTCAATCTTAAATTAGTGTAGAATTTTTTTTTTTAAATAATAGAGATTATGCTAATTTAACACATCAGATACAGACAATACAGTTTATTATAATAATGTAATATGATCTTTCATGAGTTTTTGGTCTTCCTTACTCATAAGTTTGTTTTTGGTGAAAAGTACTCAATATACTCGATAGTGATAATGAATTAATTAAAGTGGATATAATTTTGTTAAATTATTATTTAAAAAAATAAACTTACGTTTTATTTTATTGTTTTTATTGTTTAGTTGAATATAGTTGTAGTATACATTTTTTTATATTTGTACTAGTACTTTCAATTTTGTTTACGTTTATTTAAGATAATAAAAATACCGGTAATTTACCGGTATTCCGGTTTTAAAATGAAAAATTACCGAAATACCGGTATTGAAATTTTTCATCGGTATTGCATTCCCTAGTTCTGATCGCTTTTCAAATAGTAAAATTAGTTCAATCCTTAGCTTCAGCCGCTATTCTTCATTTTGCATTTTAGGTACTAAAATCTGCGTTAGTGACTAAACTTCTTCCTATCGAACGATTTTTATGGTTAAGTTGATTCTAGACTTATTAGTTCAGCGAAAATAATATAAAATTTATTTAGTGTTGTCCCGGAGCATTTGCATCAGATCCTTGTATTACATGAAGAGCTTTTCATAATTATTTACTGAATTATTAATTTTTCGACAAATAGAAACCATATTACAGATATGTATGCTTGGGTTGGATATATTAGCGAATAATAAAGATATGTACATGTAGATAGATCAGAATTATAGAAATATTGGAAGAATAGCTGATATAAATTCAGTCATAGAGATGCTAATAAATTTAATATTTTTGATAAATCCTTTAAATTATGTATTAGAGAAATGATTTTATTTATATGTCGGAGAGTAATTAATACACACATAAATTTTATTAGTTCTTCTCATATATCTTTTTAAAGAAATGTAAGTTATGGCATTTTAAGTGTTTTGCGTCAGCAATCGTAATAACACAATTATCTTAATGTTTATTTCGTGCAATTATTTCAACACATCGTCGATCCTTACAATATTAATCTGGTTAAGGGTGCGTTAAATTGATAAGAATCAAGTGAGTGAACACGAAAGTGCATCGGTCGGTAATTTGATTGCGCTCTCTTGTATGTGCGATGGAACATATGTCTAGACTGGACTACCTACATACATGTAGCCCAAGAGCTAGCTAAGAGCTGCGTTCTTAATGGCTATAAATATTAATGTATGTTCAAGTTTTATTGTTATTGTTAACTTAGTCACAAAGCAAGCATATTGGAGCTGTGAATAGTTTTATTTTTGAGCCAGCAATTAATTGAGACTCGTTGATAAGAATCACTGAAGATGAGTTTATTGTATTTTTAACATCTTTCTAAAATTCAATATGAATCACTTTATTTTGCTTTAATTACTCATACGTTGATAAATAATCGAGCTCAGTTAGTAGTTTTACTTCCGATTGTATTGTTGCTTGCCACCATTATAGTGATTAGAACATTTATCCAGTGGCCATTGGTTGAACCATGGTTGAGATATGCAAATTTGTTTTATTTAACAATTTGTAGTTTTTATTCATTTTTAAATAAGAAGATATAGAGTTATGAATAATAAATATAAAATAATAAGGTTTTTCATAAATTTGCTTAAAAAAAATGTGATTTATTTAACTATGCATTGTTCCAAAATGTTTTTTAAGGAAATTAACTGGCGGTTACTATTAGTCTTACAAGTCTTTAGAAGAACGATTGCTTTTATTTACAAGAATTCTTCACATTTTACTGTGTTATTTGATGGAGTAGTTGATTTTCGGAATGGCAAGTTCAAGTTCAAGTTCATAAAACATATAATTCATTATACTTAAGTATTCACTATACTTCAATTAAGGTGAATTTTTACAAAAGCTGTCTACCCTTGTGTATTATACTTTTACAATAAATATTTATAATAGTACGTCGGACATGTTGAAAAGGGAAAAGGTTCGACAATTCTCGAAAAAAATCTCATAACAATATTTAGCAATATAAATGAAGTTTCAATTACATCTATGGGTCGATCAGGATACAGTTCGCCATACCAAACTATTTTTTTCGTAAATTGGTCAAATGCCTGGAAGTTAGTATTGTCGTCATCCCTACAACTGAGGTAAAAATTATCAGTGAGCTTTTTTATGTAATTGTATACTGTCCCTACGTCAGTCTGTTCTTGTAGGTGTTTTATAGAAAAGTAGTGCCTTGTCAGAGGGTCTCTCAATTTGTCTAGTTCAAGTCTTAGTGTCTCGTTTTGTATTGTCTGTAAGTTTGATTTTCGAAACGTAGTGCCTTGTCAGAGGGTCTCTCAATTTGTCTAGTACAAATCTTAGTGTCTCGTTTTGTATTGTCTGTAAGTTTGATTTTCGAAACGGCTTGAAGTTCAATTAAAGCTAGTTGGGTATGAAAAAATACAATTTTTGTTATAATTATTCTAAATTAATAAGGTTTCGAAATAGTTAATAGGGTTTATATTTGATATTTATTGTCATCATATCACATTCTTGTGCCATAATGTAAACTGTAAAAACGTCGATCTCAACCTGGGCCCAGCTGGATATCAAGCAGTAAAAACATCAAATTTTTATTTAATTGCATTTCGTGTGCATTGCAGCTCAAAGACAATGCAACCCTATTAGATAAACAATGATTAGACAGACCCTTAATACTGAGAGATTTATTTCTGCACTTTTCATAAATTTATATAATGCAAGCAACAAATGAATATTATGCGTCATTATGCTGCATGTAAACACATATAAATACTTGTTTACATATCTTACTCCACGAACTAAAGTGACGCCATAGAATATAGATCTTTCGAAGACGTGCCAATTACGATCGATTCTACTTATCTATTATTGAACAAAATTAAAACCAATGTCGCATTCGTATAATGCTTCCTTTATGCAAGTTATTTAAAATGCACGAAGAGGTTTATTTACATGTATATTTACTCTCTCGAATTAATTGAAAAAAAAATACAGTGGGAAATTTTGCATGTCTAGTTCGGTTATTTCTGTAAACAGTTTTCAAAGTGTTCCAACTTTTATAAACTTTTCAAGTTTCAAGTTCAAGATAATAAAGATGTTGGCGGTCATTATAATCATATGATTATGATCATATTATTTTAGCTCATTGAACTAGTTTTTGCAAGTCTCTGATCTTACATCTTACAATTAGATTTAGTTAAATTAGATTTGGGATCTTCGGATAGTAGATAGCAGAAAATTTTTATGTCGTGATTTTGATTGAGATGTACAGAATTTGATTAACATGAAATGGAAAAGTTTATTTAGAAATTATCATTATTATTATTTTATTTATGTCAGCAAATCAATTTGTTTGTAAAAACTTATAAAAGTTGAAAGTACAAAAATGCTTTTTGCATGTTATAACGAAAACGTGAGATCCTAACATTCTTAATTCAATTCTAATTCAAATTGTGCTTATTTGTGAATATTTATTAAATATACACTAATATTTTATAAGTATTTTAATCATTAATCTTACCTTCTGAATGTTCAAGATATTAAATATGTAAACATGCTAGTAACCCCGAATATCTCGTAAAATATCATAATTCTTTATGCGATTATTTATAGTTCCATAGATGTAAGCAATAAAATGATCATTCCAAAGTTTCTAGAAATTCGTAGCTATCTTTTCCTCTAACGTTACTGCTATGCAATTATTTTATTTTTAGCTAATAATAGTTACAACAAACTCAATATTACCATATTGCATTGATATTTTGAGCATTAGATATTCAGCTGCACTGCTATGTTGTGAATTTATAAAAACTACACAAGTTTCCTTAGTGTCTGCAAAAAAGCTAATACCCACGTGTTGGAAACGCCCACAAAGTTTTCGCACCAACGCGGTCGTACCATGTAATTTTACTCATGTCAGAAAACATGTGCGTGTATGAAACATATGGGACTCTCATATTTGTCCTGGCGCATTCATTTAATATTATCTACTCGATTACCATGTTTGCAATCTCTTAAGTTCTATAACAGTTTTAGTACAAATCTTTTACACGAACGAATATTTAACGTAGGAGAAGTTGCCAGTTTTATGATTTCTCGTTTTAAGTCATTTTAGAGCAATATTAGAAAAGTATGTGTGTGTTAGTCGATTTTTGGTCTTTCGTCGACGTTTTCGCAGTTTCTTTGCAATAAATGTTAAAAAAGTTTATAATGAAACTTAACACAGTAGTAGTTCGTGTAAACAAAAATTGAATTATTACAATTCATTAAAATTTGGAAAAATTAATATTTGATAGTTGATTATTATTTATTTAGTTATTTTATCCAAGAAGAAATACTACAGTTTGCAATCGGACATACAGAAAATTGATGGTCCCACACCAATCAACTGGTGAAAAACTTTTTGGCTGTCAATATCCCAATGAGACTAAATACAATGCACACGCTAGAAATCTATCAAACAGATGATATTTAAATTCACATCTATTTTCGTTTTTTTTACTTTTTTTACTTTTGTATCTAAATCTTAATTTTTATTGATTTGATTATTTAAATGCATGGGGAAGTTCATGTCACTTACCTTAAGATAAAACGCCACTTACATCTAGATATTTTTTGAACTCCTTCACAAATGAAACAGAAGGTTTAATTATATGGAAATATTATTTCCATACGTTATTGACAAATTATTTTCTTAAACTTTGATTTATATCATTATCCAAAAAAAAAAAAAGGTAAATGGCCTACCTAATCGGACCGTAACACTACACATTCTAGCATTTTCCTATTTCCATATCATATTAATTCTGTAGGAAAGCGCACTATTGTGTGGCAATAATAAATTTCTATTTAATAGATTATATACTCATTTTGTTGAAAAATAAAACACAAGTTTTGATTTACATTTACATACTTTTTGAAAGAATTTGCCTTTTTATAAACTAAAAATTTCAACCTTGAAGATTATTAGATTACAGGTACTAGATTGATTAAACATTGTATAATCGAATTAAAGCTAAGAATGATAATGCTGGTTGTAAGTATTACCGTATCAACATTTTTTTAAAACGCTTTGATCGGCAATGGCTGTACTTAGAATTATATCTGAGCCCACTTATTATTATTATGCATAAAAATAAGAACTGTTAGTTCAAACTTAAACTCAAAAAATAGCTTTTGGCGGAATCTTCAAATTTTCATTATGAAATAGGAAAGAAAATTTCCGTTTGGTCGATTTTATTGATTTTTTTTGAAGTCTTGAGTGTGCCAAGAAATTCCTAACTTCTGTCGATTGTAGTGATCGAAAAACAAAATACCGACATTTAAAAATACGTGTTTATACGATTGCTGTTAACTGCCTTGTGCCAATTGCTGTATCAAAGAATTTAAAGACATATTTCAGATTGTTACCACTTATTTTTCTCAATACATTATTTTGATGCTCTAAAAAGATAGTTTCATTCGATTCAAATGTGAACATAAACAATACGTTCAACACAGAGCTCTAATTTTATATGTTTTTAAAAATCTAGCATCCAGATATTAATTTTTAATTATCGACATTTTAGTATATCAACAATTATAGATGATAAAATTATTCGCTATTTGATCCTGCATTATATAGGTATTTAATAAATTATTAAGTCAGTAAAAATTATAAACTTTTAAGTTTTAGAGATTGAAATTAAATTATAAAAAAAATTAAAAGCTAAAAATTAAAAGTTTAGCTTCAAAAGTTTCTTGTATACTTAACCACAAGACTGAATAACTGAGAGCTTTTATGACCACATCAAAAGTTTGGAAAGGCAGTAGCACAAGTTTGTTTCTGAAGAAAATTTATTTTGAAACAGACTTGTGATGGATGTTAACCATAGACAAACAAGTATAAATGATAACTAACAATTTTCATGTTCATTAAATTTTATGAGAAGTCTGTAGAGTTTATTACGATTTATTCCTGCTGTCCTTATGTGTCTAATCATCAAAAGCATAATAATATAATGGCTTTTCAATTTTTCAGTTTCATACATATTTATAATAAACTAATAAATCAAAACTTATGAAATACACAATTTTAAAGATTTAATCATATTTAAAATTTTAGCAAAACAGATTAATCAATTTCAAGCGAAAGGTGAAAAATCAGTACATTTTATTTAAAATGAAATAAAATTAACGAGTCTACTAAGATTTTGTTATGTGAATTACCTAACCAAAATTTTTGGGTAACAATTGTTAAGAAACTATGTACTACGTTTATTAAAGCATGAGTTAACGGAATCAAACTTGAGATGAGTTTTACTCAAATATATTAAAATATCCAATATTGCTATTATCATTATGAAGTACTGAATACCTCTTGTTATTATCAAATCAATGGAACAAAATCAAGTCTATCTATTGTAATTACAAAAACGGTTAGATTTCAGGATACGATTATTATAAATATACCGCACATGCACTTACCGATTAACCTTATGTAAAAATTCTTTCTTGTTGTCTAGCCATACTATATATTTAAGTAGACCTAATTGGCGAATGTCCAGGAGCCTATGGCGCCTTCATTTAAACTTTTTTTTACAATAACAACAATGTTAACAATGTCAACAAAGTTCGGAAAACAAAGAAATTATGCGTACTGTATATGAACTCAAAACGTGTTATATTCGTGTAAATAAAACGAGTACCTACGCGCGTGGTGTTCGACGCTGTTCGCGAATTTTATGCGACCGCTACATTGACATGTTTTCCAGATGACACGTATGACATGATTTGTATCTCTGATGGATCGATTTATATTCGGAACGCATAAAATGTTCGACAAAATTACATATAGTATGCAAAGAAAACCTGGCGACATTAAGTAAAACAATTGGATTTTAGGCGAATGAAAAATATTTCATGCCATTACTCTATTTTTGATGCATTTTCAAGGAAGTGTTCTTCACATCATCATACTGCCTGTGCAGCATATAACTTTTCATTTTTGCTATAGTTTGAAAAATGTTAATCAGTTAACAAAGGTGCGAGTGACTTTTTCCCTCATGCAAGTTGCAAGAATTTCCCGATATGTGTAAATATTCGATTTAATCAATAAATATTTGATTTGTTTATGAGCTACATGTGTCTAACAGTCTATTGGTTTACCTGTCTGACTACCTGTCAAAGTTGTTAACTTATCTAACTTTAGTACCTGCCTACCTGTCTCGTATTTCCAAAAGGCTGGACCTATCTTCGCCAAAAATCAATAATCTTCCCATCAATAGAAGATATCGAGTTTTTTTTTAAAATATTCAAATCGGTTGATCCTTCCTTTCGAAAATGTATGAAAAATTTTATACACAAAATACAATCACACACACATACATTCACTTTTTCTAAGGTATGCCAAAATGTTTAGAAGGTCTTGAAATGTACAAATATATCAGAATTCTTATTTTCATTTTTTTGCGATTATTTTCACGGGAAGTAAAATATTTCAAGACTATTATTCTGCAAATAGATAAATTTAACAGTTTATAAACTATAGTTTTTGGATAAATTTGTAAACTATGACTTCAAAGGAATTATACTCTTTTATCACTTATAGGTGTTATACTTTTTATCGGTTTTCATTTCTTCATTATTTTCATTGTAAGATTGTCAATATTCGAAACCAATATATGATTATATATTATGCGCAAGAAATATTTTATAATCAATCTTTCCGTTTTCTTACACTATAGAATTGATTTACATAAAAGTACTGAAACTCAAATTTTTTGCAACTTATTGGCATTAGGAGAATTTTTAAAAAATCACAAATAAATCAAAAAATTATAAAAGCAGTAAATTTCACTAACAGTATACCAAAATGGTTAAGAATGAATATTATTATTTATTATTTGCGAAAATTAAATGCGAATTAAAAGCAGATTTGAAAATATTTTTAGCGTAGCATTAAAATATTAATTAATCTTCTGTTTTTACACTTGGCAGAGATGTTGAATTTGATAAATGCTCATTGTACGATTTACTACAAGCGTGACAATCCAAAAACATATTGTAAATAAATAATAGTAAAGGTTTACTAGTAATCATAAAGAGCATTTGTATAATTTTGATTATAATTTCTATATTTTCTATAATTTTAAATTTTATGTTAATGTGATATTTTGGTTTAAGGCAAGTTGTACGAATTTTCCAATACGTGTAAATATATATAGACGTATAATTTTTTTCACTATTTCAAATCTAAAAATTTCGATTCCTATCAAAAACAAATCCATGCTCAAAAACAAATCAATATCTTTTAAACAAACTTATATTAGATATATGTAATTATATTAATTATAGTGCACATACCCCTTGCAGTCTTAAAAATCATTATTCCAAACTTTAATCAATTTTAAAAATGTCTCGAATATTTTAGAAAATTTCATTAAAAACGCTAAAATTTTATTTTGGCATGGCCTATCTTTACCAAAAACTAATCAGAATCAGTCCCAAATAATATCTTTCGAACGGTTTTTAAATTCTCTAGCTAAACCTAAATATTTTCTTCGGGAGTTAGTAATTTAAAAATGAATTTTCTACATCCTGCCTTCAGAGAACAAATAAACTCCTCTAGCTAATGAATGAAAAGGGTAAACACGTGATTTTTGTTCGTTTCGATGTAAGTTATGTAATTGAGCAATATTATTATATAATAACTGTTACATCAGAGAAGTATTTTAGATTTGCAAAGACCGAAGCGTGCTCCAAAATAATCACTATATTATACCATTCATAAATTAATTGGGCGAAATTTCAGATAGCATTCAATTTATACATTAAATATAGAGAACGAACAGCAATTTTTATTGGTAGGAAATAATTAATTATTTGTCGGAGTAGATTGATATTATCCATGTCAGAAAATAATACAGCAATGTTATTACATTTGTAGCCAAGATAAACGCTGATATTTCTGAACAAAACTTTGTTTCACGAGATATTTCAGGAGACACCATGCACGTGCTCACGCCCGCTTGTCTTTAATAAATTATTTTGCTCTTGTATTGACTTTTTGCGATGTTTTCCTGCGTTTAACTCTTCTGCGTATTCTCAAACGAGAGAGAACAAAAGAAACATGCGGCTTTTCGTCCATATTATTTCCAACCGCTTTTCCAAGTATTGCTTTTCGTGAAATGTCGAAGAAGTCACAAAAATAAATTGAAATGAAACTATGTTAATTAACAATTACTCTATAAGCGCTCAAATTTTTTTTTTCCAATAAGACCTTACAGAACGATCTTGATATAAAATTCATAGGCAGACCAATGAAACTGGGCAGTGTTCAACATTTCCTGGAAGATCATACACTGGAACACTGTAAGATCATACAAATTTTTTAGTCGCTCAGATTTTTGACACACCAGTCTCAAGAAGACTGAGAAAAAAGTTTCCAAAGGACCATATCTAGGATTAACCCTTATTCAACATTCCCTAAAACCGGAAGATCATACAAAGAAAAATATTGAAGACCATCACATCTTTGAAGAAATGAACAGAACTGGTGGTTCTCTCATTGCCAGTGAATGAGTTATTCGCCAATTCTGTTCATTGCCAATGAACAATTCACCAATTCTGCTCTTTTCTCCAAAGATGTGTTAATGTTAATGATAATGCTAATGCTCTTGAATATTGTCTTTTGGAAAATTCTTTTTCAGTCTTCTTGAGACTGATGTCTATATCGAGCTGAGTGACTATAAAATTTGTATGATCTTCCAGTTTTAGGGAATGTTGAACGGTTGGTTAGGGAGTGACGACTGTTCATATATTGAAATTTAGCACAATAATTCCAGATGTGTGTTTATAAGTGTGAGCGAATGAATTAAGCCAAAAAGCTCATAGAATACTGTATTCTGCGGTTAAAAATAAAAAAAGTAAAAAAAATTTTTTAAGCTAATGATTCCTTTTAATTTTAATTGTTTCAAAATTTTAAATCAAATTGAATTATATACAGTACTAGCAAACCCGACGAACTCCGTTTCGCCACCAGATGATTGTGAGAAAGATGAAGAAATTTTTTGTTTGTTTTATATTTGAAAAGGAAAAATTTGATCAGGAAGGAAAACCCGACTTATTTTTATATATATAGAAGATAATCTATTTGCAATTATTTAAAACAATTATTGATTATTTTTATTACTCGAATTTTTAATTACGGTGCGAGGAGTTCCAGCAATTTGCATTAGGGCACGATGCCATGCACCACTAATTTTCTTAGCTATAAACCTTGCGGAGCCCGAGACCTTTCTAAAGAATGCAAAATTGTCGAAATCGGTTCGTGCGTTCTGGAGTTATTTCGTCAGGAAGGAAAACCCGACTTATTTTTATATATATAGAAGATATCAATTTTAAGAAATATATATTACAGATCACATAACGACAAATAAATCTGGATTTTCTATTTTGATTGATACTTAATGATTCTAATATAGTTATTGCATAATTATAGAGAAATGCACTTTAAAATCAAAATAATTTCACGTGTTCGTTCGTGAATGATTTATGTAATGATCTGAATGCAATGCACTTGTTATGCAAATATATAATTACGGCTTCTTCCAGAAATAATAAATGCATAACATTTATCAAGCTTTTGTCCACGTGATTCGTTTGTGTGTTCTTTTTGTAATTGCAAACTGCAGTATATTTTAAGCATTTATTAGTCATGCTTTTGAAATGCTGTACGATATCAGTTTATCTCTTGGTTCATTGATACTTATACATGTTTCTGCTGATGTTCCATAATCCGTGTTGACATAACTTGACACCGTCATTGGCCGATAAAATAATGGGAAAATTATCTTGCATTTTTTCATATAATTGATATTACAAAGGTATGCATTATTAAAAGAAATTTCAGGGGTATCAAATGTAGGAAGTCTCAAATATCGTCGGAGAATTTCCGAAGTAATTAAGACCGCAATTTAATTTATTATGGTATATATAATTGATAACATCTATAGAAATTAGATGCCGTTTAGTTATCTTTTATTGCAAAAAAGTATGTATAATAAAATTATATTTAACTTTATATTTAGATAAGAAAAAAATATTAGAATGACTGAAATTATATTATTCATTTACTTATGATAATTTTCATATTGTTTTTTTTTTTTAATATTTTTGCATGTTAATATGAAATTCATATATTGTTTTCTCTCCTTTAATAGTATTATTATGAATTTTTTAATGGGGATTTTAGTTGATATTCTTAAAATTTTATTATTTAGAATATTTGTACAAGAGTTTTTTTTAAAATTGATACAATTTTCAGATATATAGCTATTTGATCACGATAATCCTCCTCTGTTTTTTACTCAGTGAAACTTTAAACGCGTTTCTCTCGAAACTGTTTTTTTCGAGATGAAATCGTATCATTCCTACCATATCTCAACTTCTACTGGACAGATATATACTTAAAATTTTCACATCCTCAAATTCCGTTTTGAAGGACATTTTTTTCGACAGTCGCTATTTTGTGAAAAAAAAACGATTGTTTTCTAGATTAATAATCTTTTTTCTGTTATTTTTATTCAATTTAATCACACCTTTAATATTATAGGCAATTCAAGTAAAACTAAAATTTGATTCAGAATATTTTATGGAAAGAAGAACGATAGTACAATTATAGAAATATAATTCTTTGACAAAAATTTAACAGTGTTTAAAATCAATTTTAACTAAGTTGTCTATGTGTATCGTATTATTGAACTTCAGATTCGCTGTTGAAATTCTTTGAAATGATTTATTCAGAGAAGTGGTAGAGTCACAGAATCAGAGGTCCCGGTTTCGATCCCCGCTTCAAACAGCCTGATGATATCGGTTTTTATTCTTAAACATAGTAAGCAATATATTTCCAGTGCGAATGTAGCTCTTACCCGGCATAATGTTAAAAAAAATCTGTTTTACAGAGATTGCAAAAATAAAATTCATTACGCATAGAGATGGGACAACTGTTTGGGTTGCCTTTTATAAAAAATCAACGTAGTTTGTTCGTAGTTTATCACCATTAAAAATTGAATGGGGACAAAATTCCGATAAAATCGAAATGTGATTGTTTACTATTTGACCATTCGGTGCAAATGGACCAATAATATGTTAAAAGATAGATTGCAAAAATGTGTTAGAAGTTCGTGATCCACCAAGATGCTGCCGAACTCTATTAAAACACTTGCACTTTATTTATATTGTCGAAGGACCAGATATATTTAGTTAGTCGCTATATCAGACCGATTGAAAATAATAAAAAATAAAAGATGATAAATAAATGTTTAATTGTTGTATATTTAAATGCAACGATTTATAGACGTATAGATGATATATTTATTAGATGAGATTTAGATATTACTCCTTTGAGTGTTGATTTAAGACTGATGTTAGTTATATATTTTATATGATTTTTCTGATTGGTTCGCTTTTGTGGGTTCAAATGACATCCTATTACATTTTTGACCAATCAGGTATTAACCGGTGATTCGGTACGGGAACAGGTGATTAAAGATTCTTAGAAAAATGGATTAATGGTATGATGATAGATTTAGGGACAGGATGCATGACAATGAGAAGGATTATTTAACAGTTTTTAATTATATAATGAGGGATGAGGGTTTATTATTGCTATCCTGTATGAAGGTAATAAAATATATAATTAGACCAGGGTTGAGTAAGGCGTTAACAGTGATGATAACCCTATGTTACGGGTCTGACCCGTAACATATGAGCTGTCAAAAAGCTATGAACTTGCTATGCGATCAGGCGTTTCTCCCTAACCTAACTTAACCTAACCTACAAAAGGCACAAACCTCAAATAGCAATTTTATCATAAGTGCATCTTTCTGAAGCCCCATTGATAACACATACATTATGTTAGCTACTACCAATTCATACGAAGAAAGACAAGTAACATAGCGTTACCATAACATTGTTTCATAGAATTGTTTTCTATGATAATTTTATTTTTATGTTTGTACATGATATATGTGCTAGGTTATCTCTGGTTAGCACATGCATATTTGTTTAAATTTGCGTCGATATCGCTCGTAATCTGTTAACATTGCACATGAGACATAACCCGATACTATCATTCAACGCTCGATTAAAATGACGCGAATTCTGTTACTTATTCAATTACACAGACCGTGAGCCGATCCGATTGCTGGTTAGTCTGTCTGCGGATAACACTCGACTCTTGGTGGCCTCTGGTCTCACATTTCTTACGCGTGCCATGAGATAACAATGATTAAAAGCAGATTATCTTATTACCGAATGGGATCAGATGATTAAAAAATGTTCCTGGAATCATCATATAATATAATTGAGTGGGAATAACGCAATTAATTGCCGGAAACAAGATATACGCAAATTTATAAATTTTATAAATATATTTATTAATAACTAGCAAACCCGACGAACTCCGTTTCGCCACCAGACGATTTCGTGAGAAAGATGAAGAAATTTTTTGTTTGTTTTATATTTAAAAAGGAAAAATTTGATTTTATTACACAACAGTAATGAATTTATTTCAATTACAAAAATGAAGTGTGTTTTAGTTCAACTTCTCTAACTAAATGAAAGTGAATCCGCAAATTATCCGTTTCATTGAAGTGCTCTTTAGTAAACCACATTTTTTGTTTTTTGGTCTGACGTTAACACAAACAAAGCGGATGGTTTCCCAACTCGTGAACAGGCAACGTATAACTGCCCATGTGAAAAACAATGATTTTCTAAATTTATCCCGCAAACACTAAGCGTTTGGCCTTGTCACTTGCTAATTGTCATTGCGAACGCAAGGCGAACTGGAAATTGCAATCGTTTGAAGTCAAACGGAAGACCAGTCGGAATTATTGGTATGTCACCAAATCGCCAGCAATTTTTGATTGAATGGTGAAATTCAGTGCGTGTACATAATTATTCTTTTCGGCAAGAATTGCTCGTTGACTTAACCAAACATAATCCTGATCATTCTCACTAATGTCATTACTCAAACTTTTAATTACGGTGCGTGACGTTCCAGCAATTTGCATTAAGGCATGATGCCATGCACCACTTATTTTCTAAGTTGTATATAAACCTTGCGGAGCCCGAGACCTTTCCAACAAATTGTCGAAATCGGTTCGTGCGTTCTGGAGTTATCGTCAGGAAGTAAAACTCGACTTATTTTTATATATATGTAGATAATACTTCAACTACTGATACTTATGACTAAAATATAGGTTTATAATTAATATTGCGACAATCAGGAATAATAACAAAAAAATACTTATGCTTGGGTACCATTTCAATTTTAATTACTTAAAAACGGAATTTGCCATGGAGGAATTATAACTTATATATTAAACGACACTGTAATAATCTTTTTTCAATATTTAATTATTGAAATTGATAAATATGTTTCTCTCATTATTAATATCTGGAAGTAATTTATTAGAGTTAATACCTTTGGGTATAAACCAGTCTGTCCAAAGAATTAAAGAAACTAGAAAGCTTTGCTTTAAGACTTTCAACAAGTTTATCGTTCCTCCATTTTTGAATAGTCACCCGTAAGCAAGATAACATATTTATTTTTAAAATTTTCTTTAGGAAGTATTCATTTGATCCCCGGAAAGGGCGTTAATGATCAGATTTTTAATATTTTAATACATTTGTAACAAGTTTCATTATAAATTAATATACTTCCACAACTGTAACACTTTTGAAAAGTTTACTTATTAAATTACTTCAAGTTGTTTAAAATTATGTGATAAATAATTCTTTACAGTTTTAGATTTTTTGTGAGAATTGATCTAGTTTGTGTGGAAAATTTTTACATTTGATTGATATTTATTCTATATTCTGTACTCATTTTAACTATATATGTACTTTTATCGGAAATGAAGTATAAAAGGTTGAAAATTATTTTCTTATCGCGCTAATCTATTGAACTGCATTTACCACTAAATGGAATTACTTATTGTAGCTGTTCGCGGTATTCCTTTTAGTATTCCATATTTATTTAAAACGTACTTTTTTCACAATATTTACTCAAACCATAATGAATATATATATATATATATATATATATATATATATAAATATGAAAATGCTCACAAAATTAGATTAAATAAGTGCAAGTGGCATTTTGCAAAAACTTGCTGATATTTGTATATAATTGACTTAATTAATGAGGATTGACTATATTTTTTGAATTTTTTGACATCATTTTTTCACATTGCTTCTAATGTTTTAGAATGTTCGTTAAAACTGTGAAATCTATGATAAACTCACTCTATTAACAAAAATTTTCATCAAAATGGTCATTTTTTTAACAATTAATTACTAAGAAACAGACAAATACTATTGAATGCGAACTATATATATTGCTATTTGGCATTTATTTAAAAAAAAATTAAGCTATTAAAATGATATGCTCTCGAATTTTCATCTTATAAAACATGAATAATGCAACCGTCTTTGGTATTTAATCTGTGTATTCAATTATAAGATAGGTATATTTATTTTACCCTAATTGCTTAGAAATAAACACTGCATATTGAAATTCAATATCGCTCATTGTTCCATTCATCAGAAATTAAACAAAAACTGAAGATAACACTGATAGCGCTATGACTAATATGAAAACAATATTCTGATATAGTCTTTCTTAATTATATACTTGTTTATATTTAATAATGAATATGTGAATATGGATAATGCGATTAAGAAATTGTTTTCATTCAGTTTATGTTACGGGAATTTACAGAGAGCAATTGAAGCTCTCGGGAATTTCGATGTTTATTTAATGAATCGGAATTATTATTTTATAATAATAATCATCAGTATTTTTTTTCTAATTTGCATCAACACTGTTGATTCAACAGAGCACATTATATTTTTGTGAATTTTACTTAAGTACTTAAGTACAACTCTTACTGTATAACTAGAAAATCAGCAAGTTTTTAAACTTGCCATATTTATAGCACGACGACTTTATATTATTCTAATATACTTTCAATTCATTATTTCCACACAAAAATGATGAATCGTGAAGTTTTTAAGATCAGCAAAATTTTCAAAAGTCACACTTATCATCTAAATATGTAAATTTCAATTTCAATATTTTGATAATATAATTAATTTATATATTCTCAGGAGAATCTCTTTCCCAAATCTTGTTTAGTATCATTATCTTATTTTTACTCAGTTATTTTTTTAAATAATGAACTTATGGATCAATAGAAATATAGTGCGTCGATAACCATGGGATATTTTATTGGCAGAAATCCGAAATAGCCCAAACCATCATGTTTCTTTGTTCTTGTTAATCGTATGTATAATAAAATTTAATTTGCTTTATTTTTATTCATTTATTATTTTTTCTTCTAAACTTGCGTATGTTATAACTTTTTTATACTGAGTAATTTTTTTATAATATTTTTTAATTTTCTCAATGCGTACTTTCCATTTCTTTAATTGACAACGATCGAGTTCAACTGCAACTGGATCTGGAGGCTTATTCTATTCAAAGCGAAATTGATGTATTGAACTATTTGGACATGGAAATTTTCTTATGTTCATTTTTACATAGAAACATATTTTTGATCTATATTTTTAAGCGATCAATACCAGATTGCAAGCAAACTGCGATTCGAACTAGCAAGTTTCTGGTGGAACTGCCAAGAATCCACCACTTACGCCACTTGCTCTCCAAATGAGATTGAGGGGCTGATTCTGCAGTAAAATAGACCAATGTTATGGCAAGGCTATTTTACGAAGCATTTTTTATAAAAGTACTAATAACTGTCTAAATTGTATGTAGTTGCTGTGTATTCAGGCGTTTCAGATAAAACACCTAACCTAGAAAACGCACAATGTCATAAAAACGATGTTATTACAACTGGATCTTTGAGATATGGTTTGATAACATATAAGTTAAGTTAGATTGCATGTGTAAAACGCCTGATTGCATAGCAAGTGCATTGCATTCTTATTGTATTTAGTAACATTTTGTATGAAACTGGAACGTAACATAGCCATAACATTGGTCTATTTTACGGCAGCATCGGCCCATAAAGCTTTTTGAAACGATAACCTAATGCAGGGGTCGGCAACCTGATTGCCGTTAAGGGCGCAAAACTAAATCTGAAAATTACCGAGGGCGCATCGGTATGAAAAAAAAAAAGATTTTTCATAACTTTATTCTCTTAGTATAGTATAATATATACATTACGAACATTCAGTACATCGATAAAAGAAGAGTATGATTTAATAATACCTAATTATATACATATAATTTAGTGTGAAACTTGTGTGTCCGTATTTTCAGCTATTTTTTTATAATCGAGAATATAATTAGAGTTCTCTGTCCGCAAATGAGAAACTTTTTAGCGCACATTTCCTTAAAATAGGATACTTATTTTCATCGACTAAATTCCAAAACATTTTAATATTACTATGTCCTTTTAAAATAATATCATTTTGCAAGTTCATTATTTCTAACTCCACGTCTTCGATATTACTAATTTCGAAATACACTGAAACACTTTGCAGAAGATCATCTTCGGCAACTTTGAATGGGTTTATAAAAAATCCTAGAACGGGTTCTAGTGCTGCGAAATCTTCATATATTGAACAAAACTCTTCTGCCAATTTGTCTATAACTTCTAAATATGATGTAGTAGTAAAATTTTCTATATTTATTTTTAGACTTTCAACAATATGCCTTATATTTGGAAAATGTGAAATTGATTTATGCTAAGGTTATCATACATTTACATTAACCGAGGGCGCATCTAAAGTTGATCGGGGGCCCCATGGCGCCCGCGGGCGCCCCGCGTTGCCGACCTCTGACCTAATGTATATTACTATTCTAACATACCATTATCCAAGCATCCACATTAGTAAATTACATCGATTACATTACATATATGTGTAAAAAAGATTCATAATCATTTTAATAATCAAAAATATTTTTTCATAAAATTGTTGGAAGTTATTCTCGAAACATGTCTTTTATTAATTTAAAATTAAAAAAATATATTTGCGCGCAACTACAAAGTCAATATTGTAATTCTTGCTGATAAAAATAGAAATAAAAACCCAATATTCGCTTTAGATGTATCTACATCAAGTGTTGATATATGTAAATTTGCTCACACGTGTATGAATGAACGCAAATATGTAACCAATTGCGTTGAAATGTATTCAAGCGACTTTAATGTTGATAACAGATTTTATATCAATTCGCGAGTGATTTGCCTATTTCTGCTCTACACCTACGGTACATTATTGCAATTAGACTTAAAGGCTTGAACATAACACGCACAATATATCCGTCGCTCATTGCGTCAGTTATTTGTTTGCGATTTAGTATGTTGCGTCGTAGAATACTATGATGGTGGCCCTTGTGCGTATTGTTAATTTATGGTGTTAAACATCGTTTACATGAATTGAGTTATTAACAAATTCCATCATTTAGACCGCATTATGTCTCTAGAGGTAACAAGTCATTTGGTGGTGAAAGAATTTTATAAGATGACGATTATACGATCGATGAAACAGGCTTATAAACGTTAATTGTATTATGTCAGAATATCAATTTTGGTTTGTTTCAATGGTTGTTTACAACCGAAGAACTGCCAGCTTACGGCAGCAATTAATAATTCAGATTGATAAACCATTTCTCCGGTAAAATAGACCATAACATAGCGGTGTTATGGCAACGCTATGTTATGTTTATTTCTTGTCACTAAAAACGCTATGTACTTGCTGTGTGATCAGGAACTTTAGGTAATAAAATCTAAAGTTCACATATGTGTTATTAACTTCCCGTAGAGCAAGTTACAGTAATCGCAAAAAAATCGAAAATGAAAATTTGTATATATCTTTACGTTTCGAGGGTTTCTGAACATTTTGGCATACCTTAGAAAAAATGGATGTATGTGTGTGAGTGTGTGTGTGTGTGCATGTATGTGTGTGTATGTGTGTGTGTGCATGTATGTGTGTGTGTGCGGATACAAATTTTCGTCGACGATTTCGGGAACACGGATGAAGCGATTTGAATAATTCAAAAAATTCGATTCGTATTGATAAGGAGGCGTGCTGATTAGTTTTTGGCGAAGGCAGGTCTAGCCGTTCCAAAGATATGGGGCAAAAAATGCCAAAAACGATAACTCAGTTTTTAAGAGAACGGAGCTTCCGATTTAAATAATTCAAAAAACATTTTACTTGTATGAACTGATGATGAAGAACTGATCAAATTTTCATTTAGGCAGGTCTAGCGGTTTCGAAGATCTAGTAAAAAAAGTAAAAAATAAAGTCATTTTGCGGTCAAAAATGATCATTGGACATATGCACATCAAATTATCAGATACTTTATAGAGATTTTAACAATTAGTATAAATTTTGTTTACATTCCTATGTAAACCCTAACCAATGTTTATCCGTTTTATGCAGTTGAAGCAGTACGATTGCTTTGAAAAAAAGTTCAGAATTTCCAAAATATTTCGAAATAAATTTTTCTTCAATGAGCCTTTTTTTCAAAAGAAAGTAAATTTTTGTCAAAAATTTATAATTTCTCAAAAATCTAATTTCTTCAGAGTAATTTTTTAACTTCCCGTAGGGCAAGTTATAGTAATCGCAAAAAAATCGAAAATGAAAATTTTTATATATCTTTACGTTTCAGAGGTTTCTGAACATTTTGGCATACCTTAGAAAAAAATGGATGTATGTGTGTGTGTGTGTGTGTATGTATGTATGTATGTATGTGCGTGTGTGTATGTATGTGTGGATACAAATTTTCGTCGACGATTTCGGGAACACAAATCAACCGATTTGAATAATTCAAAAAGCATTCGATTCGTATTGATAAGGAGACGTGCTGATTAGTTTTTGGCGAAGCAGATCCAGCCGTTCCAAAGATACGGGGCAAAAAGTGCCGAAAACGGTAACTCAGTTTTTAAGAGAACGGAGCGTCCGATTTGAATAATTCAAAAAACATTTCACTTGTATTGACAAGATGAAGAATCGATAAAATTTTCATGAAGGTAGGTCTAGCGGTTTCGGAGATATGGAGGAAAAAGTAAAAAAATGAGCCATTTGGCGGTCAAAAATGATCATTAGACATATGCACATCAAATTATCAGATATTTTATAAAGATTTTAACAATAAGTATAATTTTTTTTTTACATTTTTATGGGTTCCGTACCAATGCTTATCCGTTAGACGGCGGCGCGGCAGTTGCGCGCTTTGACATTTTGTCTCTATGCAGATAAAGCAGTACGATTGCTTTGAAAAACAGTTCAGAATTTCCAAAGTATGTCAAAATGAAAAAAACATTTTTTTTTCAAAAAAATTTAGTTTTCAAAAAAAAATTTTTTTTTCAAAAAAAGTAATTTTTTGTCAAATTTATAGTTTCTCTCTAATTTTTTCGAAGTAAAATTTTTTCAAAAATGTTAATCGTTTTTAAAAAAATAATTTTTGGTACGGGAAGTTCCAGCAATTTGCCTTAAGGCACGATGCCTTAATTGCCTTAAGACAGAATTCCACTTACAGCTAGTTTACAAAAATGTTAATCTTAAAAAAAAAATGGTACGGGAAGTTCCAGCAATTTGCCTTAAGGTACGATGCGCCTCACTGGTTATAGATACTCATAACAAATACGTACTTATGATAACATATTTTTTTGACGTTTGTTTGCTTTCTAAGTTAGGTTTTATATATAAAACGCCTAACTGCACAGCAAATACATAGCATTTTCACAGTTTTTAGTACTAAAAAGAACCATAACATAGTGTTTCCATAACAACGCTATGTTATGGTTTATTTTATCAGAGAATTGGATTCATTTTAGATGGAATGGGATAGCCGTAACTTTTTATTGTTGGTTGTGTATAATCACTGGTATGATATGCAATTCAACTCATCATTTTGTTAAGCAAAAATCTATTGTGCAATGTTCTTAGAAGCAAACTTCTCTTTATTCATTCAATATTATACAACAATCAGAGTTATTGACAGAAGTTTTAGAGCCATATATAAGGCTAAATCACACATAAAAAAAATAATCGCTGAAAGAACTGAAGAAAAAGAAAAAAATAATGATGAATTAATAAATAAACATAAATAAGAACGAATTACAAATAAAGAAATATAAATAAATATTAAATCCACAATATAAAAATATTCTTTAGGCTCTAAAGGACAGTTTTTGTTCAGTTTTATACTATTATTACCGATTTGACAACATGCCAGTTTATTATCCAATATCGATAGAGATATGTTTGACGAAGCTGGTATTCTAAACAAAAATAAATTTTCTTATCAGATTATCTTAGCCGGTTGCTTTGAAGCATATCTTCAAATAGAAGCAAAGCTATTTTTAGAATTTTGTTTACTTCGTTTGAAATTGGGACAGTTTGAAATTACTCTATGTCGCCTTGATAATGATTTTTTAAATTAGATAATAAATATATTCAACCGTTCTTTTAAAGCTTACAATTTGGGAAATAGTTTAAAAGAATTAATTTTTTCGTGGAATAAAGAATTTTTGATAGTAGAAATTTTGGCACCCATTTCAATGTAACCGCGAGATGCAAAGAAACACCAAATAATGTGTGCAGATACTGCTTTCTTTGTATCATCAAATAAGGCAAACAATTTGTTAGCTGAATATCAAAAAGATGGAAATAAATATTGAAAAGCTTATGCATGTACACGCTATTTTATCTCGTGGGCATCTGCACTATTTGTTCCATGCTAACCTGTGATCTACACAGTCTGAACGACTCGAAATTGGACGCGCCATGCGCCTGCTAAGCGCCCGATGACGCGCATTACTTTTGGCGCTGCCAATTTGCACGTCCTTCGATGCTGCGGCCTTGACTGCCTTTTTCGCGATCAGCTTTACGTCCGTGTTATTATTATTAGTTTTTTTGACAATTGAAAGTCGTCTAAACATATACAAAGCATAATTTATATCTTCATCGAATGCCTGAAGACTGAATAAAATTATGTGCCAGAAATTCAAATGCACTGATAATTTTGTACATTTGATACATTTTTACATAGACTCAATTAGAAACTTTGGCAATATAGGCATTTTATCGTGGTTTGTTTAATACCATTGTAGTACAATATATCTTTGGTATAATTATAATACATTATGATGCATTTAACAATATAGTAGAAGTAGTATTTTTATATTATAATAATATGAGAATGAAGAAACTTACACAAATCTTCCGAAGAAAATGCATTTTATATAATTTTGGGTTCTGACCTCATTACAATCAGTTAACAAATTCTGGTAAAATATCTACATTTTATAATTATTTACTTTTACATAAATATAATTCATCTCTTTGAATTTCCTCCGATGTTTTATATCCCATCTGGTGTTGTAAATGATATGTACATTAATACCAAAACCGGAAATTTCAATTACCACTAGCGCCATCCATTTTTTCCTTCGAAGATTTATTGCTCTTAGACCGCATGTGTGAAGTTTTTATTTATTGAAACTCTGTTTTCTATTTTTGGTTGTTTTCAAGATAAAATAATTTGGTAAGATAATCACTTTGCTCAATATTCATCATTACATTCATTGAACTCAACATTTGCACAGTGAGTAATTAATTGAAGCAATTCGACGTTTAATTGAATATTAAATGACTCGAGGTTATTACCTTATAAACAGATACATAAGCTAGGTATAATTTGCAATAGGTAGAAAATATAGATTGACGAGTGAATTATTACCCCAATATAAATAATAAATTTATAGATATTGAAATTGCAGAAGATACAAATATGTACTCGCAGAAGTAATAAGGGATGCATTTTCAGAACTAATTGATATTAGATTAGAAAGTAGATTTGAAAAAATCTCAAATTATTTTTCTCAATCCTATATTTAATGATCGTAGGTCTGAGTAAGTAAAATCAATATATCAATATTGCGATATACATGTTGACAAAAATGTTCTAATTTTTGTACATGGAAATAATGTTGAAATGTATGTATTAATTCTGTAAAATATTCTTCATGTTATTTTCAATTTAATTTTATTCCAATGTTTTAACAGTGGGATTTTATTTGTAAATTTTATTAATATTAGTAATAATAAATATTGAGTCAAGTATTACCATTAACCGCCATTTGTTTATATTTAACCATTCATGCTATCTGTTTGTAAATGTCTGGTCGTTGTAAAAATACGTGTAAAATAATACGAATGTAATAATAATTACAATATTAATTGCGAATAAATATAATTACGAATAAAAAACATTTGAAATGATTGTGAGTTGAAATCCGTTAACAAATTTTCTGTTACTTTTCGGTTTTTATCTTTTTTTGTTTTGTTTATAGCACCAAACTAACAAATATTGTATAATTTAGCAATTCTGATTTTTAGTGAAACTTTCAAGGCATTTTAGTACTTTTTTAGGTCTTCGAGATTGGATCAAGTATGATAATTTTAAACCATTAGTTCAACAAATGGTCTTAATTATTGTAAACTTAGGTTTACTGTGTTATTATTTTTTACTGTCGAAAGATGTTATTTACAATCACGGTAAAATGAAAAAGAATTATCCACAAATGCGAAAAATGGTCACAGTTTGACCAAAGCTCTAGGTTGTACTTAAAAGCTCATATCTTTCAAATGCATGGGATTAATTTGTTCTTGGCACTAGCGATGAAAATGCTATGGCGAGAGCACAAGTAGTCTAATAGGCAAGACGTGACAACTAATATAATACATGTAAATTATATTTATATTTATAATATGTAAAAAGTGAAAAAGGATATTATGATAAAAATTGATTTATCACCCCGTTTTAACTTTACGTAGAGTTCTGGGACATATGATTTATTTAAAAAAAATGTGCTCAACTAGCAATAAGAAGATTGATAATTTTATCAATGCTACATTGTTACAATCTTTAAATTTATGAACGAATGCAGTTTAAATTGATTTAACGAGATTGCCAGGTCGTTAATCGAGAACTTGTTCCGGTTCTGATTTAATGCTAATTCGATTTTCCTTTAGAACAAGCTATAAAATTTCAACATAATTGCCTTCATGTATATTATTATAAGCTTCAAGTTTAAGTTTATTAATTCTCGCAGGTGGACCAGCGCGACGTGCCCGGCATTGACTGCGCTCATCTCGCGATGGACACCGAGGAAGGGGTCGAGGTCGTCTGGAACGAGGTGCTGTTCTCCGAAAGGAAGTCCTTTCGCAAACAGGAGGAGAAGATCCGGACAGTCTTCGAGAATCTCACGCTGCTCGCCCACCCGAATATTGTCAACTTCCATCGGTATTGGACGGACACGCACAACGAACGACCTAGGGTCAGTATTAAAAAAAACTAGTTGGTTTGGTATTTAGTCTTGAGGCAAGTTACATGAACTTCCCGATATGTGTAATTAATCGACTTAATCAATAAAAAATAAATTAATTTATGAGGCATTAAAAGTATTCCGAGTGGAATTATTACAAACATTTGAAAACGAACGATCACGTTAACTCGGAGTATTTTCTAAAAACAAATGTTCAAAAATCAATAATTTTTATAATCCATAGGACTTTAATGGTTTAGTATGTTCATTAAGACCGAGTACTCTATCGTTATACCAAGTAAATTGTCTAATTTTAATTTTAACAAACGTCAAAAAAACTAATCATTTTCTCAAACTTTGATGAATTTTTAAAATTAAACTACTGGTCGGCCGCAGTATTTCAGTAAGTTCTATAAGACCATGATATATATCGCCAAAAAAAGTTCCATAAAAATCGGCTTCAATTTTTTTTTTCAACAGTAAAATACAAAAAACGGCTCGGTAGATTTTCACCTAAAACTAATCAGCATCATTCCCTACTAATATCTTTCGAACAGTTTTTGATTTTTTAAAATCGGTTTGGTAGTTTGAGGTTAAATGTGGACGAAAAGTTTAACACTTTTTTTCAAATTACAAAGAAACGGCTTGGCAGATCGTCTCACAAAATTGATAAACGATAGTCTTCATTGAGATACATCAAATGGCTTTTAAATCCCTGAAATCGGTTCAGGCGTTTTTGAGGAAACGTCGATCAAAGGTCTAACTTTGACAAATGCCAAAAAAACGATAGTAATTTTTGCAAACTTTGAAGAATTTTCAAAATTAAACGGCTTGTCGCAGAGCCGTAATATTTTAGTATGATCTAGAAGACTATGGTATATACCGTCAAAAAAAATCATAAAAATCGTCGAATTTTTTTTTTATAAAAACTTTATTAGAAGAAAACGGCCCGACCGATCTTTACCAAAAACTAATCAGCACGATTCCCAACCAATATCTATCGAATGGTTTTTGAATTTTTCACTTTTCTGCAATTTACAAAGAAACGGTCCGGCCGATCGTCGCACAAAACTAAGAAACGCTAGTCCTCATCGAGATACAGCGAATGGCTTTTAAATTTTTGAAATCGGTCCATCCGTTTTGGAGAAAACGTCTATTTACGGCAAAAAATCTGTTCACACACACACACATACACACACACATACACACACACACATACTTTTTTCCAAATGTGATCTCATTCGGTTCAGAATGGCTTGAAACGTCGAGAAAACATAAAATTAGCGAGTCGGATTTTTTGATGAAAACATAAACTTCTCCTTCGGGAAGTTAAAAAAAGAAATACTGTAGTACTGTTTTCCATTTATTAAATTAAATTGAATTAAATTTTATTCTCTTTGGAAAGCCCTGTAAAAATAGTGTAAGCGGTTCGATACCGTGCACCAAAAAGTCTTTTATCATGTAATAGTTGTATACATTTTCATTTGAAATTATATATATATATATATATATATATATATATATATATATATATATATATATGGCTTTTATGGAAGCGATATATGAATAACTTGGTTACTCAATTTAGGAAGGCTGTGAGCTACTGAAACTATTGAATAACGGTGTTCTTGTATGGCTAACAGTTTGTATACTGGTGATTCTTAGCGCGCTAAATATAAAAACCTTCGTCAGACAGGGTTCAGCCCTGTACATCTTGGTCGCCTAGGCGTTTTAAAATTGTAAAAACAAAAACGAAAATTAAACTTGTTCCTGTGAGCTTCAAATTTTTATACCATTTAATTTATTCATTGAGAAGCTCCAATTCAAATTGCCAGATGATTTCAACCTGCACAACTACCTGCCAGACGATCCACAAAGTTCAATTTTATGAGCAAGATATGTATGCAGTAATATAAACTATAAATAAAATTTATATAAGTGTTTTTCTAAGCGATGTTCACGAGTCATGTGCAATAACAGGCGATTCTGTCCAGCCTAAGCCCTTACCAGGCGATGGTAAAGAATTTTTACTAAAGATGCTATGGCAACAGCACAAGTAGTCTAATAGGCAAGACGTGAAAACTAATATTAAACATGTAAATTATATTTATATTTTATTTATTTATATTTATAATATATAAAAAGTGAAAAATGAAATTATGATAAAAATTGATTTAATTATTCAGAATAAAATATTCTATCCTGGGCGACCATGATGTACAAGACAGAAGCCTGCCAAACGTTGGTTTTCGTACTTATTACACCAAGAATTAACAGTACAAATTTTTTTAGCCTTACAGGCACATCGTTGTTCAAAAGGTTCAAAAGCTCTTGGACCAAAATAAGATAATTGTTAATGTTTTCGATACTAATTGCCTTTCTTGAAATAGAAATAATACTGATTGTATCTTTGCCAATGAAGTGTAACAAAAATTGGTCAGGATGCATGATCAAATTTTGATGGTTGCTAAATTTCGTAGAATCTTTAACGGTCTTGGTCCAGGATCGGGCGCAATTCTGTGAAAAAGGCAGAGCCTATCCACATTTTTAAAAGAGGGTATGCCTAATTGTGTTTTTGCTCCTGTATATGCATTTGTACTCTCGTAGTAATATAATCTTTATGTAGTCTACTACTACTGAGAACAGTACCGAATGTAAATATAACTGACGTTTTGTATGATTACTAGAAGATAATATAATCTTATATCAAATGAACTGTTTCGGTTACTACTATTGGAACTACTATTGGAATTTCGGTTACTATTATTGGAACGGTTTTCAGAAATGAATGATTTTTATATTCAGTGCGCTTTTGAGACCTGTCGATGATGGTAGCCAGCTCAACCAAAAATCCTTGCCAGTAAACGGATTTCTTGATAGGAGCTTACGTCGGTTTTCAATTTGCACCATCGAGCAATTTTTCTATATATATTATGCCCCACTTTAGATAGTATCAATATATGGAAATAAATTATTAATGGAACAGATGTTCCATTGTTTCCGATATTAGCTTATCGCGGTGACACAGTATATCTTAAACCAGGTTGTTACGATGTTTATGGTTTTTTCCATTCTTGCTTATGAAGCAAGTGATATATATATATATATATATATATATATATATATATATATATTATTGATTCAAGATATATTTGTGGTAAAAATTAATTATACACTAATTTTTTCAAATCATGATCAATTGTCAAATTAAGACATTTAAGTTCTGTCCAACAAACGGTTCTAATTTATCTTATACTTATTTTTCTGCATGTTTTTCAAATCAAACTAGATCAGCATTAAACTATGGCACTAAATATAATTAGCTCACATTCTTTCAATTAAGTCTAACCTAAAAGCGATTTTGATTACGAAGGATTAAATATTTTTTGAATATAATTTGTTAAATAAAGATTTAGTCTTGCTTTATAATTTTAACAATTTATAACTTGACAATTTGGTCAACATAGATTAACAAGTATAAATGGTGGTCAATGCTTTACATGATAAAACATTTACGCGAGCTAATAATTTTTGGTAGTTCTTTTTTATGTTTGTTTTATAATCCCATGTCGTTACACTTTATTCAACCGGTTCATACTTTCAAAAAACAAGAACAATTTTATATTTTCATGTGTACTTTGCCGACTTCAGTAGGTTTATATCATAAAATTATATACCAAGAAATATAAGGCGCTCAATACATAATATTATATAATAACATAGTTATATTGACATAATTATTCTTAATTAAAATGTAAAAATATTTTTAGATAACGTATAATATATTTACAGGAAAACTTATATCTTATTAAACAGATACAATAATTGTATAGAAACATACAATTATGAAAAACATTTACTCTGATCTAATAGTATTGGTACGTATATTAAATCTTTCGCTACAGCAGTGTTTTCCGCAGGAGTGACACTGCTGTACGGAACAGAGAGCGACTAGTAGCGCTGCTGAACGGATTTGGCATAACTATATTTGCAAGATTTTTAATCATTATCAATTATACGTTTAAAGTACTAAAAAAGATTATAACAACTTAGAGTTTTCTATAATTTAATTCTCTATAATTTAATAAATATTGGGGATGGGGTCTATAGGCGACACCCGTACACAGGTAGTCATGTGGATGTCGCCTATGGTAAACATTATGGATGGCAAATGCGATATATCAAATGCGACTATAAAATCCTTCTAAAAAGGTCTAAATCCTTCTAAATTAGTTAAGTATTCATGGCAAAGACTATTAACTACTAAAAATTATCTATCTTTTTGTTTGAATAGTTACGGTATGAAATATTTTTTTCATGTAACGAAATATTGTCACATGTATAATTTGCTCAGCTTTTCATAATTATATTTTTTCTGTCAAATGTAAAATATATTTGTGCAAACAATTAAGACAACTATTAAGAAGGTGGAAGCTCAGTAAACGCCCTTTTCAGTGAGGGAGTTCTGAAAAATGTTTAGAGTTTTCTTCGTAAAAGTTTCAGTTTTCTGTATTGCTATTTGTATTTCCTCTTACTTATATTTCTATTATAGTGTTTAGATTTTTGTATATAGTATTTGAGATTTATTACGTTTGATTTTTCTATTTTAGGTTATATTCATAACGGAATACATGTCCTCTGGTTCGTTAAAACAATTCCTGAAAAGAACGAAGAGGAACGTCAAGCGATTACCACTGCCAGCATGGAAGCGTTGGTGTACACAGATACTTTCTGCCCTCAGGTGAGTGCTTCGTTTTCAAAACGTTGTTTAATTATGAACGGTGGAAATAGTTTTAATCGCACATAATTATTAAATTTGATGATTGGTTATATTAAGGAAAATGAGTATTAAATATTTTTGAAAATTCAGGCACATCGTATCCTTTATAATGTATTTCTAAAATTATTTATTTGATCATTTACAGTTTAATACTCATTTGCCTTGATTTTAAGCTTACTTGCTTTGTTTGTGCAGGGTAAAAATTAGTTTTTGTTTAAAAGTTTTCCCAGAACATTGATAGGTTAAAGATTTATTATTACAAACTTTAGAAAGAGAGCATATATTCTTTATCAATGTTGCTAGTTGTATAATTTTTACCCTGTTGGCGCTGTACTATTAATTAATAATGAAACTGATCTAAAACATTTTTATATGCGCTAATCACAAATCGAACTATAATATTTTATTATTAATACTATGTGTATTATTTTTACATTATAACTTGATGTAAATATCATAATGTTGAACAATACAAATATAAACGCAGTAATTGATTGTCATTAGTGCATATTTTGTATAGTGCTTTCCATCAGGTCGAAGGTGTCCTCAGTGCGGTCTGCCTATGGAGCAATCAACAAACTGATTTAAATTTGTCCTGTCTTATCATATGTAGACACCTGAAGTTCAATATATGTTTACGCGAAATTGACTCGGATAGAAGTTGTTTCCATTTCTTTTTTTACTGCTTATTTTTATTGATTTTGATTGAAGATTAATTTGCCTCTAATAACTTTTATTTTGAACTTATTCGAAATTATGCATTTTTATGCAAGTTGTTTCAGTAAAGGTTATCCAATTGGTTTTGCATTCGTTTTTGGAACTTTTGTAGCAATTTTGGATCTCATGTGCCTGCGCCAACATAGTTTTTAAATTATAATAGTAATATATTTTGTTATAGTTACTTGCATTCCTGTTCACCGCCAATTATACATGGCAATCTATCCTGTGATACAATATTTATTCAACACAACGGCTTGGTCAAGATTGGATCAGGTAAAACTTTATTCTGCACACACACAAAACCAAACTTATATTGGCGCCTTTGACTGCATCGAACTTGGTAAATTCGTTGCGTCGAACGGTGTTTGTATTGCTGTTTATTATATGCATTTCGAAAATTGATCGGGTTCAAAGTTAACCAGTTTTTGACTAACGTTTATCTTTTGTATTATGTTTCAGTCGCCCCGGATTCGATCAATGATCATGTCAAAACATGCAGGGAGCGATTAAAAAATATCCACTTCGTTGCACCTGAATTAGGAGGTGAGTAGTTTATGTTCTGACAATTCTTTTATTAAGAGTACAAATGACGACAAAAGTGTTGTTCAAGAAAATGTTTTTCATATTGAAATAAATGAAGTTATTTAATAATTTAATTTCGAAATATATTGTTAACTTATTCTGTCGCCATTCTAAATAATATCAAATTTATTTAATTTAGTTAATATATGAATGTGATTTAGTTAGTTTTTTTTAGACATTTTTCTATTTTTTTCATATGAATGTGTGATCATACTAACATGTGTTTTTTACAGATGATTGAAAGTAAGCAATTTTATATATAAACTGTACATACAAACATGCATATTATATATATATATATATATATATATATATATATATGCACATAATTGAAGTGCATGGAATATCCTGATTTCACCCCACGACTTATTACAAAAAATTATTTTTGTCTAGACTGTTCAAACTCCGAATGACTTCATCCATTTATGGATTGTTTATATGAATTTAAATAATAATATTAATATATTAGTATGTGCGTTCTACTACCTAAGTATTGACAAATAACACAAACTATTTCTCTCATATTTATAAAATATTGAAACAATTCTTTGTTTATTTAGATCCTACTCAAGCGACAGATGTATTCGCTTTCGGAATGTGCGCGCTCGAAATGGCCGCTCTGGAAATACAGGGCAATGGTGATGTGCCAACTTCATCAAACTCATCTTCAACTGGGTCGTCAACGACAGACCCTGCAATCGTTAATGATGAGAATATTAGGTAAATTTAAGCGTCTTTGTGAAAGATCTGTTACATTAATGATATTACATTTCAACATTAAATTATTTAGAATCTAACCTAAAAGGCATTTAATATTTTTAATTAAAATATTACTACTATTAATATGACTCTCTTGTGACAAATACTTTTATTCTAGAGTTTCATACTGCCTTATTTCCATCTGTATTTTTTTATATTTTTCTAATTAATGCATTTATTTTCCACAGGCGAACAATAGACACATTAGATGACCCTTTACAAAGGGATTTTATAGCAAAATGTCTTGCATCCGATCCAGCGATGAGGCCTTCCGCTCGAGAACTCCTTTTCCACCCACTTTTATTTGAAGTGCATTCACTGAAGCTGCTGGCAGCTCATGTGCTCGTCAATACTTCTGGTATTATTAGTATTGTTATATATAATCGATAAAGTTGTCACATTAAAGTATTTTGGTTTATAGTTTATTTTAAATAATGATATAATATCATGCGCGACTATAATTATAAATTCTTTTTCTAAATTAATTATTGTTAAAATTTAGGTTCATCCGAAAGTATAATGGATGATGTTGTACAAAGGTTATATGGTCCAGATACAGTAATGGCCGAAATCCATTCAAAAGGTGGAGAATCAAAACAGTGGAAAATATCTGATGTGCCTATAGCGGAAAAGTTAGAAAAATTTGTTGAAGATGTCAGGTATGTAATGATTAATTTTTTTTTCATAATCATTTCAAAAAACATAGGTACAATAACATGATTATTTAATTTCGGATAATAAAAATTTGAATCTAAATGCATTATAGGCAGTATTGATCTCTCTGACATCGTTGCTAAAAATTTAAGTAAAATAATTTGGGCTAATAAGTTCAAAATTATAAATTGTTATAGGTGAATCGGATAATAAATTGTAATTTTACTATAATATTAAGTGGATATTGTGACTTTAGATGAAAATTTGATAATTTTTGGTATGATCATTGTTTGGTAATAAATTGTCAGTAATAAACAAAACAATTGACTGCTTTTTTGACGTTTTTAATTGACGAGTTTGTTTTGTAAGACTTCTGTCGGTAGTTTAGATGTTACTTCTTTATAATATCAAGAATTTCACAGGTAAAGAGGTCCACTATAAACAGTTAATATGGGTAAAATATTATTATTGTCTGAATATTTTTTATTGATCAACATCATAGCTCATTAAATTATCATCCTAATCTTCTAACTTCTCTTTATGTATTTTGCATTGAATGTTCATATAATGCAATAAAATTCAAAATTGCTCTTATTGAATTCAAATATTTGTTTTCATGTGAAAATAGCACATTCCTGACATTGCTATATAAAAATAGAAAACAGGAAAACCGATCTCCTAAAGTGGAACTTTATGATCAAGTTTAATCACAAAAGCTCCGATTTCTGTTCAAAATTAAAAAAAAAAGATCAATAATTGACTTAATTCTAATTTAACCAAATATTCTATTCAGCAATATTAAATTTTTATATATATAATTTTTCCTCCAGATACGGCATTTACCCCCTGACGGCGTTCATTTCGCGCACGCCGCCGCTACAGCAGCGAGGGCGAGCTATTTCTCCTGAAGCAGCTGATTCGGTTAAGTCTGTGACTCCAGAGCCGCTTGATGTCGAAATGAGGCGCATTGTCAATATGATATGCAACGTCAAGCCCAAGGAAGATGGCTGTGATCTCTTGGTAAGTAATAGTATATATATTACCACAAGTAATAATTATTCTCGTAGTATTGTTTTTATTTCGTTTGAAATTTTACAACGGTGCAGATCATACGAATACTAATTCATCTCCACAATGAAGTCGTTCTTATATTTGGTCTTATATTAGTCTAAGATATTTGTATATACCCTTATGCCTACCAACTCTTTATTTTTTGCATAAATGTATATTTTGTTATGCTATATGTAAAATTTTTATTCTGCTGCCGGGCATAAGCAATAAATCAAATTCCCTGGAGATTACCAAATAAAATGTATTATACAGAGTTTGTTTTTATGTAATAGATGATGTGATGTTTGATGCCCACATATCCTTGAATGCTAATAAATTTCTTAGAGATTACCAAATAATATATATTATACAGAGTCTATATCTAATTGATGATGTCTACATATTTTCGACTTTATTTTCTCCTTCCATGTTTGTTATCATGTATTATTATTCACATTTCTAAGCTTCTCCTTCCATGCTTGCCGATCATGTGCTTCTGTTTTCAACTCCCTGCATTTTTCTCATTTGTTAATCACCTGCATTCCTTTTCTTCCTAGTTCTTTTATTTTACCTCTATCGACGTCATGCAGCAGAGACTCTCTTTGCCATATGGGCCCAACCCAGTTTGCTTTTGTTATCACATAAGTGCTTAGCACTTCTTCATTTGATATCCTATTAATTCCCTTTATCTTCCCCATTGGTCTCCAACACCACATTTCAAAATCTTCCTAGTATTTCTTGTCTTAATTATTGAATATTGATATATATTATTTCTTAGTGAATGTTTATATGTGATGTGTAAGAACTATTGAATTATTGATAGCCTAATAACATTATTTTCTGATTTGTTTCAGATGACATTATTATTACGAATGGATGATAAAATGAACAGACAATTGACTTGTCAAATTTCATCTGATGATACAGCTTTAATGCTCTCTCAAGAGTTAGTACATTTAGGATTCATACATGAAGTAAGTTTGCTCACAGTTGAAGAAAGAAAACATATGAAGCATAGAAAACATTACATTTTTTAAAATGCTTAGTATAATGAACTATATGAGGAAACACAAATTAAATTTTTATGTAACCCCCATATAGCACGGTACTACATTTCATATTACACGGAACAACCGTACTATTTGAAACCAGTACTAGTACAAGTATAAAGATTGATTCCAAAAATTTAAATAAAATTAGCTATTATTCGCTCTTAATACAGATAAATATATTTATGGATTTTTAACTAGAAATAGTGCATACTGAATGAATTAAATGCTATTTTCGACGTCAAAAGGAAGTGCTGTTTCACCGCGAGCATTTAACATTTTTTATGGATTATAATCACATGTGAAATTTTATTTTAAATATTTGTATGACCTTTATTGAAATAGCATTCGAATTAAAAATGTATTGTATGCTGATTTCACTAATTTTAAATTAGATAAACTTTGTTTTTTATAAGTTTTACTATATTACTACATTAGAGTTTTGCTTAACTTTGTTTTTTATAAGTTTTACTATATTACTACATTAGAGTTTTGCTTAATTCTCGAACAGTGACTTAGTTAAATGTTATAAGAGGGAGGTTCTCAATTCTCAAACCTTGTTGGAGTGAATACATGCTATAGAAGTACCGGGTTGCAAGTGGTTTACCTTTATTTATATAGATGATCTTTACATACTTCATTACTATTAATGAATAAAATATTATATTTAAGTAGTAGAGAAGACTTGAATGAATAATTATTGTTGAAACAATTTTTCCAGACGGATCAAGATAAAGTCACATCACTCATCGAAGATGCATTGCGGAGTTGTGGAGCATCAAATGCAATTAGTAAATCACCTATAGAAGAGAAAAACGAGCCTCCATTACTAGTTCCCACAACGAGTTCACAGACAGCTGTACATTCGGCCAGTTAGTAATGGTGTAAACTTAGTTTTCTATACTTTTGTATAAACGCTAGGATACGGAATATTTACAACTCCGGAATTATATTGATGAATATTTCATATTTCTTTAGTTTTTATATGAGTAGTACCAGCGCAATACGACTTTGACCCCCGGGACTATATATATATAAGCTGTAGATTTTCGGTAGTGTTTACATATAAGAAAGAGTAGGGTTGGCAATTGTAGAATTGCAGGTATTGCTAGAACGGTGAGCAGTGAAAATATGGTGATACATATATTTAAAAGTTATGGTATACCAACTAACAGTCCAATATGTTTACCACATATAGCAATATCACCCGAATGAAACGCTTTTATATAGTTTTTTAAATTTCTTAATAATATGTAATTATATAAATCTTGTAATACATTTTTAATATTTTATTAATTAAGATTCATATTCTACAAGTCCATTCGTGGAGATTATGCAACTAAATATGTGCATTAAGTAATGTTAGTTACATTATACATATATATTTTTCAGCGAGGTAAATTCCAGTTTTATTTGATCAGAATTAAATAGTATTACTGAAAAATGTCATTTACAAATGCCTTTTTATGTCTATAATATGCAGTCCAACTTAATTGGTTATTAACTTTATTATTATTATTATTATTTTTTCATAAATTGTCCTAAATCTTAGACTGCCGTTACACAAGATTGCAGTCATATGAAACCACAATTTTTATGAATTTACAATATGGATGGGCTTGTAGTCTAATATTTTACAAAATTTAACATTATTTTATAATAAAAATCATATGATATATTTATGTTTCATTTTGCAGATATCGTTTATATTATTAATATGATGCTGCATTTTAATATCAGTGATGCAAATCAAGTCATTTCCAACACGTAATGTTATTAATCAGCCGTGTTTGTCTTATTTTTCCTATACTTTCTATGTACATTGCAGAAAATATTTATATTATTTATTTAATTTAAGTTAGAATAAGATGGCGAAACTCATGTATTGGTAGTGAAGTGTGTGCGCTGGTATACTAGCTTTAAATTGTTTCATAATAGGACTAGATTTTCTTTTACTAACCTCGTATTGTGATTGAATTTTTTTTAAAGTCTGCCTTTAGTCAATATTATAATTAAAGATTTTAAATTTGTAAATATATATCATTAGAATAGTATTTAATCAAAAAATTGATTTGCTATAAATTTGATGAGACTAAGAATAACCTCCATTTATTATTATAGGCGTGATTGATGTTGAATGCAAACAATAATTATTTTTATGAATGTGTGTCGAAAATCAAATAGCAAATTCCAGATATTCACACAACATGGCAAATGTTTCACAAAACCGACTGAGTCAATATTTATATAAGTATAGTTGAAATCAAAATTGCGTGTGATGCTTGCCAGATGATGTGTTTATAGGTGAAGTTTTGATAAATGATAACTAATGATCTTATTTATCAATATTACAATTGGATACATTCTAGTTAAAATTATTTGCAAATACTCCAACTTCAGAAATGACTTATTTCTTGCTATCGTGTAACTAATTATATTAAAGCATATTTAATTATATAAAACAATTGTTCAGATATTTTATTATTATTAAACAAAACATGTATACATGTTTCAAGCATAAATTAAAATGAAGTTAAAGTTTTATACCCTTTTTATTTTTTCCAAAGCATTATTTCTTACTTTTATACTCAGTTTTATTATACAACAATAAAATATTGTTCTCGATTACATTGTATTTAATTTCTTACCCTGTTCAATTCCATCCCATATACCTGTCCTCTATATCAAAACATGAATAGTAGATATCTATTTATTATCTAACTATATAATTTTTTTTTTTTTATAAATAAATAAAAATTTAAGAAGTGTTTTAATCAAACTTAACATCATTGAAACTGATTTGCCAGACAATTTTTCACACTACATTTTTTTTTTGAACTTATCGTTCTACATTATTTTTGGCATACAATTACTTGCAATCTAAGTAATAAAAATTCTTACAAAAGCAAAAATAATAAATGAGTATAAAAAACAGATTTAAAATTCATATTTATCTACTATCATGTTGAACGTCCAATTAAAAACTATTTTAAAATTACAAGCCTATAATCAAATATATTGCTCATTGTCTTTTTTTCTAGATACCGCCTTGCAAGAATTAGAAGAGCAGGAGAAATTACTGTATGAAATACAACAATCCATGCTATAATACAGGAATAAAAATAGATATGTATATATTAATTAATGTAAATATTGAATTTTATAAACAGACATTTTATGGGAAATGATATTCGATTTTAGAGATATGCATATGTTATTTAGTGAGTTTTTTAGAATACAAACTGTAAACAACAGAAAACTTACTTTTTTTTATTAATATCAAACTAATACCATATTTTTTTCTAAAAAGTATAATTTATATAGTATCTGTATCATATATTTCATAATACAAGTAATTATTTTTTTCATTTATTATGAATTAGGGATACAATTCCGAAATATTTATTTGATTATTCAAATTTATTTATTTAATCTGATTTCTTTACTTATTGCATCAATATTTTTTAATGACAAAGTTATACACACAATAATAATTGATATAATTTAAATAATGTTTTAAACTTAATTAATTACTTATTTAAAGTTAATTATTTTATAAACAATACCCTAATAAGTTTTTACTATAAAATACGCGATTGACCTTAGGTCAATATACTCTCCTTACGTCATATACTCTTCTTTTATCCCTGGACCTAACATTTAATTTTTAATGATATTGAATAAAATATAAGAAATATTATTTTAATGTTGATACATATAACTTTCCCAAAAGTGTAACATTATTAAATTTATCAATATTATTTTTTTCTCAATCAGCATTCTGTGGAATTTGAGAACATTGATTATGGCGATGTGAAATTACATTTGCTGTATGTAAGTATATAAACATTACATGTATTAACGTTTAGATAAATACAATATATTATATTTTTATTTTCAGGTGCAAATAGAAAGGCTGTAAGTTATATTCAATCTTTATTCATATGATCTACGAAACATCTACGATAGGGACGTACCTAGACAATATTAGAATACGATGTGTTCATGGAGACGTAGATAAAAAAGAGTATAAGGATAGAGAAGCTCAAACTTTCGTAAAGAAGAAAACAAATTTATTCCACTAAAATTTTAGCCAAAGATGCATTTACGAATCACAAATACGTCATCAAATATACTGAGTATATTTATGAAGACTTGGTAGAAAACATATCAATGATTTAGCGTTTCAATTTTAAATTTATATGTTTATTACTTATCATATACATACACTGTGTATTTCATGAGCATACAGTCCTTCATGAAAGTCATTTCAATCTAAATTCCGGCTATTGTGGATTAAATTAAGGCAAAATGCCACTTACGTCTAGTTGCCAGTTTCATATCATAATATGTTCATAGTGGACCAGCAGTATTGTAACCGCCGGTCCGTTTCCAAAAAATATTAGGTATAAGTTACCTCAGGTGTTGCAACAAATTTTTTATTTTACTCTTATATTATAACTTCAGTTACATTCTACATGGAGTGTTAAAAATAAATACACATATGCGCCGTCTATGAATTCATATGAAAAATAGAAGTACATATTTATTTTAGTTTGGACGTCAACTGTAATCAGCAGTTACCTACGAAACACGGAACGTACATGTGCCCGGCATAGCTTGTGATTAGAATCACCTAAGCGCGCTTCGAAATTCTAAATTTTGACGAATTTTTAGACAAACTTTCGTTAAACAGATTAATTTATTTCATACGATTACTGATATTACAAAAATGTGTTCGAAAGACGTCAATTGGAAATCGTGTCGATTATTGTTTAGTAAAATGAAAATGTTATTTTTGAAATAAATAGCTAAATATTTTATCTATTTACGTGAATTTCGATTCTTAATTGATTAAGTTTATTATGTATACGTATCGGAAAGTTCATGCAACTTGCCTTAGGGCAAAAAGCTTTTTTACTACTTACATCTAGTAATTTATTACTTTATAACATCCTAAAATATTATTGGCCTACGAAGAGTGGTTTATTTATAAAAAATCATTAAACTTAGTCGCTTTAGGTTATTTACACATATCGGTAAGTCCATGCAACTTCCCAATGTGAAAAGTCACTTATACCTGGTTTTGTATTTTAAAATAATTTTTTCTACTGTTTTATCATAAGATGAAAAAAATAGCTATGGTTTCACTTTCACTTCGAATATAAAGACGCCACAACCTAAATGTAGAATAATGTTGCTTTTGTCAAACAATTTGTATTACTTTAAGATTTCTTCTCATAGCTTGTTTTAAGCCAATGGCTATATATCTAAACAGTGGTCGGGGAACTTTTGGAACAGTTACCCCAAAATGTTTTTGTGCAACTTCTCATTACCCCACAAAAAAAAATGTAGTCTATAATTGGAATCTGTTTGCAACATATTTCTGTATAACCTGCCATAACCCGCACATCAACGGTTTGCTACATTGTTTGTTACTTCTAAATTTTGAAAAAGGCTGAAATAAGTGGTTTGAAGAAGACAATAAGTAAAAGCTATATTCATTATGAATAAATATATTTTTCACGAAAATCCTACTAATACATGAATTAACTAGTGGTGTACTTTCCGCACCGTGACGAAATTTTCGAGGAATTTTAAATGTTTCCAATTAGATTATTATAAATACTGTAACATTGTATAATATTCATAAGATATATATAAGCTGAATCTCAAAATTAAAAAAAAATATTTATTCGAAGTATATAAGTGAGCTTTAGAACTTTAGCCAGAATTAAAATTAATATCTGAATTATTTTCGATATACAAAGAAAGAATTTTTGAAAAAAAAATTGAAATATTTTTCTTTCCCAAATGTAAATGTTTTGTCAACACAAACAGCAAGTCTTTTTAATCATTTAAACTGCCAATTTTGTGCATATAGCTCTGTATCTTCTAAATGGCTGGACATGCCTTTGCCAAAACATAATCACTACTTCTCTCAATCATTACAAATTGAATGTTATTTGGATCATTCATATGGGATACTGCGTTCTCTTAAAATCTCGATTTCTATTTTCTGCACTCTTTACTCCGTATCTCCGTAACGGCTGGACCTGCCTTTGCCAAATACTAATCAGCATATCTCCTTATCAATAGGAACCGAATGTTGAATGAATCATTCAAATCGGTTCATCCGTGCGCTGGAAAACGTGAACGAAAAAATGCGGACACACAAAACACACACAAACACACATCCATTTTTTCTGAGGTATGGCAAAATGTTCAAAAACCTCTGAAACGTGAAGAAATGCAACATTTTTCATGTTTCGTTTTTCGGCCCATTCCCATAACTTACCCTACGGGAAGTTAACAATAATGCCACAAGTGACTAAAAAACACGCACACATGTAATGTAAGAACATTACGATTTGGAGAAATGATGTTGCTTCATCTTTGACACAATTTCTTCAAAATTTCATGTCTCCTAAATATGCGAGATATGCAACCCAGGAAAAGTTTTTAAAATTTTCAGCAAGAATATTTTTTTGAGAAACCATAGAGATTTCAGCTTCATTTTTAAGAGTCCATACTCAATTTAAAATATTTCCGCGAGAGCGCCACCTTACTTATGTATAATAAAGAAGGTAAGTCTCAGCTTCACCATCCTGACATAATTCACAAAATAGCCGCGTATTTAGTGCATGTCCTTTGATAAAATTTATAATCTCATCATGAGAGTTGATTATTTTCCCTTACAAAAGCTGAAAAACCATAAATATGATTCATCATAGATGGAGCTTAATCCAAAGACACCAAATTGCAATTTTCCCATTTTAATCTTTGCGCTTTGAAGTATTCGTTTACTTTATTATAAATATCTATACCACGACATCTGAACTCGAGAAAAAAACAAAACAGCAAATTCTTTTCAAAATTATCTGCACTTTATAGTAAACATATACCAGTTGTGAATTACTACTGAAATCCGTTGCCTCAAGCTGAATAGCAAAATGTTTAGTTTGTTTTAATGCAAAAACTTCACATTTTTTATTAATGCAGAGATTTTTTTCGGTAGTATGTTTTACTGAAGTTGATTTAAACCAAGCAAGATAATTAACTTGTTTTAGTGCGAAAACTACTTATTCCTTCACATTTTCTGCTAATGCAGAAATTCTTTCCGATAGTAGGTTTTACTGAAGCTGATTTAGTGCTTTGCACATATATACTTTTTACCCCCAAAAATTCCACTTTTACCCCATTTGGGGTAATTTACCCCGGTTCCCCGATCACTGATCTAGAAGCAAACGCTTTTTGATTTGATTTACAGATGCTCATGGTCACCCTAATTGCGATTAATAATTAATGGCACTCATATCGAGATAAAATGCGACAACCATAAATCATTTGAACACGACGCCATATAATAAAATTACAAATGTTCGGAACACGAGGGTTGGCATTATTACTTAAAATATCACAGATATAACTCAAAAATTATGAAGTGACAATAATGATAAAAGTCTTACACTAAATGACTAAAATGAATAAATGATATTTTGATCTTGAAGAATATTCAACAAAATTGATTAAAACATCATTGTAACCAGTGGCGTCGGAACCGTGTGGGCTGTGTGGGCTTGAGCCCACCCATGAATTTTGATGGGGGGGCTCAGCCCACCCATCAATTTCAAAAAATTATATGGGCTAATATCTCTAAAAAAAATGAGACCACTGGCTGCCTATCTAAAAAAAAAAAAAACGAGCCCACCCATCAAAAATTTGGTTCCGACGCCACGATTGTAACTATTAAAAAAACATATGTAAAACAATTATTTTAAAACTGCTGAATGATGATACATCTTGTTTTAACGTTCCTAATAACAAAGTATCATTTAATATTCATCTTGTTTTGTAATTTCATGTATTAGAAAATAATTTAAAAACTTTCTAAATATCTAAATATTTAAATTTAATAACACATTGGAACAACTTATGACCAAAATTTATTATAGTTCTGGAGATTTATTATCATTCTATATTGTGATAGAAATATATTCAACAACGATCAGAACTACGTGTTCACGTAGTTGTGTTTGTTGTTACATGCTTACATGCATAATTAAAATTAACATACATTCATTGACTGGTTGTATTTTTTTACTTTTTCGGTGGCGATATAATATCATTCTTTGAGCAGCTATAAAATCTGTCTTGCCTAAAATATTTTTCATTTTAATAACTTCAAAGAATTATAGAAGCTATGAATAATATAGAAATTATTTCAATAAACTTACGTTTAGTACACGGCACAAATGTTTTATTTATTTTATTATTTTCATTAGTAAAATATTCTTCTGAATTTTTTATTAAATCAAGATATGTACTACGAACTACGATGTAATCTTAAAATGTTTATTCATCTATGCCAATTTCCTTGTTGTTACCGGTACGCATACCATAGATAAATAAGCATAAAACTACGCATACAACGTTGATGCCGGTACGCATTCAACGAGAGATCCTATTCGACACGACGGCTATTTCATTGAGAGCGAACGACGTACAGTTCGCGCTTAACGCAATTTCCGTTGCATTCTTACAGTTTTACACTCTAGTCGCGCCTAAAGAAGTTTTACTTCAATAAAGTTGTCTTGTATGTGATGCAGCAATGCCCGCGAAATGCGATTTTTACTTGAGTTTATATTTGAGATCTCAAGTGGAAATTTGATATCGAGCTTGGCCGATGTTGTGATCGAATCCGGAACTAGTTGGTGCTAGACCTCGCTCTTACCGGTCACTCCTTGGCTGGGTATTATATTGATATGTGCATTTTGATTCACATTTTTTTAACATTTAAAATATATATACCCTTATTTAACTATAACTTAATGTTTTCGAAATGAAAACGATATAAATTATTGTAAAGATATGGATTGAAATTTATTTAATTAATTAATTTAATTACATTAATAGTACATAGGAAACATTAGCCATGGTATATGAAGGGTTATATTATAAAATTAGTTTAAAAGCAGATGCAGATGTTATTTTTGCAGTAGCCGCCTGGTTTGTGGAGAGCGATGCAGTGAGCAGAGCAGCCGATGATTCCACCAATTTGGCAAGAAAGACGAGGTTCTATAAAATAAATTAAAGTGAATACTAATTGCTTTATGTATAAAACTATTTTCAACATATTCAGAGCACATTGATCATAATATCTGTTATGAATTAACTATCGTTTAAATATTATTGTTTATACCTGGGACGGCGACTTCAGCATCAACTGGTACTTCAGCTTCAACTTGTGCTGGTTCTTCAATTGCAGCAGATTGCACATTGGCGAACAAGGCAATCAATGCCAAAGCGAAAACCAAGAAGTATTTCATTTTGATAGTTGATTTGGGAGACAACTTATTCAGTTACCGAAAATTTATTTTTTGTGTTATTACTTCAGATCAATTGATCTTATATACACAAAATGTGAGATAATTTTAGAAGATTACGCTGATACGTTATGATAAGTAAAATTTTTATCACATCTGATCAAACACAATAGTAATTACAAACTAATTAAAATTGGATATTTGTTTAGATAAGTTTGCGTTTTAATTAATTTTTGCGACTTATAGACACATATTCGCCATATGTTTAAATTTATATATTTGCTATTTCCTGCGGGAAATTATCGATAAAATTAATCACTCACGTGTTTTTAATTAAGACCTAATATTTGAATATTTTATTTGAATAAATTGCGCTGATCTTTATGAGGCAACTTATTGTACATATAGGATAGAGTGACGCTTAAAGTTCTGCGGTCTAAGGATTAAGACCATTATTTCACAAACAAAACGATCGCATTTTTTAAAGATGATATTTTCAGGGGTTGAGGGCAAAAGATATGTAATAAGCCATAGTCTCAAATTGGCCACATTATCAATTTTTTTAACGAAAAATATTTGTAAATAAATAATTAATTTTACGGTATATTGTTATTTTTAAGTTTTTTATATAAGCTTTATAAAATCATACATTTGGTTTGTGAATTAAACACCAACTGAACCAAAGGTGTAAATAATATAAAAATAGTAATTAAAAAGTAAAATACGTAAAAACTGACATTTGTACAAGACATAAATGAAATTATTAGTTATTCCAACTGACGAAGGTTATATACAGTTCGAATTTTGTAAAAAATGTGTGGATCAAACAGAAGTTGTAGTGACCTTATTTGTAATAATTATATTTAAAAAAATAACAATGAGATTAGTTGTCATAAGTAAAACAGAATTTTTTTAATGTGTAATATGTTCAACAATTATATATTTATATTGTAATTTTTAATTTTGTTAGTCATTAATAACTAATTTCATAATGGAGATATTATTCCGTAAAATCCTTTTAAAATTATAAATATAACGTGGTGCCTTTTTGTCAACTGGTTGTTCCTTTTTATTTCTACTCTGGGATGAAAATGATGGGATGAAAAGTACAAAATGACAAATTTTAGAAAAATGAAAAAAAAAACATATTTCTGCAGGAATTATCTAGTTCTATGGGAAATTTTTATTGAACATAGTTCGATAGTTGTTTGTTTGATATATGTTATGTATTGCGACGTAGTTGGTTTGACTTTCTCAAAATAATAACCGAAATTAATATTTGGACTATTGTGCTAAAGTATCTAGATATGTGGGTCAAGTTTTTAGATGTGGTGTTGGTAAAGAATGGAAAAAGGGATTGTGAAATAAAACTAGTGGTGTATGGCATCGTGCCATACGGGCAAATTGCTGAAACTTCCCTTTTAAAATATTTTGGGAATTTTGGAAATTTTAAAATTTTTTTTCAAAGCAATCGCACTGCTTTAGCAGTATAGAGACAAAATATCGAAGCGCGTAAGCGCCAATGCCACGGAACGCATAGAAATGTAAACAAAATTGATACACATTACGTATTTTTTTTACTTTTTTTAACAGATCTCCGAAACCGCCATACCTGCCTTTTGAAAAATTTATTCAGTTTTTCACCTTGCCAATATAAGTAAAATGTTTTTTGAATTATAAAAATCGAACGTTCCGCTCTCTTAAAAACCGAGTAACCGTTTTTGGTACTTTTTGTCCCGTGAACGGCTAGACCTGCTTTAGCCAAAAACTAATCAGCACGCCTTCTTACCAATACGAACCGAATGTTCTTTGAAATACTCAAATTAGTTGATCCGTGTATCCGAAATTGTCGACGAAAATTTGTATCCGCATACACACACACATACATCCATTTTTTCTTATGTATGTCACAATTTTCAGAAACCATTGAAACGTAAAGATAATAACCGAAATTAATATTTTGACTTTCGTGCTAAAGTATCTAGATATAGCTTGTGGGTCAAGTTTTTAGATGTGGTGTTGGTAAAGAATGGAAAAAGGGATGGTGTGAATTAAAACTAGTGGTGTATGGCATCGTGCCATACGGGCAAATTGCTGAAACTTTCCTTTTAAAATATTTTGGGAATCTTGGAAATTTAAATTTTTTTTTCAAAGCAATCGCACTGCCATAGCAGTATAGAGACAAAATATCGAAGCGCGTAAGCGCCGATGCCACGGAACGCATTTAAATGTAAACAAAATTGATACACATTACGTATTTTTTTTACCTGCTATACCTGCCTTTCGAAAAATTTAATCAGTTTTTCACCTTGCCAATATAAGTAAAGAATTATAAAAATCGAACGTTCCGCTCTCTTAAAAACCGAGTTACCGTTTTTGGCACTTTTTGTCGCGTATCTTCGGAACGGCTAGACCTGCCTTTGCCAAAAACTAATCAGCACGCCTTCTTATCAATACGAACCGAATGTTCTTTGAAATACTCAAATTATTTGATCCGTGTACCCGAAATTGTCGACGAAAATTTGTATCCGTATACACACACTCATACATCCATTTTTTCTTATGTATGTCACAATGTTCAGAAACCATTGAAACGTAAAGATATATAAAAATTGTCATCTTCGGTTTTTTTTGCGATTACTATAACTTACCTTAAGGGAAGTTAATAAAGCTAGTTCGAACCATATTAAAAATAGACAGTTAAAATAGAAGTACTACGATGAATAATGTCATTGAACACCTTTAGCGAATGAAGAAAATACATGAAGCTTATAAATGCAAAAAGAGGTGCTCTTTTATACTGATCTGCCTTCGGACAGAACGTCAATAATTATAGCACAAACTTTGGCAGTTTTCAACCGAACAACTTACCATAATAGTTATCAGAACTTTCGAAAAGTATTTATTTAATAAGCTAAATATATTTACATCGGTAATACAATCGCAAAAAACTTGGCAAAACTGTAGGTGCGGTGTAGCGCATAGAAAATAACAAGCAAAGTAATCATACGGAATACCTATTTAAGGAGCCCGAGTGTACGCAATAAGCAGAATGCATCGTATTTATGCAACTGCACAGGAACTTCAATTACAGGAGTACCAAAGTACACTTTAAAGTAAAGTTGTATCATTAATAACCAAACATTTTGCAAAGAGTAATATATGCATCCTTCGCAGTAGCATAGCACACAGTCGAAAACTTTACCCCGATGAACAGTATACATTGTAATTGGGTTATAAATGAGCGGGTTTAATATGAATAACATGATTTCGCAAATGTCTGCTCTGGCTAAGATTGTCACTGTAAACGTAATGAAGATAAAATAAACATAAAAGTTACTAAGGTAATAATTTTCTTTGTTCGCAGGAACGCTAAGATTTACAGGGAGAGATGTTGCGTGGTTGTTGTTTTCTCTTACAAACGCCTGTTGCCGACCAGCTTGTTAATCACTTTTTACATTATTAATCCCAGTTAATAAACAATTAACAGTGATTGATGAATATACTCGTCATTTAGATATGGCGGAATTTTGTGTTTTGACGAGTATATTCTTCACGCATATAAAATAACAAATAAGTGATGATTTGCTATTAGGATTAGATTTAGCTATTTAAATTTGATTTCCACCAAAAACTAATCAACGCTATTTCCAAATGATATCTTGTACACAAACTTATAAGTACATGTAACTGTATTAATATAGTTTAATTAATTTATTCATAATTTATAATCTAACTCTTGTAGCTGTGGACTGCATTAAACAACTATTTGTTTGTATATTATGTATTTGTTGCAGTTCTTATTACAATCACTGATTTGTCAGTAAGTTATATAGGAAGAATATATATATATATATATATATATATATATATATATATATATTATTATTATCAAACATATTGTTTCGTTTAGTTCCATTAAAACACTCCTCTACCCCCTCTACCAGGTAGCAACCATTCCGTGTAAAGCTCAATGCCATGAAGATTGTCACCTTCGTGGCCAATATAATAAAACGAAAATACGTTCGAGAACATTATAGTTATTCTTGTTAGGAAAATGTATTTTATTTAACCCTTTCCACGCGTACATAGCAATGGTACAACGTATTTTTTGGTTCGAAAGGGTTAATATATCTATATTGCTTGTAACGCTGAATACATATATCTATATATCTTGTATAGTAAGAGTATGGAAGCTAGGGACTATTTGTAACAGGGATAACTAGTAACATGCCTCTTTCAATAGGATTCTAAACAATATTAAAATATTTATTTATCTCCATTGGACATGTGAACCGTCATGTAAAATATGGTTATAGCTATTGTCCCGCAGGCTGACGCAATAAACAGAACGGTGCAGGTCTGTCATTTTTGAGATGTTATATAAAATTCTGCTGTCATAAAATTTCTATCTGCGTTAATATTATCCACTAATTTCAAATTTTATACATCTTAATTTGCTTGAAATTTATCAATCTTTGCTAATGTGTAACATCTTTTGTGATTGCTAAAATTTACGAATAGTAAATTTTAGCGATCACAAAATTTTAGTTGATAAATGTAAAAAAATCACACCTGTGGTTAGTTGAAATAAATCTTTGGAGCTAGTTGTAACATAAAATTTTTTAATGCGGATTCAAATGAAGAAGATTTAATGGTATTAATGGTTTGTAAGATGTTGGCACATGTAAATTGTGACAAAGGAGACAATACTATATATTTTGTGATTATGATATTAATTATATTTCACTTTGATTTATGATAAAAATTCATATTACAGGAGACAATATACTTTATTTGTATTAATAAATTATAGTTTCACGCAGAAACAAGTCAATTTTATTAAAAATGAGTAAAGAATAAATTATCAGAGGCATTATGGTCGTTTTCTTGTCGTTATTATTTGCTCCGATAGATTTTACAACTGGCCCCAACCACGAGGTAAGTTGTAACACCGTACTTTTTCTAGAAATTGATTAATTGTGAAATAATGAAGAACATTTGTGGATATATTTCTACTTCGGTAGAGAATTAGTTACAGCAAATGACAATCTTTATTTCGTAGAGATTTATTCGGTGGATTTCAAGATATATTAATTAAAAAAAACTGTTGTAACAGCCGCTAGTTCCCATACTAATTTTAAACATTAATTAATATTCATAAACTACTTTTCATAGACCTATAATGTTTTATAATGTGTATATTATTTCACAGCAAGATTTTGAATTCTCACTTATATATTTATAATATTTAATTGAATTTATTTTTGGTTTTGTTTTAATACGTATGTGACATATGTTTTTTTTATTAACTTTCCGAAGGAGAAATTTCGATTTTCGCACAAGAATCCGATTTGCTAATGACTAGTTTCCAGTCATTCTGAAGAGACCAAATTTTGAAAAAAGTTAAAATTATGAAACTGGATTTTTTTGCAAAAACAATCTTTAGTAACTGCAGTGAAAGGACTATTATAATAGCTGGCTACACTATATTTTAAATGAAAAGAAAAAGTGAACAAATTACATAAATAAAAATTACTTATGGAATTTGAAAATTGTGCATCTTAAATAAAATTACGTATATGCGGAAATACTTATATGGGTTATTAAATATAAATGATTACATATAAAAACATAGATATGCATAAATGCATATGTATATATTTATATATTGCCGGACGTGTAATTAGAATCTGCATTTCCTATTTGATAGCTCTACAAAAATTATATAGTCTTTGCTATTTATTTATATTTATATATTTAAAAATAAAGTTAAAATTATGAAACTGGATTTTTTTGCAAAAACAATCTTTAGTAACTGCAGTGAAAGGACTATTATAATAGCTGGCTACACTATATTTTAAATGAAAAGAAAAAGTGAACAAATTACATAAATAAAAATTACTTATGGAATTTGAAAATTGTGCATCTTAAATAAAATTACGTATATGCGGAAATACTTATATGGGTTATTAAATATAAATGATTACATATAAAAACATAGATATGCATAAATGCATATGTATATATTTATATATTGCCGGACGTGTAATTAGAATCTGCATTTCCTATTTGATAGCTCTACAAAAATTATATAGTCTTTGCTATTTATTTATATTTATATATTTTAAAAATTAAATATATATATACAACCATTTCAAAATCGTTGGTGAAATTCCAAATACTTTACATTAAAATAAATATTACTGCTTGTTCTTAAATATTTTCATACACAATATTTAATTTATGAGCAACTCATTGTTGACCAAAAATACATAGAGTGAAAAATGAATATATAAAATCAGTCTTCTTCATTCAGTGTGCAAAATATTTTATAAGAGCAAACATCAGTTGTTAAGATATGTTATAAAAAAGTGTAAATTATTTGGTATCATAAATAATGAATTAAAACAATCAAAATGAAAGGATTTAAGACTTGTTTCTATACAGGTTTTAATAATTTATTTGGATGTGATAAAATGAATTTGAAAGCTATTCAATGAAAACGAATTCCAAAAACGTGCAGTGTGACACTCTAAAAAGTATTCATGTAAAATGCAAATATGCATAATTAGCTGCTCGCCTAAATATTTAACAATAGGCGTTGCCCAAATTTGTATTCTGTGTTGTGTTCATATTTTTCTTGTTAGTAAGCATACAATTAATTAATCAGTCGTTATTTATAAATTTTAAGCCGTTGTTCGCATACCTGTAAATAAAGAATAAAAACACCTAACTCATTATTTGCAAAGAAATGTTTTTCGACGTCAATAAAGTGCATTAACACATCAGCAGCGTTGCACAAGTGTTTTAGATTTACAAGTGCAAATGTTTACAACCGATGTTAACATTTGGTGATTTTGGTTTACAATTGCAAATGATTATACCGAAAGTTAACATTGTCTAAAAAATGACAGTTTGGAAATCTTTAGTGTTTTTGTTAATTGTGAAAAAATCTTGTTGTTTCTTAGAACCTTTAGTGCAAGATGTTGCTGTCGACACATTTTCGGCAGCTCAGGATATTGAACAACGTCCTGTTGGTGGTGTTTCCTTAAACGACCCATTTCAGTTGATTAAGGAAACTCTTGTTACTCAAGCTCTCAATTTGGTGCAAGAAGATTATGGTATTTGATACGAATTTATTTAAGAAAATTAATAAACTAAGTTTAAGTGGAATATTTAATTCACCGAAGCAAAAATTTAAGTCTTCTTTCTTTAAGCCAGAAAATTTGATTCTCTAGTTGTAGGTTTTCGCCAAGTTTAAAATCATTCTGAATCGAATGACATCAAGTTTGGAAGTATGTGTGCATAAGTAAGCCGTTTTTCACCTTTTGTCGACATTTTCTCGAAAACCGGCTACACTGATTTCAAACATGCAAAAGTCATTTGGAGTAACTTGATAAGAACTCGCGATTATCTATTTTGCGCTACGATGGGTCAAGCAGTTTCTTTATGATCAGCAGAAATGTGCAAAATTATTCGTCCACGTCGTTTTTGGCAAAGATCCTTAATGGATTTTAAAAATTCAAAAACTAAAGATTTTGGGAAATTTGTTGATGAGTTTTATGGCAAGTTTCTTCGTAATTAATTGTTGAATTATTTTTTCAACGGATTTTATAAAACTTTTTTTGATGTTAGAGATTATGGTCTACTCTAAACAAGAATATTATGGGCCTACAAAAAGTGGTTACTTGTAGTTTCAAAAATAAATTAAAGTTTGGATTAATCGGCCGCGCTTTTAGAAAATATTCCGTGCATATATTATACTAGGATCTGTGTAGGTATTGTTTTGCAACGTATAATATTTAAACTATTCATTTTACAGCAACTCGGTATACTTATGAATTCCCCATAAATTAATCTATTAATTTCTTATTTCCACGATGGGGAAATGAGTGCAACTTGCCTTCAGGCAAAATTTTACTTACACCTAGTTTAATTATATTTTTTTTGTTAGTCAAGTTTATGCAATTTATCAATAATTTGCATTTTATTTTCACAAATCTAAGTATTATTTTTTATAGATTTGCATAGAAATCCCGATGAGGTATATGATTTTATAATTGTTGGCGCTGGTTCATCGGGTTCCGTCCTAGCAAGACGTTTATCTGAAATTTCAAGTTGGAAGATCTTAGTTATAGAAGCTGGTAAAGGAGAAATGTTATTAACTGAAGTTCCAGTATTAGCGGCTTATTTTCAAAAATCTCGTTATGATTGGGGACATAAAATGGAACCACAAGAAGGAGTTTGTTTAGGTAATCAATTAAAACTGTTACCGCAAATCATAACAATTACTTGAGTTTTCTCCTAAATCATGAAAACAGTAACACACAAATTCATTTTAACACAACAAGAAGTTACATAAAATAATGCAAATGTTTGAAATTTGAATTTAGATATAAATTGTATATAATTATAGGAATGGAAAATGAGCAATGTTATTGGCCACGAGGTAAAGCTGTAGGTGGAACTACTGTTCTCAACTATATGATTTTAAATCGAGGAAATCGAATAGACTACGATAGACTAGCTGCTGCAGGAAATCCTGGCTGGTCATACGAAGACGTGCTTCCATACTTTAAAAAATCTGAAACCGCAAAAATTGCTTATCGTGAAGATTATTACCATGGTTTTGATGGACCGTTAAGTGTCGAAGATGTTCCATATCGTACTCCAATCGTCCATAAATTTTTGGAAGGTGCTTTGGAACTTGGACACGATATTATTGATTATCATGGTAAAACTCAGTTTGGCTTTGGTTATGTACAAGCAACAATTAGAAATGGACGCAGATGTAGTACTGCTAAAGCTTTTTTGCACGATGTTAAGCGTCGTCCTAATTTACATATATTAACAAATACCAAAGCAACCAAAATTATTATAGATCCAGATTCCTTAGAGGCGATTGGTGTTGAATTTTTTAGAAATGGCAAAAATTTGAAAGCTTATGCTAGAAGAGAAGTTATTATATCAGCTGGAACGTATCATTCGCCTCAATTGTTAATGCTATCTGGCATTGGACCAAAAGAACATTTGGAAGAAATGGAAATTGAAGTTGTGAAGGATCTTCCTGTTGGACAAATAATGTATGATCATATTTGTTATCCCGGTTTATCTTTTACTGTTAATACAACACATTCAAGTCTAATTGTAAAACAAGCGGTACAACCTCAAAATGTTATATCCTGGCTAGGTGGTAAAGGCCAATTGACGATGATAGGTGGCGTTGAGGCCTTAGGATTTATTAAAACTAATAAAAGCCAAGAAACCGAAGATTATGCAGATATTGAGTTAATTTTTATTGGAGGCACAATGGCTTCAGACTACGGCACTGGAGTTAGTAGAGGAATGAGCGTAAAACAAGAAATATATGATGCTGTTTTTAAACCTATCGAAAACATTGATGCATGGACAGCATTTCCAATGCTTGTGCATCCAAATTCTAAAGGATACATGAAACTTCGAGATAAAGATCCTATGTCGTATCCATTATTGTATGGTAACTACTTCACAGATCCCAATAACCAAGACATTGATACCTTAGTTGAAGGTATTAAATATGTAATCAAGATCTCTAATACTGAAGCAATGCAAAGCATTGGCTCCAAAATAAACGAAAGGCCTTTACCGGGCTGTAGAAACATACCATTTGGTAGTGATGATTATTGGCGGTGTTGCGTCAGGCAATTGACAGCCACTTTGCATCATCAAGTTGCAACTTGCAAAATGGGACCTGCCAATGACCCCGAGGCTATAGTTGATAATAGGTTGCGTGTATATGGAATACGCAAACTGAGAGTGGCAGACAGCAGTATTCTTCCTAAGGAACCAACTGCTCATTCAAATGGACCAGCAATTATGATTGGAGAAAAAGCTTCAGATATGATAAAAGAAGATTGGCTAGAAACATAAATAGCGAGATGAGTTATATACAATAATAATAACAAAAATATTCTAACTTAAATTTGGTTGCTTATACAAATAAAATTACATATGTCATTTTTAAAAAATGTCAAAAGATTTAGAACGTGTTAAATATCTGTGATTTTTTTTATAAATTTGAATTTGCTATATTAAACATAAATGTTTTTTTTAATTATTTGTGAATACTTTGTTATTGTTATGGTTATTATTGTTACTCACTAGTATTACTTTAATATTATTGTTATTTTTTATTTTTTTCTTATGATTTGTTTATGTCACTTAATGTTTTTTCAAAGTTGTATCAAAAATTCTAATTTAAAAATTTCTAAGTGCATATCCATCCATAAATTAGTGAAGTATTAGGGAAATTTGGAGAATGGAAAACCACTTGAAATTTATTAAATTAGATAATATGAAAATATGAAAAAAATATTTTGCTGACTATAAAAATTATATGTAGTAAAATATTTTTGTTAAAAAATTTGAAACTTTTCTAAAGTTTACAATATTTCTGAAATTAGTGATCTCAATTGTAAATTGTAAGTGATAGCAATTTTGTAACTATTTTTTATTTTCGTGTATCAGTTTATCAGGCTAAATATTCCTGATACTTATAAATAACTCTTAAATTATATTATTCAATTAGTTTTGATCAAGTTGGTTATTTACACATGTCGGGAAGTTTATGCAACTTGCCTTAAGGCAAAATGACTGAATCACCTATCTTTGTTTATGGATGCCAATTTAATTTTTCATGTACGAATAAAAGTTCTAAGAAATATAGGGTAGAGCGGGAATTAAGTTCCGCAGGTAAAAAGATCCAACACCAAGATCTCAAAAACAAGTAAAGTTAGGAATTCTTCAACAATTATATTCGAAATTAGAGGGAAAAAGATGTGTAATGAGCAATCGCCTCAAATCAAGGGGCCATGTCTGACAATCTATAACTAAAGTATTTTCTTCCGTTATTGTTAGTTGTGAGCACTGTTATTTAGACTACGACACCTTAATTTAGTTTTTAAGAACTCCTAAGTTAATTTTTTATAAGATTTGATGTTAATTTTGAGTTGTTAGATTTAACAGATATTTTTATATAACCTCTATAATAGCCTACATGTGGGTGGGGTAAAGAGCGCCAACCGAATCTTTATTACCTTGGCAAAGGCTTGACCACTAAAAAATAGTGAATAAAAATGAAAATTCAGTTTAAAGGCAATTTTAAAAAAGTAAATTAAATTAATAGTTCTAACTTTACTGATGAAATGCATTGGTTGAATACTGTACCTATTATTTAGTAAAATTCTTTAAATTTAAAAATAGGACATTAGATTTGTTTGCTTCCTGGCTGTCCCATTTTACCCCACCTATGGGCTAAAAAAATAACAAATTTAAGAAAAACACTAAAAACAACACATTACTTTAATTAGGAAATAACTGGAAATTTTATTGAACATAGTTCGATAGTTGCTTATACACGTTATGTGTTTGAATATAGTTCATTTGGTTTAGACAAAATAATTGCTTAAAGTGAAATTGATACTTTGTGCCCCATCCTGACCTAATTACTATTTAATTCTTACATATATGTTGGTAAATCAAAACGCTACATATAAACAAAAAGATTTAATTTTAACAGGAAAGAAAATGAATTGGAAAATAATAAATATCAAGTCATTGGTTTCTAAAAATAGAAATCTATCTCGTAAAGAATACTCCATGTTTAAATTTTCAGGAACCTCCGATAAAAGTACGTTTCCTATTTTGCACATTCGTGTAATAAATTCGCCGGTTCTAAATGCTTCGAAATTGCTTCTCAATAAAATATGCACCAACCTCTTACGAGGAAAACTATCAAAAAGCTACTGCCTGCACGTGCATGGAGCCTTAAGTTTTTATTTTCATTCTAAATTATTTGCACGAATGCGTTCTAGGTATCTTTGTAGGCCATATAAAGAACAACATTATTTTGTAATAAATTTGTCGTAATTCCAAAACTTTTGTGTTGGTTGGTTTATGTATAAATACTATTATTATATGACATAATACAAACACAAAAGTTTATAATATTTTTTCATATCAATATATTTAATTCATTGATTGACAATCAATCAATCGACTATATTATATCAATATATTTAATTTATTGATTATATTATTAAGATATTTAATTGAATATATTATTTATAAGAAAATATTATCTAAAATAATTCCAATGAAATTAGCCATTTTAGAAATATTTGAATTGAATTAAGTAGAATTTAAAATATCAATAGTATCAATAACGTTAGAAGAGCTAAATTAGTAATATGTTTAACAAAACATAACATAATGATGATCAATTATTTTCTAAAATTAAAATGAACTTAAATTATAAATCCAAGAATCAGATTTTTTATGGTATTTTTAATTCAAATAATTATTGAAAAAATTATGTCAAAAATAGTGGAGTCAAAATAAAATATATTTGTCTATTTGTCACTTTTTATAGATACTATGATTTTAGCTTACTTTACAAAAAAGATATGTGTTTGTGTGAAGAAAACAATTGATACGGTGGAAAATAGATAAAAACGTCTATATTTGAGCCAAAAAATTTCGATTAAATTACAGAACGTTTTTTTACACTTTTACTACTATTCATCTATTTATTAAATTTTGGAGTTAATATCAATATATCATTACTAATCCATGCAAAGAAAACATTGCAACTATTCGAACAAAACTTATAGATTTTAGTTGAAACATTTAAAAAGCTTGTTACATATTTAACTTGATACAAGGTTTAGGATAAATGAAACTTTGTCACAAAATTAATCAAACTAGGTGTAAGTGGCATTTTGCCTCGAGGAACGTTGCATGATCTTTCCGACCTGTGCAAATAATCTACATTTATCAATAACAAATCATTATATTAATTTGTGTGTGATTTATAAGTATACTAAGATAATGTAAAGCGTTATAATGTGAGCAACTATAGAAGATTATTTAATTTTATACAAATTATCCAGACATGTTAGTTATTTTTGACAAATAGTTTAAATACTATGCATTATTGTAAAAAAACCAACACCTATACATAGAGTACTTTCCAAAAGAACTCTCGAATAATTCCAATTTCAATGAGTTATTACAACTAAACCACTTGTCGTAGGTCTCTAATATTTTAATGTGTTTATTAAAATCATGGCGACAAAACCAAAAACTATATTTACGTAAAAAGCTTCAATATAGGCGCATTTTTTTAAAATAATGAATTACGAAGAAACGATTCTAAAATCTTTGCCAAAAAGTAATGAACAGGATTCCCAAATTATATCTTTTGAATAATTTCTGAATTTTCAAGATCGATTTAGAGTTTTTAACGAAAGCGAACTAAAAAGTTAACGTTTAAAGAACTAACCAACACGAGTGCTTATCGATTTCACTCGAATGGCCTCTAAATTGTTGAAATTATTTCAACTGTTTTTTGAGAAAACATTGACAAAAGTTTGAACATTGGCTCACAAACATACACAAACTTTTTGAAAATTTAGTCTCAAACGATTCAGAATGACTTGTAACGTAGAGAAATATAATATGAGCAAGTTCTTCTTCTCCCTAGGAAAGTTAATAAAATCCAAATACTCATTTTTTTTTCTAGTGCAAAAAATCTAAATCTTTAACAGATTTAGATTATTGAAAATCTACAAGAAATTAATAGTTACTTCATATTTATTTGTAAAATTTAAGCCACTTACCTTGTGTTTATGCATATCGCAAGTTGGACTATTTTAAATTCCTGTTTCATTTTAACATATTTTATTTTTAGATTTTTTTCAGGGAAACAAGAGGAAACCATAGAGAATTAGCGATAAAATTCCAATAAACAGAAAACTGGGCTATAAATGAAAAATAATTTTAAATTTTTAAATGAAATCAGAAAGAAAAGAGAGTACCTACTTTAAATCCAGAAAATCTTTGTTGCGACAAAATGCAAATATTTTCACTGCGCCATATTGTTGTACAGTGTACACAATCTTTTCCTCTATGAGAATAAAATTTCTTAATTTGTACCGTTGTGATTACACGAAATTCAACACATTTCCTGTATAATTCACAAGTGGCATCAAAGCGACGTAAAATAAAACACGAGCGATGAAATCTAGTCCCTTTGTGCTTCTGGGCTCCTTCCTTGGGTTATATGTCTTCATTAGAGTAATTTGCAGTTGTTTCAAGGAGCCGAACCGACGAGAATTGTTGTGTTGCATGTGCCAAAGAACTTTTGTTTGTTCCTTAGTGGACCAACTTTTATTTTAACTACGAGTAAAAATGATAAAACTAATTTTAGGATAATATGAAAACTTTCTCAATGTACACAGTAATAGAAATTGCTCAAATTGTTTGGATTTTTTAACATTGTTAGATTTAACGTATTTGTCCTTCTTTAAGTGCTATACTATTGTCAAAACACGTTTGACAATTTTTGTGCAATGAAGAATTGTAAAGTCTATAAACTGAGGGGCCAATTTTCCGATAAAATAGACCGTAATTACCGTTGTTAGGGCAACGATATGTTTCAGTCCTTTCTCATATTAATTGGTAGTAAAAACTGCCAAAATGCTATATGTATGCTGTGGGATCAGGCGTTTTACACGTAAAATCTAACTTTATGTATGTGTTATCATGACAAATCAGAAAGATGCAATCATGATAAGATTCTTTTTTGACGTTTGTGCGTTTGCTTGGTTAGGTTCTATTTCTAAAACGCCTGACTGCACTGAACTTTACTATCAATTTATATGAAGAAAGCGTTGCCATAACAATGCTATGTTACAGTCTATTTTATCGGAGAATTGGCCTATGAGTGAATGTACTGTGCATTTCAATAGTTTTCAATAATCATATTTATTGCGCACATTGTTGATTTATTTAAATGCCTGTTATTAAATGGAAGTATTTTAATAGAAATTAATGGGGTGTATGGCATCGTGCCTTAAGGCAAATTGCTGGAACTTCCCATACCGTAACGAAATGTTCGAGGAATACTGAATGCTTTCAAATAGATTATTATTATTATTGTAACATTGTCTAATATTTATAATAATTATATAAACTGAATTGCAAAGTTGAAATTATTTGTTTAAAGTATATTAGAACTATAGTCAGAATTAAAAATAAAATCTGAATTAATTTCGATAACAACAAAATTTTTTTTTGAAAAAAAAAAGTTGAAATAATTTTTATTTCAAAATCAATTATTTTGTTAAGACAAGCAGAAAGTTCTTTGAATCATTTAAATCGGACGCTTAGTTCTCTCAAAAACTGCCATTATTTACATATTTAGCTCTGTATCTTCGAAATGGCTGGGCCTGCCTTTGCCAAAAACTAATAAACACTTCTCCCAATCATTACTAATTGAAACGGCTGGACCTGCCTTTGCCAAAAACTAATCAGCTTTTTTCCCTATCAATAGGAGTCGAATGTTTTTTGAACCATTCAATTCACGGTTGATCCGTGCGCCCGAAAACGTAACTGGAAATTTGTATCCATACATACATACACACACACATCCATTTTTTCTGAGGTATGCCAAAATGTTCAGAAACCTTGAAAACGTCGAGAAATGTAAAAATTTTCAATTTCGATTTTCGGCCCATTACAATAACTTACCCTACGGGAAGTTAAAAATATATTAATCTTAGTGTTAATTCATTTAAATTATTTATTATGCAAATGTATTTGAAATATTTTATAATCTGAATTCTTCACTGACTTAATCAGCAATATGTAAGATTTATCTACTTTTATAAAATTTTCAATTGCTTATTTCAAAAATAGAGTTTTGCTTTCATTTTTTAAGCGGACTTATAACACATTTAATTAAACTAGTTGGTTTGGTATTTAGCCTTGAGGCAAGTTACATGAACTTCCCGATATGTTTAAATAATCGACTTAATCAATAAAAAATAAATTTACTTATGTGTGATTAAAAGTATTCCGAGTGGATTTATTACACATAATTGAAAACGAACGAACACTTTGACTCGGAGTATTTTCTAAAAACAAAGTTTCAAAAATCAAGAATTTTTATAATTGAGCCAGTTTTTTGTAAAACTTTAATTGTTTAGTATGTTCATTAAGACTAAGTACTCTATTGTTATACCAAGTAAATAGTCCAATTTTAATTTTGACAAACGTCAAAAAAACAACTCATTTTCTCAAATTTTGATGAATTTTTAAAATTGAATTACTTGTCGTAAGGCCGTAATATTACAGTAAAGTCTATAAGACCATGATATATGTCGCCAGAAAAAGTTCCATGAAAATCGGCTTAATTTTTTCTTTCAACAGTTAATTACAAGAAAATGGCTCGGTAGATTTTTACCTAAAACTAATCAGTATCATTCCCAACTAATATCTTGCGAACTGTTTTTGATTTTTTAAAATCGAATCGGTAGTTTGAGCTTAAATGCGGACGAAAAGTTTAATACTTTTTTTTAAATTAAAAAGAAACGGCTTGGCAGATCGTCGCACAAAACTGACAAACGATAGTCGTCATTGAGACACATCAAATGGTTTTTAAATTTCTGAAATCGGTTCAGGCGTTTTTGAGCAATCGTCGATGAAAAGTCTAATTTTGACAAATGCCAAAAAAACGATACTAATTTTTGCAAACTTTAACGAATTTTTAAAGCTAAACGAATTGTCGTAGGACCGTAATATTTTAGTATGATCTAGAAGACTATGGTATCTACCGTCAAAAAAATAATAATAAAAATCGTCGAAAAAAATTTTTTATCACTTTATTACAAGAAAACGGCCCGGCCGATTTCTACCAAAAACTAATCAGCACGATTCCCAACCAATATCTTTCAAACGGTTTTTGAATTTTCAAGATCGATTCAGAACTGCGGGCTAAAACGTGGACGAAAAATTTTTCACTTTTCTGCTATTTACAAAGAAACGGCTTGGCTGATCGTCGCGCAAAGTTGATAAACGCTAGTCCTCATCGAGATACATCAAATGGCTTTTAAATTTTTAAAATCGGTCCAGCCATTTTTGAGAAAACGTCGATTTACGGCAAAAAATTTGTTCACATACACACACACACACACACACACATACTTTTTCCAAATTTGGTCTCATTCGATTCAGAATGGCTTGAAACGTCGAGAAAACATAAAATTAGTGAATCGGATTTTTTTATGAAAACAAACTTCTCCTTCGGGAAGTTAATAATTTATTAATTTCCCTTAGGGTAAGTTATAGTAACCGCAAAATAATAAAAATATTTTTTTTCCATATCTTTACGTTTTAAAGGATTTTGAGCATTTTTTCATTCCTTAGAAAAAAATAGATGTATGTGTGTGTGTTGTATGTAATGTGTATGTGTATATGTTTGGATACAATTTTTTGCTTTCTATTTCGAAGGCATCACAATAATAATATAGAAAACATTCGATTTCTGTGATGGAGAGTCGTTCTGATTAATTTTTACCATAGGCAGGTTCAGCCGTTTTGAAGAATTAGGGTAAATAGTGCAAAATATGGTAAGACAGTTTTTGAGAGAACGGAGAATCATACTTGAATGACTCAAAAACTATTTCAATTTTGTATTGACGGAGTGAAGGATTGAATAAATTTTTGGGAAGGCAGCTCCAGCGTTTCAGACCTATTAAAACAAATTAAAAAAAACGATATTTGGCGGTTAGAAATGATCATTAGACATATGTACATCAGATTATCAGATATTTTACATTGACTTTAATAATATGTAAAAAAATATGTTTAATTTTTATGATTTTTGTACCGAGGTTTATAATGTTTAACCAATAAAGAGAGCGACGTGATCTATAACAGAGCAACTCGCTTAAAAAATATTCAAAATTTTCAAAAAATTTCAAAATTAACAAAAATGTTAAAATTACTACGGTACAGACAGTTCCAGCAATTTGCCTCAAGGCATAATGCCGTGCACCACTAGTTTAAATTTCTTTTATTCATTTATCAAATTTTCGACGTTTCTAATTATGAACGGACAAGTTTTTCTCACAATGCAAAATGGCACTTGCACCTTGTTTATTAATTTCAAATAAAATCGTCGCGAAAATAAATAAGAAAATAAATAGTCAAAAATAATGCAAAATTAGTTATCGGGCGGCGGTCTTCCGACGTCGGCCGTCGGTCGTAGGTCGTCTCTCATCGGTCGTCAGTCGTCAGTTGTCGGTCGTCGGTCATCGTCGTGTTAAGGACAATAAATCGTAAAAAATAATGCAAAATCAGTTATCGGGCGGCGCTCGAAGTGCAATGTTATCGGTCCTCCGTCTTCGCCGTCGGACATAGGTCGTCCGTCATCGGTCGTCGGTTGTCGGTCATCGTCGTGTTAATTCTGTCGAGTGCCCTTTAGTGTTGATGTTCGTCGCGTGTGTCATGTGCGATTTTAACAAAATTATTTGCAAATAAAACGGTAATTTTTTCTCGTCTTTTCTTGGTCTTTACACTTAGTGCAGTAAACAGAGAGGAAAAAAGGGTATAACCTCTGAATTTTTTTACTGTGCTCCGAATTGAATGAAATTTTGGAATTAGGTTCATCTTACCCTCAAGTTCAAAAGTGAAAGCAATTCCGGTTGCGCCATCACCCCCCGGGGGAATGGCACCCCTTCTCAATTGTGTAATTAAATTTTTTCTAAATATCGTCGGAAATCGATAGAAGAACTAATTATAAGAAAAAAATGTCTTTTAAAGTTTTCCAAAAAAACTAATACTTTTCAAGTTACTGGCCACTAAAGATTCATATATTTTTGGCGTTTTTCTTCGTTTTTTTTGCAAATATCTCCTAAAATATACATTTTAACGAAAATCATGTAATGAACAAAATAATGTCAATAAAAATTTTAATAAATCGGTATTACTTAGTGTTCTAGGGAAAATATTAAGCAAGATTCGAAAGAGCAAAGTCGTTTTTTTATTTCGTTTAAGATTTATTCAGGGGCGTAACTATCGCCGTATCAGCCGTATCAAAAATACGGGGCCCCCGAGCCGAGGGGGCCCCCAACGAGCGCAAGCAGAAAGTAAAACAACAATTTTTCAAAAAAAATGATTAATTTTAATGTAGTTTGCATTTCCTTTTGTTATCGAAAGGTATTAAATTTCAACATGTAAGCCAACGCTTTAAGAGAATTTATTTCTGTTGCAATATTTTAGCAAGCCCTAGCAATCAATTCACTAAGTAAAGCATTTTCACATCCGATAATAGATAATATTCTTGTCAACAATTGTTGCTGGATCCAGTTTATACATTCTTCATCGAAAATTGTAATTTGGATTTTTTATAGTTATGTTTATAGCATTTTTATATTTGTTTTTGTTATTACTTGAATTGTCTGCATGACGCGTAAGTTTAATAGTTAGATTTTCATAAATATGATCAACTAAATCACTTTCAGATTTCTTTCTTCACTGTTTCAAATTATTAGTTTCATTTATGAAACTTTACAACATGCCAGTAATGAATTACAAAAAACTAGTATTTTATTAAGTAATCTTTTGAATAGACTGTGCGAATTGTGATATGAAAATTTATTGAATAAGTTTGCTAAAGAAGTCCAAATAATATGCAAAAAAGATGGATTATAATAACTATTCTAAAGAAGAAAAAACAAAAGATAATGGAGCATTATTATAATGAGTTATCAAAAGTTATTATGATGAGTTATCACAATATGAGAAAATTTTAGACCCGAAATCTTATTTTAATGTATACTATTGCTGTTTGGATATATATTAATTTCACAAAGCAAACAAGTATTTTAAAAGCTTTGCCACGTAAAGTAGTAACATTTGACTTTTTGAAATCGATAATTAATGAATATTTCCGGAAAACACGCGACTGAGTTACTGTAAAGAAATACTATAAAAATATCTTTGAAGTATGAAGGTTTGAATACAGAAATCTAAGAAATTTTTTTCATTAAGGCAGAATGATAGGATGCAACAGGCTTGCATTCAGTTTTCTCAACGAAATAACAGCATACATTTTATTCTTGGCCCTTCCAGTTACAATTGCAACTGCTAATAGAATTTATAAAATTGGAACTAATAAACAATTACGTAAAGATAATTTAGGACAGAAAGATCCACCGGATCTGTATGTTCTTAGAGACAGAAATTTTATAAAGTTTAATCACTAAATAATTCAGTTTTTTTTAAAAAAAGGCATGGAGAGTGAATAAATATCAGGAATCATTTGTGAAATATTCAGAAAATTAGAAAAAAATAGATAGAGAAATAATTAGATTGATAAATAAATATTCTTTTAATTTTATGCGTTTTGTATTTTGTAAAAAAAAATTCTTCTTGAGGCGGCCCCCAAACAAATTTTGATACGGGGCCCCGCCAAGGCACGCTACGCCGCTGGATTTATTTGTTGTATTTAAAGCCATCTAGTGTCGAGGTTTTACATTTTATGCATTTCGGTGAACTTGGGTTTTATAGTGCTCAACACAAGCTTTAAAATGAGCGCTGTTACAAGATTTTTGCGTGTAAAATGAGTGAGCTATCATGCAAATAAGAAGCATATACGATGGTTTTTTCTTCTAAATCATGTGGTTTAATGAGCGCCATTTCCACCAGAATTAAAGTAATTCACATTCCATCTAGAATTCACTTCATTATAGATATCTTGATACTTTCTAGCAGATTCACTACTTTAGTACAAACAATTTTCAGAAAACTCACGATTTTATAAAAACTTTTTTTTTCAATTTTGAAAAAATGTAATTACACAATTGAGAAGGGGTGCCATTCCCCCGGGGGGTGATGGCGCAACCCGAATTGTTTTCACTTTTGAACTTGAGGTAAGATGAACCTAATTCCAAAATTTCATTCAATTCGGAGCACAGTAAAAAATTCAGACCTAAAACGCTCCGTTTAGTGCACTAACTAGCATTTACCCACATACATAATTTTTTCAATTCATTCATTCAATAATTTACATAATCTGAATTATGCGATTTTTTCCCTCTGAATACATTTTCTTCTTTCTTCTACTAATTACTAAATGTCACTTTTTTACATCAAACTACGTTGTTACATACTTCTTCTATGTTTACATACTTTGTATACTAATACAGTCAAATGCAAGTATATTATAATATTCAAATTCGTAATTACAATTCATTATTTTTTTAGAATATACCAGGAATCTAATCAACTATCTCCTGCATGTGAGTCGGACATGCTACTGACTGAGCTATGTTTGCCACAAAAATGGTAAGTTATAGATTGTATTTATAATTATATATTGTGTTTATTATTATATACAATCAATCCTTCGATAACGTGATATTTTGGAAACACTGTTTTCCAAATAACCCGCTGCTAAAATTCTTCTTCTATAGCACAATGCTGCATTACGAAGCGCAGTTTGTTTTCCACACCCCATATTTTTTGCGAAATTTATAAATTACTTAATTTATTTATTTATTTATTTATTCATAAGCAAGCCATAATCAATAATAATAGATATTATTTCAGGCTCTTGTCAAGCGTGATCTTTAGTAACTAGATAGTGTTGTAAAAGCTTTATTAATAATTTTAATAAAAGAGGGTATTCTGGTTTAAAGGCATGAGTTTTATGCGGCTATTGGCTAATTGGCTTGGCTAAGATAAAAAATATTTTAATTATTTTCTTAACTCTTTGGGGACGGCTGTCTATCTGAGTGGACAACGTGCTCTGTTAGGCTATCTGTGAGGCACAGGTTATTTTATAAACAATGACTCAGTTTGCATCAAAACGTTAAATAGTTTACATAAAGCAGTGATAAACGGTGTTTTATTTTGAAAATAATTCTTAGTTATTTTTTAAGTATTTTTAGCCTTTTCTTTGCTACATAGTCTTTTTTTACTTTCATCAAAAAATCCGTTTCGCTAATTTTATGTTTTCCGTTTCAAGTTATTCTGAATCGAATGAGACCAAAATTCGTAAAAGTATATGTGTGTGTGCGTTTATGTGAAAAGATTTCTTGCCGTAAATCGACGTTTTCTCAAAAACGACTGGACCGATTTTAAAAATTTAAAAGCCATTCGATGTATCTCGATGAGGGCCAGCGTTTATTAATTTTACGCGACCATGAGCCAAGCGCCTCTTTGTAAATAGCAGAAAAGTGAAAATTTTTTCGTTCACGTTTTAGCCCACGATTCTGAATCGATTTTTAAAATTCAAAAAACTGTTCGAAAGATATGGGTTGGGAATGGACCCGATTAGTTTTTGGTAAGGATCGGCCAGGCCGTTTTTTTTGTAATAAAGTGTTAAAAATTTTTTTTGATAATTTTTATGATTTTTTTGAGGGTAGATACCATAGCTTTATAGATCATACTAAAATATTACGGGCCTACAAGTCATTTAATTTTAAAAATTCTTTATTTTTATTATGGCATTTACGCTAAGCTATAACTACAAATATAACTATAAGCTCAAACTACCGAATCGATCAAAAACTGTTCGAAAGATATTAGTTAGGAATGATACTGATTAGTTTTAGGCGAAATTCTGCCGAGCCGTTTTCTTGTAATTAACTGTTGAAAAAAAAAATTAAGACGATTTTTATTGGACTTTTTTGGCGATATATATCATGGTCTTATACAACTTACTGAAATATTATGGCCTTACGATAAGTAGTTTAATTTTAAAAATTTATCAAAGTTCTTTTAGAAAATGAGTAGTTTTTTGACGTTTGTTAAAATTAAAATAAGACAATTTACTTGGTATAACGAGTGTTCGTTCGTTTTCAATGATGTGTGATAAATCCATTCGAAATACATATTTCAATAACTCATAAATTAATTTATATTTTATTGATTAAATCGATTATTTACACATATCCGGAAGTTCATGTAAATTGCCACAAGGCAAAATACCAACACCTACTAGTTTAAATATGGCAAAACGACTGGTGAATTTTGTGAAGGAAACAACAACAACCAATGTCACACCACAGTTTTGTAAAAAAAATCTTGTGAAACTGTTGAGAGGTGTAAAAATTTCAAACATTTTCATTTACATCGTTCTCAAACAATCTGACTAATCAGTGGCGTGTTCTAAATGCGAGAAAAAGAAAATGAGATTGTATAGTCTGTTCGCACAGAAAAGCACCTGGAGGAAGGCGTCGTACAAGATTTTATTCTGAAACATGTCAAAATCAATCCGCTATGTTTGTTGAAAATTGTTTTAAACGTTACCATTCTTTATAAAATGATCAAAAATAAAGTATGTCCTTCAATGACCACAATTTTTTTTTATCAAACAAATTGCGTAACATAGACAATGAAATCAAGTTTACAGTCAGTACAACAGATTGTTTTGAAATCGGCGTCGTCCCGTAAGGGTTAAAAGTTAAATTAAATCATTAATGATTTGAGAACATTAAAAAATGAAAATAAAAATTTTAAATCAACGTTTTAATACTAGAAGGCGATGAAGTGGGTGTTCCCTGTAAATAATATGAGAAAACATTGGATATATTATTAAAATAGAATAATGTCGCAATCGTATGAACTATAGACAAGTTAAACTAGTGGTGTATGGCATCGTACCTTAAGGCAAATTGCTGGAACTTCCCTTACCATAACGAAATGTTCGAGGAATATTAAATGTTGTCTAATATAAGAATTATATAAAATGAATTGCAAAGTTGAAATTATTTGTTTAAAGTAGTATTATATTAGAAATAGTAGTATTTAAAAGTTTAGTCAGAATTAAAACTAATTAAAACTAATTGAAACATTTTTTTTCCAAAAGCAATTATTTTGTTAAAACAAGTAGAAAGTTCTTTGAATCATTCGAATCGGACGCTTAGTTCTCTCAAAAACTCAATTTTTATTTTCTGCACTCGTTTCTCCGAAACGCCTGGACCTGCCTTTGCCAAAAACTAATCAGCACATCTTCCAATCAATAGAAATCGAATGTTTTTTAAACCATTCAAATCGGTTGATCCGTGCGCCCGAAAACGTGGACGAAAAATTGTATTTATACATACACACACACACATACACACATAGATTTTTTCTGAGGTATGCCAAAATGTTCAGAAACCTTCAAAACGTCGAAAAATGTAAAAATTTTCAATTTCGATTTTTGGACGATTACAATAACTTACCCTACGGGAAGTTAACAATTTGCATATTAATTAACTTCCCGTAGGGTAAGTTATAGTAATCGCAAAAAAAATCAAAAATGAAAATTTTTATATATCTTTACGTTTCAGAGGTTTCTGAATATTTTGGCATACCTTAGAGAAAATAGATGTATGTGTGTGTGTGTGTGTGTGCGTAGTATGTATGTGTGTGCGGATACAAATTTTCGTCGACGATTTCGGGAACACGGATGGAGCAATTTGAATAATTTAAAAAACATTCGATCCGTATTGATAAGGAGACGTGCTGATTAGGTAGGTCTAGCCGTTCCGAAGATATGGGGCAAAAAGTGCCAAAAACGGTACCTCAGTTTTTAATAGAACGGAGCGTTTGATTTTAATAATTCAAAAAACATTTTACTTGTATTGACAAGATAAAGATTTGATCAAATTTTTATAAGGGCAGGTTTAGAGGTTTCGGAGATCTAACGAAAAAAGTAAAAAAAAAAGCCATTTGGCGGTCAAAAATGATCATTAGACATATGCACATCAAATTATCAGATATTTTATAGAGATTTTAACAATAAGTATAAATTTTGTTTACATTCCTATGATTTCCGTACCAATGTTTACCTGTTAGACAGCGACGCGGCGCTTACGCGCTTTATATTTTGTCTCTATGCATTTAAAGCAGTACGATTGCTTTGAAAAAAAGTTCAGATCTTCCAACATATGTCAAAATAAAGAAAACATTTTTTTTTTCAAAAAAAAAAGATTTAAAAAAAAAATTTCAAATAATTTATTTTTTCAATTTTTTTTTTCAAAAAAAAGTAATTTTTTGTCAAATTTATAGTTTCTCAAAAATCTTATTTTTTCGAAGTAATTTTTTTTCAAAAATGTTAATCGTTTTTAAAAAAAAATAATAATTTTTGGTACGGGAAGTTCCAGCAATTTGCCTTAAGGCACGATGCCCTAATTGCCTTAAGACAGAATTCCACTTACAGCTAGTTTAGAATATTGTCGTGATCGTATGAATTATGGACAAATTAAATAAAATGTTCTGTTTCTCATAAAATTGCAACTGTCTGAAGAAAAATTTTTTTTCCGGAAGTTCTCGAAGTTCATACAACTTGCCTTAAGGCAAAATTTTACTTACACTAGTTTATTAGTTCTTATCTATTCAAAATTATATTATATTAAGTGGCAAGTGTAAATAAAAACAACAAAGTAAAACAAGTCAATAGTGTTACAATAAAAACTGATGTGTGTTTCAAAGATTTCCACGAGATGCATAGATCTAGTAGGTATATGGGTACACATTTTTGGCATGGCATGTAAAATAAACGTTGCAAACAATCCAAATCGAAATGAATTGAAAACTCGTATCGTTTTTAAATCTAATAAAACACGCTGAGTCTGCAGTTTCAATTTCTATCCTATCGTACGCAGCGGATAGAAATTCGTTCTGTAGGGGAAACTAGGGGTACGAAGTAAAAATTAACTAAAACAAAGTACTGAAGAGAGATGAAATGAAAAATTCAATATAAGAAAAAAAGATTTCTTAACTTTGTTTAAAAAATGGTTTGGTTATATATTGTTATATTATATTCATAAGCTTTGTTTAAATGATAATGTTGTGTTGTTACATATTTCTGTCAGTAAAAGTTGTTATAAATTATTTTGCTTGTCATAGCTATTGTTTTTGAACCTATTTTTATGCCTGTCACAATTGTCCTGGGGATGTTGGCCCTTGCGACACTCGCTTTTTTCTCGTATAATTTGGTTTTATGACTAATCCTTCATATTTAACCCTCCGTCGTTCGGATATTTTTTCACCTTCGAGCGGTCGGAAAGGTCTGACTGGACCACCATTCATTTTATATGCATTTATATGGGATAAATGAGTTTTTGGTGTCTTATATATTAACGATTATTAGTAGTAAATATTTATAGTTTAGATTTTTTCTTTTTCGTACCGTCTTTTGCATGTGCTGAGCTTACTTATAATAAAAATATTACATATTATATTATATAAAAAAAATCAAGAAATATAAAAAAATCGTTGCTTTTTTTGTTAATTTTTCTGTCTTATATCAATGAAAAACAATATTTATTCTTTTTCGGCGCCTTTGAAATGAATGTGAAATTCAAATGAAAACGAAATGAGGTGCGTTGCCTTTGAAATGAGCTGTAAAACTCAAAGTGAAAATATAATTTCACTCCAAAAAAAAAAAATTCGAACGCAGTACGGGTAGAAAAATTGTTGATAATGTGTGCATTACTCATCCGATTTTCAGTGTTTGCGATTACCAATAAGTTTGGTAGGTTTTCAAGGAACTCTCGTCATGAAAATACTAACATTCATGTTACAACACATAGCAAAGAATATATACAACGCAGTTTGAATAGAAAATACCATGAAAAAAGACAAAATACTGGTTTTACATATATCAAAAAGCGTATATTTCATACAAAATGTATGGGTGGTCTAGACAGACCTTTCCGACCGTTCGAAGTATAAAAAAGTTAATATCCTTATAATTATCCTTCTGTACATTTTTTCGTCCTGATTTTTTCATTGATCGACAACTAATGAAATTTTAGGAAAAGCCAATAAATTTCAAGTCGATAGGATTACTAGAAGTATTTTTTTTAAATTGAAGTCGAAAAAAGTCTGGCCAGACCACGCCGACCGACGGAGGGTTAAAAACAGTATTTTAGTATTTTCATTTAATTCAGTTTTCTCCCAGCTGACTCGTAATTTAACAAAATTATTGCTGATCAAAGAAAAAGTGGCACAACCGTACCCAGTCTCCCCTACTGGCTGGCGGCCCGTCCGTTTTGTTTCGGTCTATCTGGATCTGGCCGATGAGTAACTGCGGGGGCGGAGGAGAGCCCCGGAGGGTTAATTAGCATAAAACATGACAGAGCGCCCTGTTCCCTGTGATATATGGCTCCAGTGGGTTGCTTCGTTGCAATTACACGAATTATTATGCCCGTGAAAAATAATCGCAGATTAGTTTGAATGTGTCAGGTGTTGAAATTGCTTCGCCGCTTTTGCCGGCATCCTAATGGCATCTCCTGCAACAATGGCTCTGAGTTATTGCTCGTCCGCATAAAAAATAGGACTTAGTCGTTTATTAAGCAGGGTACACAATACGACTTAATTATTTAGTTTATTGGGTTTCTTTGCACGTTCCGTGATTTTGGACGGACACGAAGCCTTGAATAATTGAATGGTGGTATGTAATTTTATTGTGATTCTTATTAGATGTAAAAAAAATCAGTTACGTTACACTAATTTTGCTATTTCAAATAAGTTTCAAAGTATTTTTTGAGTAGTAATTATATTAAAAAACTTCAAAAGTATGATGTTTTCACTTAACAGATTTAATCTGCCAGCACAAATAAGTACAATGAGATCTCTGTGAGGAAAACAGTTGGTAAAACAAAAGCATCGTACAAATATAATAATAAACAATAGTCATATTTTTACATTTATGGGACAAAACGATATACAGCCAACCCTCGGTTAACACGGCACTCTGGGTGCACGGTTCCCATATTACGCGGTGCTAAAAATCCGACATTCCTCCAACTACACGGACTTCCTATTATACGGTTTTTGTTCAACAGGCCATAAGTTCCTTGCGCAACCTATGAGTGATTCTAGTAACTTGATATCAAAAGGGTATTAATGTAAGTTTTGTTATCGACTTTTATCTTTTAGTGCCTGATTATATAATAGCTGTTTAAAAACACGTTTGAGCTGACTAGTGCGTCGCACCAAGTTTTGAATAAGGTGTCTATGTCATACATGTCATTTCGTCCGTATTACTCTTACTTCAAGTTGCATTTCTTGGTCTCCATACAGCACGATAAAAATTGTGCGATTTGTACTAACTCTGAGTCTCTCCTAGCGCGGTTCCCATACTGCACTATATAAGGTTCCATAGAACGCACTACGAACTAACCTGAATTGTATGTTAAATACGAGTTTTTTATAGCACGGTCCCCATACTGCACGGTACGGACTTGCGCCAGGTTTTCTCATTTTTATTGCAATTATGAGCTCGATGAATCTTGATGCATCATTTTCGGACAAAATGACGTAGTTTGGGCTGATGTGCCAAAAAGGACTCAACGATTTATTTATGAACTATCTTCTTAAGTGTCAGTATATTCTCAACCTATGTCATTTTCTCCATATTATATGTACAAAATAAATTTTGTAATTGATTGCATGTTTTCATAATAACTATGTTATTAAGAATTTACTTAATTAAAATATTATGTTACTGGTAAACCGGTAGTCAATGAACTAAAAGTGAGCAAAAACGATTGAGATTGGTTATAATATCATTAAATAAACTAGTGGGATGTAAGGCATCGTGCCTTGAGGCAAATTGCTGGAACTTCCGATACCGTAACGATTTTTGAATGTTTTCAAATAGATTATTATAAATACTGTGACATTCTCTAATATTTATAAGAATTATATAAACGGAATTGCAAAGTTGAAATTATTTGTTTAAAGTATATTAGAACTATAGTCAGAATCAAAAATAAAATCTGAATTATTTTCGATATACAATTTTTTTTTCTTTGAAAAAAAGTTGAAACAAAATTTTTTTTTCCAAAATCAATTATTTTGTTAAGACGAGCAGAAAGTTTTTGAATCATTTAAATCGGACGCTTAATTCTCTCAAAAACTGCCATTTTTTGTACATTTAGCTCCGTATCTTCGAAATGGCTGGGCCTGCCTTTACGAAAAACTAATAAACACTTCTCCCAATCATTACTAATTGAATGTTCTTTAGATCATTCAAATCGGATGCTCCGTTCTCTCAAAAACTCGATTTCTATTTTCTGCACTTTTTGCTCTTTATCTCCGTAACTGCTGGACCTGCTTCTGCCAAAAACTAATTAGCTCATCGCCCTATCAATAGCAATCAAATGTTTTTGGAACCATTCAAATCGGTTGATCCGTGCGCCCGAAAACGTGACTGGAAATTTGTATCCATACATACATACACACACACATCCATTTTTTCTGAGGTATGCCAAAATGTTCAGAAACCTTCAAAACGTCGAGAAATGTAACAATTTTCAGTTTCGATTTTCGGCCCATTACAATAACTTACCCTACGGGAAGTTAATAAATATCGTTAAAAACAAATCACCATGTCATTTTGTCAACTTATGACATGAAATGGAAACTTATTTGAAATTACAATATTCGTATGATGTAATTATTTTATTGGCGCCTATTAAGAACCACCACCAATTAAATTGTATACCATCATTCAATTGTTCAAGTCATTATCTCACTTTTCTTGTCACTGTTTATAAAAATTGTCCATGATCCGTATACAGTTTCTCTAAAAAAATGCTCGCATTATTCAATTTATTATTTTTCTTTACAGATAAATTGCAACCATTTTAATCAATGTGATTACTTTAGTTCAATTATAGCTTAAAACTTTTGCACTTTTTTCCTATTTTTTACTTTCTTATGTCAGACTATTTCATCTTGTCAGTTACTTAACTCCTTACTTGAGTTCATGTTCTTAGTTCCATAATAAACAATGCTCATAATGCAACATTTCATTACTGTCTCAATGACATGTCTCACTCAATGACTGTCATATTACAAAGGAAACGTCTGTTTTACCCAGAAAATCGGATTTGCTAAATTTTTTTCTCGATGTTTTAGCTCATTTTGAATTTTTTGACACCAAAGTTGGAAAAAAGTATGTGTTTGCGTGTGTATGTGTATTTGTATGAAAGGGTGTGTGAGAAAAAACACTTTTTATGTATGTTTTTAAAAACGATGAACGAAGAACGTTTCGAATCAGTTGGAAATCTTACTAATTAGTTTTCACCTAATATCGGACCGGTTGTTTCATTACAATTAATTGATAACAAATTTGTTTTAACGATTATAATGAAATTTTACATAGTGATGAACCCATGGTCTTCAACATCCTAAAATATTATAGGCATACAAATAGTGGTTGGAATATAAAAATTCGGCTAAAAAAGTGGATTATTTTTGAATCAAGTTACACATATCATGAAGTTTATGCAACTTGCCGTAAGGAAAAATGCTATTTATACCTTGTGTTTATCAATAGAGGTTAGTCAGCCTTGTTCTAGCTCTAAAATTGACCATATTATATTGAATTATAATTATAATTAATGCTGTTTTAACAATATAAGTTATAGCATTCAAAGTGATTATATACTTATTTCATTTACTTTATTATTATATCATGATGAAATGAGTAACATTATAAGTATCTATAAGTAATTTAAGAAGATACATCCACATAAAGTTTTTATCAAATAGAAAACAAATGATAGTCTGATTGTATGTAACGTAATAAAGTAATCAATATTCTTTTGAAGAGTTGATATTTTTTGCAGAAATAACATTATGAACAATATAAATTTATACATAGTCCACAATTACAAACTTTTAAATTGTTATAAAATAAAATCGATATAGAAATAGAATTGGCGCGATAATAGTATTGATAATATATTATTGCAGTTTGTAGTATTTTTATCGTCCCAAACATGGCGCCACAATTTAATATTAAAAAAATTGTCAGTAGGTTGCAACAACTTGTAGGAACTAGATCAGTTGCCAAAATGTTGTCTTTCAGGTCGAGTCGCGGTATGATTATAAAATGTATTGCGAAGTGAAGTGACAAGTGCAACCATTTATAAACTTTAATCTGCTCTAGAGCAATTAATTGTAAAGGGCCGAAACATTTAATGATCACTACAAAAGGTAGGATTTCAGAATTGCATATCCTATAAACTCAGCCTGTAGGTGCGAAATTGATGAGTCACTTCACGTCATACCCCCTACATTTTACGTAACACATACTCATTGATTTGAAGCGGTAGTCTTCAATTTTCATAATCAGCTAAATTTTATGATCAGATAACTACTTAACTGTGATTGACGAATATATTTGTTATGGAGAAGTGACATAATTTTATGTGTTGCTGAGTAACATTCGTCATACATATAAATGGTTGTCGATTGCCCACATAGATTGTAACTTATGAAATTAAAAAAAGAGTCTATGTCGAAATATAATAAACAATTGTTAATGGCATTTTACCTTCAAAACAATATTTTACCTAGATTCCGACTACACAAAACAATAATGTGCACAGTTAAATCACAGTGCGCCATGGTGAAGTGTGAACCATTACCTGGGTAATTGTATTCTTTAATTTAACTTAGAATTTTAATTCTGATCTTTCAAATGAAATGCATGCATTCTAATTAACTTCCTGAAGGAGAAGTTTATGTTTTCATAAAAAAATCTGATTCGCTAATTTTGTTTTCTCGACGTTTCAAGCTATTCTGAATCGAATGTACGTGTGTGTGTATGTGTGTGTGAACAGATTTTTTTGCTGTAAATCGACGTTTTCTCCAAAACGGATGGACCGATTTCAAAAATTTAAAAGCCATTCGATGTATCGCGATGAGGACTAGCGTTTCTAAGTTTTGTGCGGCGATCGGCCGGGCCGTTTATTTGTAAATTGCAGAAAAATGAAAAAAATTTTGTCTACGTTTTAGCCCGCAATTCTGAATCGATTCTGAAAATTCGAAAACAATTCGATAGATATTGGTTGGGAATCGTGCTGATTAGTTTTTGGTAAAGAACGGCCGGGCCTTTTTCTAGTAAGAAAGTTAAAAAAAAATCGACGATTTTCATGATTTTTTTTGACGGTAGTACCATAGTCTTCTAGGTCATACTAAAATATTACCGCCCTACGACAACTCGTTTAGCTTTAAAAATTCGTCAAAGTTTGCAAATATTGGTATCGTTTTTTTGGCATTTGTCAAAATTAGAAATTTCATCGACGCTTGCTCAAAAACGCCTTCAGAAATTTAAAAGCCATTAGATGTATCTCAATGAGCACTATAATTTGTCAGTTTTGTGTGAGTTTTGCCGAGCCGTTTCTTTGTAATTTAAAAAAGAGTGTTAAACTTTTCGTCCACATTTAAGCTCATTCTACCAAATCGATTTTAAAAAATCAAAAACTGTTCGAAAGATATTAGTTGGGAATAATACTGATTAGTTTTAGGTGAAAGTCTACCGAGCCGTTTTCTTGTAATTAACTGTTGAAATAAAAATTTAAGCCGAAATTTATGAAACTTTCTTTGGCTATGTATATATTGGTCTTATGTAACTTACTGAAATATTACGGCCTTACGACGAATAGTTTGATTTCAAAAATTCATCAAAGTTTGAGTAATTGAGTAGTTTTGTTGACGTTTGTTAAAATTAAAATTAGATGATTTACTTGGTCTTAATGACTAAACCATTAACGTCCTACGAAAAACTGGCTCAATTTTGAAAATTATTGATTTGTTAAAATTTGCTTTTAGAAAATACTCCGAGTTAACATGTTCGTTAATTTTCAATTATGTGTAATAAATCCTCTCGCAATACTTCTAATTACTCATTAATTAACTTGTTTATTATTGATTAAGTCGATTATTTACACATATCGGGAAGTTCATGTAACTTGCCTCAAGGCTAAATACCAATACCAGCTAGTTTCATTTTTATAATGCAATTTGTCATCAATCTGATGGATTGATTTAAATTTTATTTATAAGATTGATTCAAATATTATTTAGAATATCTTATGCTTGAAAAATCAGGTTATGAAAGGATTTTCAAAATTTACGCTTGTTACGATCTAGTGAAATTGATAATTAAATTGAGTGAAATTGAAAATTAAAAATATTTAAATTTTTAATTTTTTCATGATTCTAATTTTTCAAAAGTTTAATAAATTTTAAAATTTCGATAAAATTTAAAATGCTGGTAAAATGGAAATGATAAATATAAATAATTCTGATAAATTTCAAAAGTTCTTATAATTTTTTTAAATTTTTTTGTCAATCAAAACTTCATTAAAGTTTAATACAAAATTGTTGAGGATTTTCAAAAATATATATACGACAAATTTCAACGCCGGAGTTGAACGTGTTGAACCCTATGACGAATTTTGTATTGTCGAAAATTATTTTATTATATAGTCATGCAATTAATTTAAATTTCAATAGACTGTATTACAAAGTTTGTTTTCATTCTTTCATAAATGACAGAATACATATCGTTATGTAAGTTATTGTAGTAAAATTGTATAGACATATGAAGTTTTTGTTCCTTTGCCTTTGCTAAAGCATTAAGCCACTTACATTTTTCAAAATTCTGGAATTATATAATTAATATTAATTGAAAGATTTGTATTTTGCATTAAAGCGATTTCCAAATATTTCGGAGTGGGACCTAATATTTATTTTTTATAATTAATTTTATGTCGTGTATACATTCTTTTTATTAATTTATTTATTTATTCATAAGCAAGCCGTAATCAATAACAATTTTTTATTAATTTTTTCCAATAGATAGGTAATTTATTGTGATGAGAAGTAGCCAAAGTAGCAATTGTTTTAACATTTTTCAAAAAAATATTTTAATTTCTATAGAATAATTATATCTATTTATATTACTATAATTTCTTAAGATTAAAATTAATGAATAAAAATTCTCAATAAAATATTTTTTTTAATAAAATAGCATAGGTTGCAATATTGGAACCTTCAAATTGATCTTGTGTAATATTTTTGTATCTCATAAAACTACGTACGTCAATTGATGGTATCAATAAAGAATTACTTTTCCTTATATGAAAGATATGGACCGATTCGGCCGCTTAACAGACCAATGTTATGGCAAGGCTATGTTATAAAAAACATTTCATACAAATTTATTCTAAATATTGTCAAAAGCCGTGCAGAAAAAAAGTGCGTTTTTCCGTTTGTCAGATAGGAAACCTAACCTAGAAACCGCACAAATGTCAAAAAAAAAAACTATCTTAGATAATAGTGTATTTCTGACACAGCTTCATAGCATAAGAGTAATAAGGCCTTGCCATAACATTTTTCTGTTATGCGGCAGAATTTCAAATTTTGTTATAATTTTACTTGAGCTATTTTAATAATTGACCAATATTATCTATACGATAATTGCATAAATGATTTTACGGTAAAAATACATAAAAAATATACCAATTCAGAGCAAATATTTTTAAAATCGGATTGATAATTAAATTATGCTTTTAAAGTTTGATTTAGCTTGTCCGTCTTTAAAAATTCATAAGATCAATGAGACAATTCATTTTCTACTTCGAAAAGCCACAAAAAGTTTTTTCTTATTTTGTGTCATATTGCAATGAATCGAAATAGTTCATTAGATAATAGTTTATCAAACCGCAATATAAGTTCGTATTCATCTCGTAACTTCTAATAAATTTCCACATACACAATAAGTTAGCTGTTCGTAAACATCAATGGATAATGCAAAACAAAAAGTTTTTCCTTTAAAGTAGAAAAGTTTAGTTGCTTTTTCTTCGGAATTTACATTCTTATACGGTGGAATTCAATGTTGTTCTGACATTCCAAATACATATGTGTTTGAAAGTTTTAAATTTATATAAATCGCACAAAGAATGCGTAAGACCCATGCCGCGCACTGCGCAGGGGATATTTCCATTAAATCCAAAAAATTTAAAGACTGATAGATTCACATTTGAATATTTACTTTTTGAATTGTATATTATGCTTTCTTTATATTTGTATATTATGCTTCGTAAAACGGCGTATTTCATTTTAAAAAAATAGTGAAAATCCTTCTTGACTACAACTTCTTTGAAAATAATTTAATTGCTCTCCCACTTTTTTCTTTACTATTAACTTAATTAGGTCCATGCTCCACAACCATCGATATAAAACATAAATTAAAATATTTTAAAAAGTAATAAGTGTTGGTGATATTGGTTTTTACTTGAAAATATAGATGAGAATGTTTTCAAAGCCCGTCATCATTGTTGTGAGTAATAACTAGTAACATCATGATTTCTTAAAAGGTCTTTTATCGTATTGGCGCATTTTTAAATAAAATTACATTGCAATAGATATATAATCCTATAGAAAGTGATAACATTTCATGACTTTTTAGTAGTTACAAGATGTAATTCAAATTATTTTTCAACTACGGTAAGGTGTAACGTTCATTCGTGTAAAATCCACTTGCATTTTAATTTTTTTTGACTTCTCAAGTCATTCTCAATCTCTTTAGACAAACATTAGGTAAAGATAAACGAATTTTTTATGTTTTTAAGTTTTTTTAAATTTCAAACAACTAAGTTAATTTTAAAAACTTATTAACGATTTTTGATTTGATTAGTATTACGAGATAAGCAATCAATTTGTTTCTATGTAATTAACGATTGAACATTTTCGTAAACGTTTTCGGAAATTATACTCAACTAATTTTGAATATAAAAAACTCTTCAAAACATATTAGTCGAAGATTGTGCTGATTAATTTTTTAGGTTATCTTCTTTAGGATTAGGTATACAGATATCGCTTGATTGTTTTTCTCTTAATAAATGATTACAAAATTCAATAATGATTTTGGAAATTATAATATCAATAGATTGGTTTGAATTATTTTCAATAATTACCCAAATAATCCTAAACTGATTTTATAAATGCTCTTCAAAGCATTCGTTAAATATTGTGCTGATTAGTATTTGGTGAAGATTTTGTCCGATCGTTTTTTGTTATTAAATTGCTGCATATTTTATTGAAGATTTTAGAAATTCTAAATATTTTCGAATAGTTTTAATTACTTCAAATATACTCTCAGCTTATACAAAATTCGCTAATAGTAGTTATAAACACAAGATTATCCATGCTGTCTCAGAAAATTAGAATTAGTAAGTTCAAAGTTAATCAGAAATGATTTTATGTAGACACTGAAATAGCCAATTTGTAAAGGTATTTTTTTTACAATTGTAAAAATTCAAATTTTAAATTGTTGTTCATTTAGTCAGTTATGCCAGAATGACAAATGCTATAGCATTCAAATTTTAAAGTCACTTTTTTAACTTCCCGTAGGGTAGTTATAGTAATGGGCCGAAAATCTAAAATTAATTTTTTTGCATTTCTTGATGTTTTGAAGGTTTCTTAACACTTTGGCATACCTCAGAAAAAATTGATGTGTGTGTGTATTTTGTATGTCCGGATTTTTTCGTCCACGTTTTTGGGCGCACGGATCAACCGATTTGAATGGTTCAAAAAACATTCGATACTTATTGATAGGAAAATGTGCTGATAATTTTTTGGCAAAAGCAGGTCCAGCCATAATGTATCTAAGATACATTGAATTTTTAATGATTAGAAAAAGAGGTGATTAGTTTTTGGCAAAGGCGGGTCCACCCATTAAGAAGATACAGAGCTAAATATGCAAAAAATCTCAGTTTTTGAGAGAACTGAGGGTCCGATTTGAATGATTCAAAAAAATTTCTGCTTGTGTCAACAAAATAATTGCTTTTGAAAAAAAATTGTCTAAAATTTTTTTTTCAAAAAAATTTCTTCATTCAATTTTTTTTTTGTATATCGAAAATAATTCAGATTTTAATTTTAATTCTGATTAAAGTTCTAAAACTTATATACTCGTACTTTAAGTATAAACAAAGTTTTAAACTTTCCAATTCAGTTCATTCCTCGAATATTTTGTTACGGTACGGGAAGTTCCAGCAATTTGCTTTAAGGCACGATGCCACACACCACTAGTTAATTTAATTTTATATTATCTTACGCTATTATAATTATTATAGCTGTCAAATGATCAACATATGCTTTAGGAATTTTTGTATCATATCATTTCCCGCAGTCACCAAATGAGAAGCACTTCGCGTAAAATGGAAACGTAACGTAACGTAACTATAGCATCCGTCGCATATAACGGTTAAATAGCGATGTTTAATCAATTTTCGGATATCACCAACAATTTAAAAATAAAATGACTGTACATTTTTGTACCTTGCCAAAACTTTGCCTGTCCACTAACGTGTTAAGGCAAACTGTTATACTTCCACGTATTACTTACGCCTAGTTAAGTTTTGTTTCGAAAAAATTGCATGTAACGATATTCGTTGTATAAAAACGTTCCTTTATTTCTGGTATAATTCAGTACAACTAGAGTAGAGTGTGTGCGACCACGAGTGCGTCACGATTGAATAAATTCGCTCTGCGAATTGCTAAAAGCTTTGCTGGCTGAATGATTTCAAGTACTAAAACAACTCACCGCTGCCTTTTGCTTTAATTGCAATCGGCATTGCGCTTTAAAACCCATACGAATTCATATGAATGTCCGACGACCAGGCCAAAACCATTTTTTACCATTCGGATTTTGATATTAATTGTGGAACCGTGTTGTAACTTTCCTACGGTCGCTTTTTCTTTATTTTTTATATGGAGAGGGATTTGAACATTATTGCAACTGGAAATTTTACGTTCTCCATTCAATGAATGCTCTGATGAATTAGATATGTGATCATATCAATACTTGCAGTTTTGTGAATTAAAATACATCTAAAATGAATAACATCTATGAAGGTTTCATTTCACGTCTAGAAACTCTCAGTAGTTTTTCACAGATTTCCTTAGTGCCTATGGGGCTAATTCTCGGATAAAATAAATGCTATGTTAAGGGGCTATGATCGTATGAGGCTTTTTACAAATAAAAGCTAACCTTCAAGACGCACAAAGGCCAAATAACATTTAATTAAATTTTATCAGGAATGCAACTTTGATGTCTCTTTGTTAACATATTTAAATTTATTGTGTAAAACGCCTGATCGCCCAGCAAATACATTGATTTTTGACGGTTTGTTACTACTAATTTATACGAAGACGTTAGGTAGCATTACTATTTTATCCGAGAATTTACCCGAATATCTCTAATCTATATATAGCCACATATCAAATGTAGTAAAAATTTATAGTTGTCTTCCTCCAATAAATCAGCGTCACTAGCATTTCTTAAAAATGCTATTGAATATCCGACTTGCTAATTTTGTATTCTCGACATTTCAAGTCATTCTGAAGCGATTGAGACCCAATTTCGTAACGCATGTGTTCATGTATATGAACCGATTTTTGACTTTTAGTAGATGTTTACTCAAAAACGGCAGAACCGGCTTCCAAACTTTTAGGTCTTTGTTTTATAACGATTGGCCAAGCCGTTTCGTCATTATTAGCAAAATAGATAAAAAATACAGTTTGCGTTTTAGCCCAAAATCTTAAACCGAATAAAAAAAATCAATATTTTTGAAAGATATCAGTTGGGAATTGTGCCATTAAGTTTTTGGTAAACATCGGCCAGGATGTTTCTTTGTTGTTAGTTATTGTAAATTATTTTTGACGTTTTTGAAGAAACCTATTTATTCTAAACTTAGAGATAATTGACTTAAAAAATTAATGAAAATTTTGAGGTTTTTTTGTAATATGGGCCATTTTTTCAGTATATTCAAACATTTAAAAAACAGTCGATGAAATTAGGTAAGATTTAGGGAAGATCAGTTTTGCGAGACATCAGCCGAGCCATTTCTTTAGTCATCTACGTTTCCCAAAAAACAGTTCTATTTCGGCTACATTTACGTTCCTGAATCATATTTGAAAATTCACCACTTGGAAATACTACTGATTAGTCTTTAACCAACGTCTGACCGCTCGCTTCTTCATGATTAACCCCTTCGCTTACAAAGACGCCTCAAAGGCGTCCAAAGATTATCCGCCCAAACACAAATATGACGCCTCAGAGGCGTCGCAAGGTATTAGGCCCAAACACAAATATGACGCCTCAGAGTCGTCGCAAGGTTATCGGTCCAAACACGAATAGGACGCCTTAGAGTCGTCGCAAGTCTACCGGACGAAACATAAATAATACATTTCCGAAACTGGGTGAAGCATATACATACATGGTTTGTAAGAAGTTTTTAAAAAAATACACACTATATTGCCTTCAAGAAAAATTAGTGATGAATTACATAGCAGTGATGACTTTGCTACCAGTAGTACTGACAGTGGTAGTGACATACTTTTCGCACAAATTTATAAATTATAATTATATGTATAAATTTATATATATGTAATAATCAATTTTCAGTTTTATTTAAGAATAAATGTAATTATTTTTCAAACATCTTGTAAAGTTAATTGTACCGAGCACGTGTATATACAAACTACAGGAATTTCATGATTTGTACAGTTTCGAACGCCGAGCCAAGTTGTTTATGCCACTGCGTGCGGCCGACCTTAGTGTCGTTTTTGGCCCGTAAATTTGGATATTAGCTGGTAAGCGAAGGGGTTAATGAAGCTTTGTAACATATGTTGATAGGGTTCACGTTCAATGAACATCATAAAATAAAATAGGCATATGAAAAGTGGTTTAAGTATGCGAAATCATCAAAATTTGGTTTGCGCCAAAATGTCAAAGTTGATACAACTCCATCCTCATTGATAAAATCATCAGTTGCAGTCATCCTACAATTTGCATTAAGGCAAAATACCACTTGTACCAATAGTTTTTTTATTTTTATTCAACGGTTTGACTGGTTATGACTAATATAATGTTTTTTTGAACTGATAACTGCTAACTTATACAACAATCGGGATTCGAATTTTATTTTGACTGAATTTATTTAATATTCAATTTCATGAATAGTAAGTAAATTTATTTTAATTTTAATTAGTAAAACAAAGAAATAATAGTTGATCTGGATTAAATAACTTTGAAAATTATTATTCGTTATTCATGCATTATTTTCACATATTGTTCGAATAAATAAAAATAATGCAAGAAAAGAGTTCGAATAAATAAAAATAATACATTTTTAAATAAAAAACTTAACTTTTAATTAAATAAAAAATAGGTAATATTGATACATACTTGTTGATGCCAATTGTAGTTCTAAAAACAATTAAACAAAACCCCGAGTTTATTCTCTTCCAAACAATTTTAATTAGGTAATTTCAAATATTTACTTATTTTTTGTGTAGTGAAATATGATTGATATGACTGCTAAGGAACATGTTGTCAGCTTGGAATATGTATGTTTACACGTAATACATATTCCAAGCTGACAACACATGTTTGTTTGGAATAAGCTTTTTTATAATAAAATATATTATTTATTTTAATCTTACAATTTTTTAAAATTTATCATAACTCGACGTTTTATCAATTTTTTGTTTCATATTTATTTTTACGTGCAATTTCGTGTGTTTTTGTGTTTTTTTTTCAAATTTATTTGTATGCACTGAAGATGGGTCAGATCAAGACCCGAAACGTATGTTCTCTGAATAAAAACATTTTCCTGCAATAAAACTATTTTTAATTACTGGATGGATGCCCAAGAAACAATTTTATCATATTATTTCACCATCTGAAGAAAAACCTCTCGCTTTATATATATATATATATATATTATATATATAATATATATTATATTCATATATATATATATATTAATATTATAACCTATATTAATATGAACATTAGACAAAAGATGCATTGCTATAATTTATTTGATGCATACTCGTACGCGCGTTCAAGTAATGCAATAATCGGCGCTGCGCTGGGGTACCCTATACTGGTATACTGTACGTGCGCCTCTAGGAACAAAAAGTCATCGCGTTAGAAGAATAAGAACCACATGGATAAATAATACAATAACACAACAAAAACCACATTACATACGTTCAGACCAAAAACGAATATCTTGAGACGAAATTATATTTGCATTCAATTTTTAAAGGAGAACCGGGTTATGCTACCACGCTTAGCGTTACGTTTTTTGATTACGATATGCAGGAGCAGATTTGCAGTGCCTCCACCAAAATATTTCTCAATAATTATAAAATAACTATTCAAAGTCGTTGCCCATAACCATTTAACTGTGGCGCCGGCATGGAATAGTGTGCACAGTTCTGTGCTACGTGTAAACCTCGAGCCTAAGGTATTCATCAATCACAATGGGCCGATTCTGCTGCATAACAGACCAATGTTATGGCAAGGCCATGTTACGCTTCAACTTCCATACATTATACTACTGAATGATACATGAATACTGTCAAAATGTCATAAATTTGCTATTCATTCAGACGTTTTACATATAAACTGCAACGTCAATCGTATGTTAGGAAGCTGTGTTAGAAAGACCATGTTATCCAAGATTGTTTTTTTGACATTAGTGAGGTTTCTAGGTTAGGCTTCACCCTATAACAACCTCTGACTGCACAGCAACCACATCCACACAAATATTTCAATAATTATAAAATAACTATTCAAAGTCGTTGCCCATAACCATTTAACTGTGGCGCCGGCATGGAATAGTGTGCACAGTTCTGTGCTACGTGTAAACCTCGAGCCTAAGGTATTCATCAATCACAATGGGCCGATTCTGCTGCATAACAGACCAATGTTATGGCAAGGCCATGTTACGCTTCAACTTCCATACATTATACTACTGAATGATACATGAATACTGTCAAAATGTCATAAATTTGCTATTCATTCAGACGTTTTACATATAAACTGCAACGTCAATCGTATGTTAGGAAGCTGTGTTAGAAAGACCATGTTATCCAAGATTGTTTTTTTGACATTAGTGCGGTTTCTAGGTTAGGCTTTCTATATAACAACCTCTGACTGCACAGCAACCACATGGGTTTTATCAATATTTAGAACGAATTTGTATGGAAAAGTTCTTTATAACATTTGTCTGCTAAGGGGAAGAATCGGTCTGTCAGTTTTGCCGATAATATATCGGATGAACTGGTGGTAAATGGTATCGTGCCTTATGACAAATTGCTAGAACCTTCCGTACTAAAGTAAAGAGACTAAATATCGAAGGAAAAACGTTGGTACGGAGAAATGTGAACAATTTTTCTTATTATTAGAATCTATATAATATCAGATAATTTGATAGGCATATGTCTAATGATCGTTTTTGACAGCCAAATTGCATTTTTCTTCACTTTTTTATTGGATCTTCGAAACCACTAGACTTACCTCTCCAAAAATGTAATTAGTTCTTCATTTCAATACAAATAAAATTTTTCGATCATTCAAATTGGACGCTCGGTTATCTCAAAAACTGAATTACCACTTTTAGTACTTTCTGTCCCATATCCCCGAAACAGTTGGACCTGCGTTTGCCAAAAACTTATAACCACGTGTCCATGTCAATAGGAATCAAATGTTTTATGAATTGTTCAAACCAGTTGACCCGTGTTCAAGAACTCGTTCAAGAAAATTTGAATCCGCGCACACATATACATATACATATATCCATCCATCCATCCATCCATCCATCCATCCATTCATTTTGTGTGCCAAAATGTTCAGCAGGTCTTCAAAGATGAAAATATATAATTTTTTTCACTTATATATGCTATAACTTAACGTATGGGAAGTGAAAATATGTGGTCATTTTACATAATTAAAAAAAAAATCGTTTTATTTCTTTGTTAACGTAAGCATATATTCCATTCATATTACACTAAAAACGTAATAACTTCACTTAAATATACACAAATGAGTAAAATTTCAAATTCTCGCTGTGAAGTGTTATGAACCTTAGAAAATACTAAAAGCGTAAGAGAAGTAGTTTAATTAAGAAAAATCATTAATGTTTAGAATTTCTCAGTACATGCAACATATATATACGAGTATATATATCATTCTCTCTTATGTACTGATCACTTTTGACGTACACTCTTGAATAAAATACATTACTATTATACGAGTTAGGCCGAAGTGTATTAAATAAATTAAATGAAATCAGTCAACTAACACTTAGCATAAGCTTAAAGTAATTATAAATTTGACATATTTTGGGAAGTTCATGCAACTATTCTCAAGGTAAAATGCCACAACTACTTATTTTATATAGTCATATCCACAAAATTTTCTAAAAAAAATGAGATTGCTTAATTCTATTTTTAATTTCAAACTTTTCAATTCAAACAGTATGCGATTACTGTTTAAAACGCTTGACGGATATTCTCGTCGACACAGAAAATTCTGCCACCTTCCTGTGACGTATAATTTCCCAATCTCAATTAACTGGTTAATTAGTTTATTAACAACTTGTCAGCATTCTCTGCTAAATATAATTATTTTTATACATTGCAGAATAAAAATAAAAAAAATAGTTTACTATACTTGCTCTGTGCAAATCCCTTTGAAAGGTTCTAATATTATAAATTTCTGTTGTGTATGGTAGGTAGACAATTTAAAGGTTCCTTTAGTTTTTTCTCGGAGCGGTTTTACAGAACTCCAAATGATTCTAAATTCAGACCGTATATTTTACCCGCTTCTCCCGTATTTTACACACGGTTTATTCATGGGATCGCATTCTGCGAGGGTAAAATGGTTTGAAAATAAGCTGAATGATTATAAAGCCCGAGTTTAGGTGGCCGATATGCATTGGGTTATTCATGAAAGCCGTTAGGGAAGAAAATATGATAGCGACTTCGATGCAACGCCGACGATGCGAAGTCGCCTGTGAAATGAGCTTCATATCACGTCTCGTATCTCGTATCGCAGATATATATTTGCTTATGTTTAGAACAACCACCATACCAGCCGATAAGTGTTTTACATTATTATATTTTTTATTATATTATTTTTTTCCATATCTTTTTTATTGACCTCTATTTAAACTGCATTAAATAGTCTGCACTTACTTCACTTAAACTTAATATAAATATCACGTATTCTATATGTTGATATAGACTATTTTAAGTGCAACTATGCCCACAATGGGCGATCTTCACTTCAGATTATGGGGACGATTCTGCCGTAAAATAGACCAATGTTATGACAAAGTTACGTAACGCTGCAGTTTTTCATAAAAACTGGTAGTAAAAACTGTCAAAATGCTATATGGCTGTTGTACAGTCACGCGTTTCAGATAGAAAACAACGTAAAAATCCTATCATGAATGCATATTTGTAATGTAAATCTGCAAATCCCACAGCCTGAATCCACAGGAAATGTACGCTTTTAGAACTATTTTAAGTAAAAAACGCTATGTAAAATAGCCTTATCACACTATTGTTCTATTTTACGGCAGAATTTGCCCCTATATTTGAAATCTAAAACCTCAAATAAAAATTTTATGTGATGCTGCCTGGTAACCATAAGTAAATTTATCTATGGATTAATTTTAAAATTTTCAACATTATACGAAACTTTGATGAATTTTCTAAACAAACTTACAAATTATCAAATAGAAAAAAAATAGCCTGCATCTCCTCAGTTATCAGTTAACCCGTGTTCCAGAAATCGTCGACAAAAATTAGTAGCCACATATACACATATACATACAAACAACCATCCATCCATTTTTCCTAAGGTATGCCAAAATGTTCTGGAGATCTTGAAACGTGAAGGTATATATTTCTTATTTTTGAATGCTATAACTTAACATACAATAGAATAATTAGAACCGAAAGTACATTTTTAGTACATTATTAGAATTAGACCGAAATTTATTAAATAAATTAAATGAAATTATTGAACTAACTCCGTATCTTTCAAATGGTTTTTAAACTTTCAAAATCGGTTCAAGACTCTTTGCGAAAAAACATGATCAAAAATTTTTCAAAAAGGGATGATTCTTAAAAAATGACGACTAGATCAATCCTTTTACACAACTAAACATCGAGAGTCCTTATTCAGTTTCATTAAATGGTTTTTAGTTTTTTTTCAATGGGTTCAACCATTTTCAAGAAAACTTCGATGAAAGATAAAATTTTAGCTTACATATATACATACGTATTGATATTAGATCTCAAACGATTCAAAGTGATTCACAATCTTTGAGAAAACATAAAATTAGCCAGTCAATTTTTCCAACAAAAATATCAACTCCGGCAACAAAAAGTCAAATATTGACCATATATTTTTAGTAACATTTTAATTCGTGAGCGCTTTTTCATACAATTTTTATTTTACAGGTCTTCTCTGTTTTAAATTGATTAATACAAATAAAAAGCTATATGTAATAAACTAGTGGAGTGTATGGCATCGTGACTTAAGGCAAATTGCTGGAACTTTCCGTACCGTAATGATCGAGTATTATTAAATGTTTTCAAATAGATTTATAATTAAATACCGTAACATTGTCTAATATTTATAAGAATTATATAAACTGAATTGCAAAGTTGAAATTATTTGTTTAAAGTATATTAGAACTTTAGTCAGAATTTAAAATAAAATCTAAATTATTTTCGATATACAAAAAATTATTTTGAAAAAAAAATTTTTTTTGAAATAAATTTTTTTTTTCAAAATCAATTATTTTGTTAAAACAAGCAGAAAGTTCTTTGAATCATTTAAATCGGACGCTTAGTTTTCTCAAAAACTGCCATTTTTTTCACATTTAGCTCTGTATCTTCGAAATTGTTGGGTCTGCCTTTGTCAAAAACTAATAACCACTTCTCCCAATCATTACTAATTAATTGTTCTTTAGATCATTCAAATCGGATGCACCGTTCTCTCAAAAACTCGATTTCTATTTTCTGCACTCTATGCTCTTTTTCTCTGTAACTGCTGGACCTGCCTTTGCTAAAAACTAATCAGCACATCTCCCTATCAATTGGAATCGAATGTTTTTTAAATCATTCAAATAGGTTGATACGTGCGCCCGAAAACGTGAACGAAAAAATGCGGACACACAAAACACACACACACACACAAACACAAACACACATCCATTTTTTCTGAGGTATGCCAAAATGTTCAGAAACCTTTAAAACGTCGAGAAATGCAAAAATTTTGAATTTCTATTTTTGGACGATTACAATAACTTACCCTGCGGGAAGTTAATAATAAATCAAATTAACATTTAACAAAACCTAAATGGTAAATACATACGCAAAGTTACATACGCAAAAAACACCCACATACATTTCTTGCCAAAATGTCGAAGTTTATGATTTGTTCGTTTTTTTGATTAATGTCATGTTTAAAATATTGCCAAATTTTTATTACTAGTATTGTATTACTAGTTTTGCAGAAAAAAAATTGCTTTTCAGTGTCATATGTCGTATTTTTTTTACACATTTTATAAAAATCTTTACCGATCAATTTAGATTTAGATATTAAAAATGGCACACATTTTACTTAAATATCATATCTACCGTAACATCCTTATTTGTATTTGATAACAACATTGTCATGGTATCATCCTTCCTCCAAGCGTCAAATGAAATGCGAAATGCGTCAATCTCTCAATGCAAAGACGATTTTGCGCGTCAATTTTGAATCCTTTTGAAATGTCGAATTCAGAAAGAATACCCTGCTGCATCGATAAGATAATGGCCGTATTTTTACCGATGATATTACTTGTCACAAGGATTTATTTCAACATCTTTTATTCTATGGAAAATCTTCGAAAAGAAATTTGTGTTAGCGATGACAGTATGTGAATTGACATCTACTTTATTTATAGACTGAATTATATTAAATATTTCAAAATGCGAATGCCTGGAGAAAATCCATTTTTTGGTGCTAAATAATATATTATCAAAGCTTTGGAAAGTACGAGAGGGATTGTTTGGTCAAGGAGTGACATATTTCTGAAGAACTTTTGATGCAAAACTTTCCTAGTTGCAAAATATTTTGAATTATTAAATGGAGTTATAACATAATAATTTTTGTTAACTTCCCGAAGGAGATGTTTATGTTTTTATCGAAAAATCCGATTCGCTAATTTCATGTTTTCTCGACGTTTCAAGCCATTCTGAATCGAATGAGACTAAATTTGGAAAAAGTATGTGTGTGTGTGTAAACAGACTTTTTGCCGTAAATCGACGTTTTCTCAAAAACGGCTGGATCGATTTCAAAAACTTAAATGCCATTCGATGTATCTCGATGAGGATTATCGTTTGTCAGTTTTGTGCGACGATCTGCCAATCCGTTTCTATGTAATTTGGGAAAAGTCTCAAACTTTTCGTTCACATTTGAGCTCATACTACCGTATCGATTTTAAAAATATCTAAAACTGTTCGAAAGATGTAAGTTGGGAATGATACTTATTAGTTTTAGGTGAAAATCTATCGAGACGTTTTCTTTTAATTAACTGTTGAAAAAAAATTGCCGATTTTTAAATAACTTTTTTGGCGATATATATCATGGTCTTATAGAACTTACTGAAATATTATGGCTTTACGACTAGTAGTTTAATTTTAAAAATTCATCAAAGTTTAAGAAAATGAGTAGTTTTTTGACGTTTGTTAAAATTAAAATTTGACGATATACTACTTGATATAACGATATATAGTACTTGGTCTTAATGGTAAGCGTTAAGGCAAGTTGCAACAACTTCACTATATGTGTAAATAATCCACATAATCTGGAATGGAGATTTAGAAACTTTTGTCACTATATAATTGTTGAAATTATGACATGCCGTACTATTCTAAACTTTAATGATTTTTTTTTATAATCCAACTACTCCTTTCAAGCTCATAATATTGCTTCTCGGCCGATCATAATATTTTTGGATGTTCGTTGAAACCATGAAACCTTTTACTGTGCATAGCTTCATTATTCACGAAGAAACGGCAAGTTGATCTTAACCAAAAACTAATTATAACAATTTTCAACTGATATCTTTCAAATAGTTTTGCACTTTTCTACACTAATAATAAACAGTTTGACCAATTACACATACATCGAATGGCTTTTAGACACTTTTTCAAAACTATATACTTTTATTATTATTATTGTTGAGGCGGAAACCAGAAATCAATCAAACCAATATTAGCTAGTAAATACTCACATATATATTTGATATATTTATATTTAATATCAACAAAACATGTTGCATAAAATTTATTAATTCATTGATTTGCTTGGAGGTTGAATTTAAATATGTTTTGAATTATTTCTTATAATGATTGATATCTTAATAAGATTCTCACTGATTGTTATAATTCAATCGTATGCAATTTTGCAAAACATCTTCTATATCTTTCCGAAGAAGTAGTTTGTTTTCACGACAAAATCTGACTTACTAATTTCATGTTTTCTCTACTTTGAGATCAAACTTGTATGTGTGTAACGAGTGTGTGTGCTCATGTGAGCCGATTTTTGATTTTTCTACACATTCTAAAACACGGCTGCACCGATTTCAAAAATTTATAAGCCATTCGATGAAACTTGTCAAGCACTCGGTTAGGAAAGTTTATGCAACTTGTCCTAAGGAAAAAGGCCACTTGTAGCTAGTTTAATTTCAATGATTTGATATATTTTTGCAACTGTGAACATGCTTCTGTAACACAGTTGATCCACAGTTTTATTATTTATCATATATTAAGGTTACGAAGGCCGTTTTCTAAATAATGCTTGCTTCTAATAAGAATATATTTTCTGTAAATAACTTACACAAGCCACGCTTTTATGAAAATGATCAAAATCAAATATTTGATAAATGAATATTCCTCGTAATTTAATATCGGGAAAGTCAAGAAAACGTCAAAATATCTCATACACTCGCAAAATCATGATCATTTACAAGAAATTCGCGAGCGGTGTAAAAATAAATATATACAAAACAGACAATATCATTAAGTCATATCAGGAGGGCGAACTGTGGGGCGAAACCCCTAAGGCGGGGGCCGTGGCACGACGTGCAATATATGTCGCAGAACAAAAGCGCCAAAGAAATAATATTAATATATATTAAAATTGAAATATAAAAATCCTCGTTCGCACGACAATCATTTTTCATGGCCATCACTCCCACAATTCTCCCTGCATAATAATAACGCTTCGTTTATTATTCCAAGACTTGTCGAGTGTCACTCAAACGGTTTTAATTTTACTTTTTTCTTTTACGCCATGGCTAGGTAGGGAAGAGTGGGGTTTTAGATAGTAGAAAAAAATATTTTAGCAGTTCTGTAAATATTGTTCTATAAACGGTACGCCACTTTCTTCTAGATAAATTTGATTAACGAGTATTTCATTGCAATTTTTATATTACGAATATTATTCAAATTTCATTCAAATTGCAAAAATTGTAGGTATTGTTCAAATTGTTTAATTGCCCGCTTAACATAAGAAAATGTATTATCAGGATCAATTCTATTAAGATTATTTTAGAAATTCTGTGTACATTGTTTTATGAATGCTATCATTTTTTCTAATAATGCTGGTATTATTGGTTTATTATGAATATTATACAAGGTTTATTAAAATTGCAATAATTACTTCATAGTTTAAATATAGAGTGTTAGTTTAGTGCATATCCCTGTATAGGTATGCATCGGTATTTTTCTCTCCAAATTAAAAGTTACCAATATATCATTGTTAGGTAGATTACTAGCGTTTTTATAATTTTATTACAGTTTTATAAGCCGTATATGATCAATAATTATAACTTAAACTTTTTGCAATATTTATAAAAACACTTTGCGCTAAGTTGTAAACTTTTTCCTAATAAAGATTATAAGACTTCTAACATGGTTTTTCAAAAATATTATTGGAAAGAACTTGAACATTTAGTATTCTGCTTATTTTTTATAAAATAAAAAAAATTGTAACTTCAGTAAGGTCACAATTACTAATAATGTGTTTGATATTTAACCCTTTCGACTTGGATGCCGCCGCTCCGGCAAAATTCATATAAATCTCGCAATTCGCGACTGTGAAGGAATAAAATAGATCTAAAGGAATATTTTTATGATTAAAATTATAATTTATTATGAACAAAATTGTTGATCATGATTATGATCTATTATTTGTATTATTAAAAATTTCATTAAATGTCAAATTCTAGAAATTTGAGTAGTTGTAAATATGTTATTTTATAAAATATGTTGTTTTATTATAAATGTTTTATTATATATGTTGTTTTATAAAAAATATAATAGTTTTAAAAGTAATATTCATTATAAATCTTGTTAGATAGAATTTATGGTAATAAATAGATCAATCAAACAATATCTTAGACCAGAATTTTGGAGGTTTTAGAATTACACGCAATAACAACCTGATAATAATTAATACAAATTATAATTTTTTTGTAGGAAAACTCATATTTGATACTTTTATTTCTCGACCACCAATTTTACACTCAATAAATAATATTGGAATGAGGAATAGGAAAAACAATTTCAAATAGAATTCAAATAACGAAAAAAAAACAATAATAAACGATAAACACATGTTTGGACCGAGGGTACCACCTTGTGGTACGCCAGCTTCAAAGGTCCTGAAGTTGGATTTGGTGTTAAATATTTTGACCCAAAAACTTACATTGCCAAGGTAATCTTTTATGGTAATTATGTACCTTGGGAACGTTTGCAGTTTGATTAGTAATTTTTTTTCATTATTATTTTTTCTTATTGCTGTATGGATGCCTGAAATTATTTTATTATAAGTCTTACCTCATCCGAAAAACCTTATACATTATACTATGTATTTGCAATCCGATCGGCTGATTTCTATATTAAAGTATCTGGAGCAACTCAATTTTCCCGTACATGAAAAATAGACTAAGTCGTTTTGAAATCCCAGGTTTGTCATATCGAGGAAGTCCAAGACAGTGCAGAGAAACTTTAGTTTCCAAGCGCGAATGATATTAGCATAATTCTGTTATTACACCTCTACTCCCTTCGTCCCGGCTGGATGGCTGACTTGAGCGTCAAATTGCAGGAGAGAGCGTTTCGTTCGGGCGCAGAATAACATTTGGAAAAGTTGTAAATGCTAGAGCTATGGTAGTACATCCAATCAAGTACAAACTGCACCTTAATTTACGAACTATATACAAATAATTGTATGTATATTGTATATTGTATAAATTGTAATAAATTTTTTTTTTGTAAATCTTGAGAGCAATAACTTATAGTCCTTGCCCTTCACTGCATCGCCAGTAAAAAAAAATCAGAAATTATATTAATAAAATTCATCATATACCTAGATAGAATAACTTGAAATATTGACTGTTGATATTGATCATTACATTAAGGATAACTATTTTTTTGTAATATTATTTCTGCGATAATTATTTCCACTTGTTTGTTCTATAATTGTTATAGAAACGTTATTAACTTCCTGAAGCAGAAGTTTATGTTTTCATCAAAAAATCCGATTCGCTATTTTTATGTTTTCTCGACCTTTCAAGCCAATCTGAATCGAATGAGACCAAATTTGGAAAAAATATGTATATGTATGTTGTCCTTTAGTGGACGTTTTCTCAAACTACTGGACTGATTTCAACAATTTAAAAGCCATTCAATGTTACTCGACAAGAATTACCTTTGTCAGTTTTGAACGACGATCGGCCAGGCCGTTTCTTTTAATTATAGTGGCAAAATGCATAATTGCTGGTCCACAATTTTAAACCGATTTTGAAAATTCGAAAACTTCTCGAAAGACATTGGTTGGTACTTGCATTGATTAGTTTTGGGTAAAGATCGGCGTGCCGCTTCTTCGTAATTGAATGTTATTTTTTTCTAACGATCATACATAAACAAAACATATCATACTAAAATATTATAGGCCTACGATAAGCGATTCTAATTAGAATCTATGCGTTTCGTGCATCTGTAGGTTCGGTATTGCGTATGTACTAATGCTTGTCGTCAAAACTAAAAAAATGCATTTTTAGAACCCGATATCGATGCAATAGAATGTGTAGTACAAATTATTTTAAATTATACAGTCACTGCGATATATTTGTTAACTTCGTTCTTCTCTAATCACTTGTTTATTGTCTCTAAATATTCTAAATACTCTAAATACTCTAAATACTCTCATCATTACATTACATCATCATGGCAACTGCATTCCAATATTTTCCAATTTTATATAACTCTTCTAATCCTTGTGGCTCACTCAAGTCGTTGTAATTGTTCTAATAATTTTTGTTGGTGTAATGTCACAAATATAATCTCACACTTTCTAATCTTAATGCTTTTAAAATATTCTTAAAGTTATTTTTAAGTTAACCCCACTTCTTATTTAACTTCGTTCGTCTTTCGTTTATTGTCTCTAAATACTCTCTCTGCAATATTACATCATAATACATCTAAATGTCATTCTTTATCTCTCACAATATATAATCCACTCACTCTTTTGTATTCTACACATATGACATGCTATGTATGTCAAAATGTGTTTGAAAGACTTTATTTTAAAATGGCATTAATCAATTTTTATAGAAAGCAAAATTTTATTTTTTAAATAGGCAGTTGAATATTTTACCTAAATAGTGGATGTCAATTTTTATTAAGTTGATAATGTATTGTATATGTATTGGAAAGTTAATGCAACTTGCCTTAAGAGTAAGTTATAGTCATTGCAAAAAATATCGAACATGAAAATTTATGCATATCTTCACGTTTTGAAGGTTTCTGAACATTTTGGCAAACCTCAGAAAAAATTGATGTGTGTGTGCGGATACAAATTTTCGTCGACGATTTCGGGAACACGGTTCAACCGATTTCGATTATTCAAAAAACATTCGAATGCTGTTGATACGGAGACGTGCTGATTAGGTTTTGGCATAGGCAGGTCTAGGCGTTTTGAAGATACGCGGCAAAAAGTGCCACAAACGGTAACCCCGTTTTTAAGAGAACGAAGCGTCCAATTTCAATAATTCAAAAAACATTGAATTGATAAAATTTTTATAAAGGCAGGTCTAGAAAAAAGTAAAAAAAATGCCACTTGGTGGTCAAAAATGATAATTAGACATATGCACATCAAATTATAAGATATTTTAACAATAAGTATAAATTCTGTTTACATTCCTATGAGTTCCGTATCATTTTTAATCCGTTAGACAGCGCTTCGATATTTCGTCTCTATGCAATTACAGCAGTACGATTGCTTTGAGAAAAGTTCAGAATTTCCAAACTATTTCAAAATAAAGAAAACATTTATTTTTCTAAAAGAATTTTTTTTGTCAATGTCTACTTACCTTATGGTAAAGGTAATTAGGTGGCTTTAGTATTAAGTTGGGTACAATAAATGAAAGTAATTTATTAGACATCCATGTATCATACAATAGAGGATTATTGATCTATCATTTCCATAAAAACACTATTCTACCAATAATTTTTGTGAAGCCACCGTCTCGCGGCCGTCTCCGCAACCGCACAGCATCCCTTCCCGGTGTAACTCCGGCATCTCGCGGCTCATCTCACGGCCAGTGAAGCGCGAGGAGTATTGCGGCGAACCAGAGCTCATTTTACGACTGGGATTTTCATTGTGTATCACATCGTTACGTGTCTCCCGCTCACAGATTACAAAAACGTTATAAAACATCCCATTCCACTGACGGGGATGAAGATGCTTTAGGTTTGAAAGAAGAGCTGGGATTGTTGACACAAAATACTGAACCTAATTAACAGAATCTACTAAGAACAACTTGATAAAATTCAATATGTAATCAATCTTTATTATACGTGTTGCATGAAAAATTCGGGGACATCTATTAAACGCTAATTTCGAACTGTACAGTTCGAAAAATAGAATTTCTGGCATTGCAAAATGGTTAAATGCCCCCTATTGTTGTTTTTTTAAAATGATTTTAATTGAAAATTCTTGCATATCTTCACGTTTCAGAGATTTTTAAATATTTTGGCATACTTAAGAAAAAATGGATGTGTTTGGGTGTGCGCGTGCGCGTGCGCGTGCGCGTGCGCGTGCGCGTGGGTGTGTGTATTTGTGAAGATACAATTTTTTGCTGATTATTTCTAAGATACTGGGCTAAAATTGCAAAAAATGGCGATTCACTTCTTGAGAGAACAGGCGTCCGATTTGAATGATTCAATAACAATTTCCCTTGTACTGACGAAGTGAAAAATTGATTAAATTGTTAAGAAGGCAGGTCCAGCCTTTTCGGAGCTCGAGAAAAGAATTGCAAAAAATGCAATTTGGCGGTCAAAAATGATGACTAAAAATATGCACACCAAATGATCAGATATTTTCATTTAATAAAACTATGTGTATGGGTTGTTGTGCACCCTGGCTGCCAACAAGTTATGTTGAGGCCGTCACCGACAATTATGTTGCGTACCAACGATGTCAACAATTAAAATTAGGTTCTTCTGCTGCTATCATAAACTTTACCACTGTGGAATATTTAATCAAACATCTGAAGACTTTTATTAATATTTATTTAATTCATTACTTGGTTACACTTAATACACAATAGATATTTTAAGATAAGAGTGATGTGAACTGTTTGGCAAGTAAGTGATGAAATGAACCACGTTTGGTCGTCCTCCGGCTTTTTATAATCTCCGATGGTGACGCAATTATCCTTCTAGAAGGTTCGCTTGTTTTACCGTTAGGAATGACTCAACTATTACTTGAGACGTAGTTGCGGTCACAGATCGGTACACGTGCATGTTTACAATGTTACTTATCTGTAATACTTTGTTGCGTACAATATTGCAAGCTTAGTCATACCAATTGCGTTATTCATATTGACTATTACATCGAATTTATAATATTATTTATAATTATTGTAAAGGGTGAATACCACAACAGGGTGTATGTGAACAGATTTTCTGACGTAAATCGACGTTTTCTCAAAAACGCCTGAACCGATCTTGGATATTTAAAATCAATTTGATGTATCTCGATGAGGATTATCGTTTCTCAGTTTTGTGCGACGATCGGCTGAGCCGTTTTTTTTAATTTAGAAAAAGTGTTAAACTTTTCGTCCACATTTGAGCTTATACTACTGAATCGATTTTAAAAAATCAAAAACTGTTTGAAAGATATTAGATGGGAATGATACTGATTAGTTTTAGGTAAAAATCTACCGAGCCATTTTCTTGTAATTAACTGCTAAAAAAAATTCAGCCGATTTTTGTGGAACTTTTTTTGGCGATATATATGGTCTTATAAAAATCACTGAAATATTATGGCCTTATAAAAAGTAGTTTAATTTTAAAAATATGAGAAAATGAGTAGTTTTTTTATGTTTGTTAAAATTAAAATTAGATGATTTACTTGTTATAACGACAGAGGACTTGGTCTTAATGAACATACTAAACCATTGAAGACCTTACGGAAACTGGTTCAATTATAAAAATTATTGATTTGTGAAAATTTGCTTTTAGACAATACTCTGAGTTAACGTTTTCGTTCTTTTCAATTATGTGTAATAAATCTGCAAGGAATACTTTTAATCACTTATAAAATAATTTATTTTTTATTGATTGAAACGATTATTTACACATATCGGAATATTCATGTAACTTGCTTTAAGGCAAAATACCAATACCAACTAGTTAGTTCAAACAAATCTCCTGATCATTTTTAAAGTATGAATCAAACGACATGAATGAATATCAAATTTTCTAAAAAAAATCAAAATTTTCTGAAAAATATTTTTTTATTTCTCCAATCTAATTATTTTAAAATTCTTAAGCTTTTAAAATGTTTAAATTACGGTACGGAAAGTACCAGCAATTTGCTTTAACCATGCCATGAACTAATAGTTTCTTTTAGAGAATGAACACTTTTTCAACTTTCAAACACGCAATGGCTTGAATCGTTGAGAATACATGAAATGAGCTCTTCAACTTTTTGGGGAGCAACAGAAACATATCTCTCAACTAGACCAGAAAAGAATTTTTTATAGTTTTAGCTAATATAATCATATTTCATAAATTTTTCGATGTGAACATGTCATATATAGTGAATCTTTATCAATTTTATTCCCCCTTCAATAAAAAAGTCTCTTATGTTTGTATATGCATTAAGCTAATCTTGTAAATAAGGGTATTGGTTTTAGTTGTTAATAGTAACATTAAATAAAATTACATAAATGACAATAAATTTACTTTTGTATTACTAGTGCTCAAAAATGTTGAATCCAAAATACATCATTTATATATGGTTTAGCTGGAATATATCTCACATTACATAAGTCAACTGAAAATTATTTAATATATCTGTTACTCCTCAAGATATTATCAGCTCCTCGACCACAATTTGTTTGCATGCTTTTCTTGTAACGCCTTTTCACAACATCCGTGCTATCGTATTTTTCATTGTTAATATAGTTAATATTATCCAAAGGATTGTAATACTGTCCTCGCCGTTTGTGTTATTTGGACCGACTGTAAAATTTCCTGCCCGTAAAATGATTATGGCTTATGTAGACTGTTACAATCTTGGTATAAATTTAGAACCTATCACATTTGTCATTCACACAAATAAGAGATATATAATATAAAAAATAATAGTTTAATAGGAAAGCTAAATGAAAATTTTGTTTTTGATATTAGGCTCCACTCTAAAATAGAAAAAATTCTACCAAGAATGAGGTGGATCTATGCGCTAAATTGTTTTTTACATTTTACTTTAGTTGATGCAATTTACTGTGAATTGATACAAACATTTTTTTAACCTGCAATTTATAAAGGCTCCGGAGGAGAATAAAAAAAAGAGTACACAAAAGGTTGACACGCGATTGAAGTAAAACTTATTTGCTACTGTACAAGACAACATTTAAGTAAAAACAAGTACATCATATAACAATTTTGAATAATGTTTATTAGTAATATGGTAACACTCGTGCTGCACACATTTATTAGCGTCAACTATTATACACATTTATATATGATGAATTATAAATTATATGTTTATAATATCATTAAAAACATGTATAATATTTAAAAACAATAAAGTAATTTAAGTCATACTTCAAGTATGATATGATCGGTTTGTCATTATAATTAGTATTTAGAAATGTTGATTAATAAATTCTGCAATATTCACACAGTGGATTTTGTTAACGCGTAAACAAATATTGTTTTCGCAACTTCACTCATCATGCAATTGTGTTTGAACTTCATGTAATTAAAATTAACATACATTCATTGACTGCTTGTATTTTCTCTACTTTTTCGCTACTTTCGCTTTCTTTGAACGTCTGTAATATCTATCTTGCCTAAAAAATATTTTCTATTTTAATAACTTTAAAGATTTATATAAACTACGAATAATATAGAAATAATTTCTAATCAATAAACTTACATTTAGTACTCGGCCCAAATGTATAATTTGTTTTATTGTTTTCAAGGAACAGGGTAAAATATTCTTCTGATTCATTAAATTTTTCATTAAATCAAGATTTGCACTATGATGTAACTTTAAATTGTTTATTTATCTATGCCGATTTCCTTGTTGATATCGGTACGCATACAACGTTGATGCTGGTACGCATACAACGACATATTTTTATTCACATATACGACAGGTGATCACAATCGACGCGTACAGAAATGATCGAGGCGAATGACGAAGAGTTCGGGCGTAACGGACTTCCGTTGCATTTGTACGGATTTACACCCTAGTCGCGCCTTCCTATTTCTTTTTACTTCTTATTTATTATAGATAAATTGATTAATTATAAGTGATGAAGATAGTGATGTATGTTGGTGATGTATGCTCAACAACTTAATTAATTTAAGTTCGATACAAAGAAAAATCTATTGTTATTCATATTTTAGCATATGCGGAATTAATATTAAGATAGAACTTTTTTTTACTAATTTGGTAAGAATATAAAATTACAAGCATTTGTATAGGTCTAAAAAATACCCTGTGTCGATGAAAAAAAATTATTTTATTTTTCTATTACAACATAAATTATTTTTATGCATTGGAAATACAACATCCAAGTTCTTTAAGCCAAATATCATATAAGTTTTATTTTTCAAAACGTTCTTGGATAGTATAGATGAAACGAATTATTTATTTACGCATTCAGTTGAAAAGGGTTAATGCCGATGTCGGCTTTTGGTTCTGTTATTTCCAATGTAAATATTTTATGGATCTTATGATGTGAAGATATGATCTCCAGTGAACCTTTGTCAATTTTATAAGCCCTGCCATGAAAAAGCCTCTGTTTTTTTCTATAATGCATTAAACTGTATTGAATATGGTTTCAATATCTAAAAACGGAAACTGTATACAGAAATGTTAAAACAATAGTAAAAGTTATATACTAAAGTGAAATAGTTTTTTTTGTATGCCAAAAAAAAAACGATCAATTATTGATATAAGGAATTACGGAAAGGAAATCACATGTTCTAAAATTCCATGTTATTTTTTATTCCTTCTTATTAGGTTCTATTTTATCGTTTTTAGTTGATTTTTATTTTATAACTAACTTCCCGCAGGGTAAGTTATAGTAATCACAAAAAAATCGAAAATGATTTTTTTTTATATCTTTACGTTTCAAAGGTTTTTTTAATATTTTGGCATACCTTAAAGAAAATGGATGTATGTGTGTGAGTGCGGTTACAAATTTTCATGGACAATTTCGGGAACATCGATCAACCGATTTGATTAATTCAAAAAACATTCGGTTCGTATTGATACGGAAACGTGCTGATTAGTTTTTGACGAAGGCAACTGGCAACTCAGTTTTTAAGAGAACGGAACGTTTGATTTCAATAATTCAAAAAACATTTACTTGTATTGACAAGATGAAAAATTGATTAAATTTTTAGGGGGGGGGGCAAATCCAGCGGTTATGGACTCTAAATAAAAATAAGTTGAAAGAATGTCATTTGGCGGTCAAAAATGTTTATTGGACATATGCACATCAAATTATCAGATATATTATAGAGATATTAATAATGTGTACACATTCTGTGCAATTTTTTTTGGGTTCCGTATCAAGACATTTAATTACGGTACGGGCAATTTCAGAAATTTGCCTTTAGGCACAATGCCATGCACCCCGCTAGTTTAATTAGATATTTGAAATTCATTCAATTCAGAGTTACCTTATTTTTAATTTCTAACAATGTTTTATATATTTGCATATTGTTTTTAGTATTACACATGTAGAATTTCTTATAAATATCATTTATATTTAAATGCGATTTCTCTTGAAAATTCGTTTTTTCGTTTTCTCTTCATAGTCTCTTGGTTTATTTTGATACATTAATAAAAAACAGCTGTGTTTTGTTGATGAGACCGTTGATCTGATCTTGAATAAAGTTATTCACTATTTTATCAATTTTTGATTCCAAAGTTTTATGCTTCAAAGTTATTATATTGGTGACCATTATCATTATTTTAATAATCAATAAGATATTTATAATATATTAACTTTTTCTAGAAACTAATTTAGATATATAAAAGTGAAACCTTTAAAAGATACTGATTAAGAATGAAGCCATTTAATACTTTCTCATGTTTTTCATTTTTGAAAAAAATAGAAATTATCTATTTCCGGTAGTGCATTAAAAAAATAATTTTTATTAGTAGTGCAAGATTAATCGAAAATATGAATGACACCTATATATATTTCTACACCCATTTTTGACAAAGGTTCAATTTTTCTTGCGGTAAAATTAGGAATCTAGACACAGCAATTTTAATTTTTTTCAAAATTGATTAATTTATTTTATTTCTCTTGGGGTACTCGATTATCTTGTTCGAAATGATTGATTTGACGTCCAAATAAATGGATGTATGATTTTACTATTTAAGAATGTATAAAATAACTTATATTTTGAGTTAAAAAAATATACGTTTTATGAGGATTTTAGAGATTTAACTGTATAATGAAACCATATAAATTTGTGAATAAAACAAGTTAATTTATTTTAATTTATTAAAAGCTATAACAGAATCAATAAATTATCTGTAAGTATAGTTTTTATTTAAAATATAAAAACTTTATTTTTATTGATATTATATTAACCATTCTAACTTTATGAAATTCAGAAATCTAATCAAACATTTCTCAGATTACGAGTAACGAATTAAATAACATAATTTCTCTCGAAGGGCTTTCTCATCTCCATGAGTCTACTGATACTAATGACTGTATATTGTCATAATGGTCGAAGAATGCGCTGTTATTATGAAAGCAGAAGTTTGCTTATAGATAAGGTCTTATATTAATTCGTTCTTAATTAAAATGATAACATAGCGCATGATATTTAGCGAAAACTTTACAGCCGGGAGTTTAACTTCACAATAACGCCTTTCAACGATAATTATAATAAATCAGTGCTCTCCGTTCGCCTCCGTTCGTGTCCTTTGTGATGTCGCTTGTGACTTCTTGGAACTTTGAGCTATCTTGGATATTAAAATATTTAATATTTCTTTGTCGAGAGCACAGTATATTTAATATGGAACGTTTTATAAGAGCTCTTTTAATACAAAAACATTCTTTTGTCATAGATTTAAATTTATTGCAGATAAATTGTTTATTAATTTTAACTCAACTACAATGCCTTTATCATGAGATTAAAGTTTATGACATATATAACTGATGGCTCCAAATTTTATCCTGAAGTTTCATCATCCACAAATGAAATCATTTATTTCCAGTCTTGATTTGATTGAAAACTAAAAAACTCTAATTATAAGTTTCATCTTTCTGTGTTTTGAATTTTTGAAGTTAGTCCTGCCGCTTTTGAGAAAACTTTTACTAAAAAGGAGAACCTCAGGTTCAATCTTTTGGGATTCTGATGAAACTTTGCTTGGTGATAGAGTTGATAGTCGAACTGAATACCTTAAAATATTATAGGCCAACGAGAACACTAAACCTAACAAGGCCGGTCAAAATGACCGTTTCAAACTTTGTGAATAACTTAGACAATTTTAAACTTTAATATACCAATCTCAAATTACATGACAATTCTTCAAACATACTTATAACACTTTTTCAACCTTCGATTTTAATTATTTTTTTAATTTTCCAAAAAAAAAAAAATGATGTGGTCTAACTACCGCGGTCGGTCAATTTGGCCGCTGGAAGATTATGTTATTTAGAGAGTTGTATCTATCAACTTGTAGATAGAGATTTATACAAAATATACCAAATTTAGAATAAAGTTCTGGGCGGAGTGTGAAATCAATAATAAATATATAAGTGGGTCTCTCTATTTGGGAAATGATAAGAGAAAAAATTGTTCAATTCTTCAAATAAACATTTGTTGTTCTAAAACTAATAAATTCACAAATTTTGAAGAAATTTTTATAAAACAAATTATATTACTCGCACGGTGTAAAACAGTAAACTGAAAAAATGCTTGTCCTAAGTTTCAAACATTATCCAATAAAAATAAGAGAAAACAGCAAAAGTGTTCCAAAAATTATTAGAATTTGTATTAGTACCTTGTTTGGTGAACTAAGAAATGTAACATCAAGTCAAAAATTTGTAGTTAGCAACTTCAGGTATATTTTAACATTTTGATTCTAGTTGGATAAAGTGTAAATAATATATAGAGAGAGGACGAGTAAAGTATTTTTAGACACGAATTTTTGTTTTAGTTATTATATATAATTTTTTTAACTTGAGGTGCATAAAATCTCAAGTTTCAAGAAGTTCAAGTTTTTAATAACACTGTTCATGAGTTTGGATTTGTGAGAACGAAAAACACGCAAAAAATTTTAGTGAAAGTTACGAAACAACATACATATTTGCTTCAATTGTACAATTTTTGAATAAAATAATTGGTAAACATTGTGAAAAAGCCGAATTCTGTATAAAAATTCGATTTTATTCATTTTTTTCTTCTAATTTATTTTATAAATTATATGAAGTAAATTTAGATAAAAGTTTATGAACATTTCTTCATTCTATAAACAATTAACAATAAATTATCTGAAATAAATAAAAAATAGGTAACTTTTTAATACTAGGCCAATTTGACCGCGCGCGGTATGTATAGGTATACACGAATTGCCGGTAGGTTTAGTGTTAATTTAAAAAATTACAGTTTCGAAAAATGCATCTATCTCGATGTATATTTATAATCATTAATATATTATAATTATTTTTGTAATAAATGAATAATAATGTAGTATAATTTTGCTTTTTTAACGTTACTTTGAAAAAGTAATTTAATATATACCTGTTTACATACAGTAAAGGTATTAGAAAGTTTTATACGGACATTAAAAAATTCTATTTCTGCGTGTGTTCGAACCTATTTCGAAGACTCCTTTGGCGGGGCATTAACAAGTACTGATATTTCCGAAATAGTTCAAAATGTCTTACGAAATTCGCACAATTAAAATAATTATAAATATGCATCGAGATAGATCTAAAATTAAAATTAAAAAAAAAGTTTTATGCATAATGAAACCACTTTTCATATGCCTATAATATTATAAGAGGTTCAAGTTTGACTATCAACTTTAACTATGCAAAGTTTTATCAAAATCCCTGAGGTTCTCCTCGAAAGGATAAAAAATCGTACATACATACATACCTCTACAAATTTTCTGAATTTTGATTCAGAATGACTTGAAAAGCAGATATAGCATAATAGTAGCAAGTCAAATTTCTCCTTCAAAAAGTTAAAAATTTATTTGCTGTTATAAAATAATTGCATTAGTTTTTAAGGTTGTTCGAGATATTTTTCATTATAGAATGATTGTGTAAAAAAACGCTATATAATAGACGAAAAATTAGTAGTAAATGCCCTCATAATATATATTCGCATAAATCAAATATTTCAATAATAAAAGAACATTGTTAGGATTAAAATAAAGCGAATCTAAGTATTTTTACCGGATTTAGAAAATCGCAAATTCCAAAACAAATGGTGTATTAGAGTTATAAATATCCACAGAGGGATTTAAGTGCGCAATTCGAGAGCAACATAAAAAAATAATGAAGTTACGATCCGCATTAAGAATTGCGGTATCTTTAAGATCAGAGATAAAACAAAGCTTTATGAGTGGAAAACGCATAAAATATTTTATTAAAGTAGCAATTTTTAATTCCCTTTTGTAATTAGTCTGCACAGATGTGACTTTTGAATGAATACTAAAAGCAGCCGGCGCTACTACGTCTACGTTTTATTGCAATAAAATTTTATGGCATTCGTCTAAGTAGAACATTTCCAATGGTAGAACGCCCAAGTGCACGTCTGATAAGATTATTTCGAAATTTATAATATGTAAAGCAAATAGCATAATAAATGTTATTATTTGTTATTCAGCGCCAGCAGGATAATGTTGCATCAGACGTAATGAAAATTCGCACTTATTTGATATGATACAATATTAAATAACTAGTTCAAAGTGGCATTTTCTCTTGCATGTCCTAAAAGCGACCCCTGAAATTTTTTTTATGAATTTTTATAATTCAACGAATTTTTGTAAGACTGTTCACCTACATTATTTATATTATTTTTCATCATGTTCTATACAAGTCTTACATATATATTTCTTACACATTCATTATATATATATATATATATATATATATATATATATATATATACTAACTCTTCTTAAAGCCTAATCTTCCATTCAATTTTCTTTCTACTGATTTTCATTCTTTTTCTTGTTTCTCAATACGTTCTTCTCATCTTCTAAACTAATTTTCTTTTTTTTTCTACTTCTAATACAATTTTTTCTTGTATTCTACAAATTAATAATTCTTGATCTATTTTAATATTTTATATTTTAATTCTGGTATTGCTGGAGATTCGAACTGAATTCCTCCAGCGTGTGAGTTGAGAACGCTACTGAGTGAGCTATTCCCGCCACTATTGCAATGTTAAAGGGTCGAAATATTTTTTTTATGAAACCTAACAAATTAAATTACTAATTTATATAATATCACATCATAAAAGCGACGCTTAACACAAATTTTATGTTATATTTTATGTTCTTTCTTTGATGAATTTTCAAAATTAAACTTAATTACTTGTCGTAAGGCCATAGTATTTTATTATGCTCCAACTACGATGTTTATACAAAAAGGTTTAACAGTTACTTACAAATGGCCCGGCCGATCTTTACCAAAAACATAATTAATACGATTTCCAAACAATATCTTTGAAACGGTTTTCGAATTTTCAAAATCTAATCTGGGGGTTAAAACGTGGACTATACATTTTTCACTCTTCCGCTAATTACAAAGAAACGGCTCTCGGCCTATCGAGCTTTTAAATTTTTTTGAGATTGGTCTAGATGTTCCTGAAAAATCATCGACAAAAAAGTAAAACACTCACATACACGCATACTTTTCCAAATTTGATCTCATTCAGAATGACTTAAATCGTCGAGAAAACATAACATAGCGAATCTAATTTGTGGGATAAAACATAAACTTTTCTTTCAGAAAATTAATAAACTAAAAGTTAAAGTAGTGGTGTATGGCATCGTGCCTTAAGGCAAATTGCTGGAACTTCCCGTACCGTAACAAAATATTCGAGGAATATTAAATATTTTCAAATAGATTATTATAAATACTATTATAGACAAGATATAATCAATCCGATTTAAAATTAAGCACATTGTATAAGATTTATAAGAATTACATAAGCTGATTTGCAAAGTTAAAATTATTTATTTTATCTTATATTATCTTTAGAATTTTAGTCAGAATCAAAATTAAAATCTACTGTACACGCTGAAATTTAGGTAAAAATAAATACATCATCTAACAATTTTGAATAATGTATATTAGTAACACTCGTGATTCATTAGCATCAATCATTACACACAATTATATAATAAATTATATATATTTATAATAGCATTAATAATATGTATAATATTTAAAAACAGTATAATATTTAAAAACAATAATGTAATTAAAGTCATACTTCAAATACGACATGATCGTTTTGTCACTGTAATTAGCATTTACGACTTGAATCTTCATTAGAGAAATAAAGTAATTGCTGATTAATAGAATTTATAATATTTGTTCACATAGTAGATTATGTTAAACAACGCGCAAAGAAATATTGTTTACCCAACTTCATTCATCATGTAATTGTACTTGAAGAACTTCACCTAATTATTTTTTTTTTATTTAATTTATTCTGCAATCTGTTTTACATATTCATTAACATTAAGCAGAGATTGCTAACAATAATTATCATATAATATAAACAAGAAGATAGTAGCAACACCCAGCGGCGTGTCTACTAGGTACCTAATTAAAATTAACATCATTCTTTGAACAGCTTTAATATATGTCTTGCCTAAAAAATATTTTTCATTTTAATAACTTAAAAGGTTTATAAAAGCAACGAATAATATAGAAATAATTTCTAATCAATGAACTAACGTTTAGTTCACGGCTTGAATGTTTTTTGAATCTCTCAAATACTGGCATTTTTGCACATTTAGCTCCTTATCTTCCACATGGCTGGACATTATAACGAATTGAATGTTTTTGGATCAATTTTTTTGACAAACATTTTGTAACAATTACTATTAAGTGTCCCAGATATAGTTCTCGAAGTCATCTTTTCACATGCTCATAATCTAGAAATGCACTATGTCAATTACGATTTAAATTCTTCGACATGTGCAGTCTCCAATTCTCCATCCTCTGTCAGCAGTGTCTGGTGTCAAACTATATCCTGCACATATAGACCATCGGCGGCGCGTGCCCCAGAGTGACATGGACCCTCATTAGACGGACAGAGAGTTTCAATCAAACTGGATATGCTACATTGCGCACATTGATATAATATTATGCGAAATCCAGAATATCTATTTACTCATCTAATCAATAGAGCTCTCTCTATGGTCATATGAATAGCATAGAATATTCATGTACGAGTATATTAGCCTTTGTTATATCTAGCGATGATTATTACGTCAATTTACCGACAGTGATTAAGCTGCTGGTTTTGGGTGAATTTTTTAATCATTTAGTTATTTGAGAATATAATACAATTTCTGTATTTATATATTATATAGCTACATATAGATCTAGTGTGTATATACATGCTGTACAACTTGCTCCAAGTACAGTAATTTCGAGCCAAAATGGCGCAACAACTAAGGAGTTGAGCAAACACAAACAAGTCGCGGGTTCGTTTTCGGAAAAGGCTCGATATAAGGCAGCATGACACCAAAGTTCTTCGTGAAAACGGAAATCGTTTTTTGTGGATATAGCTGCACATAAAAAAATACAGTTGAAAACTTAATATAATGAGGTTTCACCACAAATAGTTTCTACGTTTTCTCAAAAGTGATATATTATCATTTATCGAATGTTTATTATTACATATAATAATTTGTTTGCTCCTCCAAGTACAGTAATTTAGAGCCAAAATGGCGCAACCACTAAGGAGTTGAGCAAACTCAAACAAGTCGCGGATTTGTCTTCGGTCAGATCGATATAAGGCAGCATGATACCAAATTTTTACTTGAAAATTGAAATTGTCTTTTGTGGACATGACTGCATATAAAAATATAAAGTCAAAAATATTTAACTTAATATAATGAGTAGCCTTAATACATCACAACTAAGGTAGGATAACTAACTGGATTGCCTTCAAACAAGCCACACAAGAAAATGTCAAAACAATCACTGAACGCTCTCATAATATTGATCACTTGTAACTAAAAACGCAGAAAACTTTATATAAATAGTTTTCGCTACAAAAAATTATACTTTTTCCCAAATGTAATATATTATACTATCATTCATAGAAGGTTTATTATTACATGTAATGTATGTTTATTGAGATAGCAAAATAGTGCATTATGTGATTTTTTGATACAAGTTATTATAACAATTTTTATACTGTGCAATAGCTAATGAAGAAAAATGTGGTTATTGAATTATTTTAGTCAGAGCACATAAGCATTATTGTTAATTGTTTATTAACTTTTTCATGAATTACAATTCTATAAAAAACAAATAGAAAAAAATAATCAATTATAAAGAATTTGATTAAGTCATAATTTTAAACCAAAATAACTACTTAAAAATGGCCATACGATATTAAATACAATGTCAAAAAAGAATATATATCAATGAAGATAAATTCTTTAAAGGGATAAAGACCAGCATATTTTTCAAAAATGTTATATTTTGATTAACAATGAGTATATGCATGAAAAACTACGTAGAAATATTCTTCGATTTTTTGGGTCTAGATAATTTCCGTATGTAGAACATTGTAAATGCCTGAATGTAATCTATTAGTAATCGAACAACATAATGGACTAATTAAATACATTCAAATACAAGGAGTAGCTCTTAGATATTTTGGACATATTTTTAAAGTATTTTTAGTAGTTTTAGAACGTTTTATAACCATTTTTATCATTCATAAAAGACTACTGTTTAATTTTGCATTTTTTCAACTATATATTAGTATAACATAATTTTTTAAAATTATAACAAGTAGTGGGAAAGAAAGAACACATTTGTTGGTTTTCCAATTCTTCAATTAAATATGAAGTACCTACATCAAAAATAATAAAGCTAATCAATATATTGCATTTTGAACTACTCGTAGGATAAGTTACAGTAATCGTCAAAAAATCGAAAATGAAAATTTCAGATTTCTAACATCTGATTTAAAATGTACTAGCAAAAATAATGACGTTTTTAAAAGTTGCTCGAAAGTATTTTACAATAAAATGATCAAGTATTTTACCAATTCACAATCCTAATTGAATAAAGCCAACTTTTGATAAAATTTGCCAACACACTTTAGTACGATTTTTTTTAAATAGGGGCCTCACAAAGACACCTGATCAAAAAAATCATAGTTCATCAGAAGAATTCTATATTCTTGAAAAATTGGGGCAGTTGTGGTATTTTTTTCTGAACGAAAAACATACATATAATAATAAACTTATATGAATTTATTTTAACTGATCAAGTTTAATCTGTATTATTTTAGATGTTTTGGTAATACATTTCTGCATATCTGTTGTATAGATGGTAATTTGATTTTGCATGTATCGAAAAACCAGTGGTTCTATTATTCAATAAATTAATGAAAGTTTTAATAATCTAATAAAACAATAAAAATGCTATATAAAGCGTCACTAGATATCGCTCATTGGACAAAATATTCTGGATACTCCTAGAATCAGCAAAAAATCTCCACTTTCTACGTACTTGTAATGCTCATACATTATGTACTATGGGAATAGTCATTTGCACAACACCGTAAATTCTCTTAATGCGTGGAAACAATTATCTTCGACTGTTGCCGCCTGCATTTCTTAGTTGAATTGCACACTTAAGGCTCTTACAATGCGAATGCGCCCCTCAAAATTCGTAAGTGTTGCCTCGTGTCGCGACGCGCCGTCCAGAAACGATCTCCCTTTCCGGGGCGATAACTCAGAGACAAACACCAGAAATCGGAGGAAGTGCGCCTGTTCAACGAATAAGACACTCTCACTACGAGCGCCTCTTCAACCGCGATCTTTTGCGGTATCGGGGGATTGGCACTGATATTCAAACTTTCAACTCTATTTAATTTCGGCTTATTACTCTTGCACATTCCAAAATCAAATCAAGCAAAATGTTTTTAAATCATTCTAATCGGATTAACCGTCTTCTCTAATACTGCATGATTATTTTTACACCCTTTGCTCCGTACGTTCGAAACGGCTACTAGACCTGCCTGTTGCAAAAACTAATCAGTAAGTCTCACGGTCAGTATGAACCAAATGTTTTTTGAATCATTCAAACCGATTCATAAATACTGTCCAAAATGTCGAGAACATATGTTTGAATTATAAAACTGAACTTCAAAAATTGAAACTCTTGGTACGGAACCCAAAAAAATAAATAAAATAAAATAAAATTCGTACTCAACTTCAAATCCTCTATAAAATATCTGATAATTCGATACGCATACGTCCAATCGTAACTTTTCACAACCGAATGACCTTTTTTAACTTTTTCTTCTGGATCTCCTAAACCGCTGGATTACCTTTTCCAAAAATTTACACAATGTTGTATTCCGTCCAATGTCAATACTTCTGAATGTTTTTTTGCATCATTCAAATCGAAAGTTTTGTTTTTGCACTTTGAAATGGCTGAATTTGCCTTGAAATCACGTCTTCCCATCATTATAAATCTAATGTTTTTTTTCAGTTGATTAGTGCTCCCGAAATCGTCGACGAAAATTTGTATCCGCACCACACATCATTTTTTTTCTAAGATACGCCAAAATGTTCAGAAATCATTGAAATATGCATTTTCATTTTTTGCAATTACTATAAATTACAATACTCCAACTTTAAGTTGGGAAATTAATAACTGAATAACATAATATTATAGTTGAATGTTCAAAAATTGAAAACTTCTGTGATATGTCTTAATACATTACATACACATAAACAAATACTGTATTAATTTCCCGTAGGGTAAGTTATTGTAATCGTCCAAAAATCGAGACTGAAAATTTTTGCATTTCTCGATGTTTTGAAGGTTTTTGAACCTTTTGACATACCTCAGAAAAATTGCATGTGTGTGTGTATGTATGGATATAATTTTTCGTCCACGTTTTCGGACACATAGATCAACCAATTTGGATGGTTCAAAAAGCATTCGATTCCTATTGATAGGGAGATGCGCTAATTAGTTTTTGGCAAATGCAGGTCCAGCAGTTACGGAGATAAAGAGCAAAGAGAGCAGAAAATTGAAATCGAATTTTTGAGAAAACGGAGCATCCGATTTGACTGATCTAAAAAAAACATTCAATTAGTTATGATTAAGAGAAGTTATTAGTTTTTAACAAAGGCAGGCCCAGCCATTTCGAAGATACAGAGCTAAATCTGCAAAAATAGCAGCTTTTCAGAGAACTAAGCACCCAATTTAAATGATTCAAACAACTTTCTGCTTGTTTTAACAAAATAATTAATTTTGGAAAAAAACATTTTTTTGTATATCGAAAATAATTCAGATTTTATTTTTAATTCTGACTAAAGTTCTAATATACTTTAGACAAATAACTTCAACTTTGCATTTCAGTTTATATAATTCTTATAAATATTAGACTGTTACAATATTTATAATAATCTATCTGAAAACATTCAATATTCCTTGAACATTTCGTTACGGTACGGGAAGTTCCAGCAATTTGCCTTAAGGCACGATGCCACCCACCCCACTAGTCCAAATTTATTCTAAAGCTATTCAGATTGACCTAAAACATCGAGATAACATGAAATTATTAAATCGAATTATTTAGCAAAAGTAGACTTTATGTTCGGGAAAGTTAAAAAAAAGTGTAAATTTTTATGATAAGACCATTTCAATTATTTAATCTGATTGAGTGTCAAAAATAAACTTTATGGTTACAATCAAATAAAACTAAATAGGTGAATTGAATTCCACTTTAATTGAATTAACACTTATATTATTGGTAAAATTGTAGTTCTCCGAATAACAATGTTAAAATTGTTTCATCGTTCAATTTGTTTTATAATTGTTTTCTATTGAAAACTTTTGGAAACCGCAGATGTAACGAATAGCATTTGTTAATGGGCAAACGATGTTCTGCCGCTTGGTGGTCGCATGAAATTTCGCAATGAGACGGTTTTCAGGATCGGCCGACGCGCGGAACAAACTTTTCCCGAGGATGATACATTTTCTTCCCCACGGTCGTTTCATATATCAGAATAGGGATGATATGGACCTAATGAATAAAATATCAATTGAGCGAAAGTTACGTGATGGTTTAATCGTGTTCGAATAAATTTCAATGGAAGAAAAAATGAAAAATTATTTATTTATTATTTATAATGAGTCATGATTAGATTGGACAACTACTGGGTTGTTATCCATTGAAGATCCATGTAATAGAAAATCAGAACAATTACTGAATGTCTTAGATGTGACAGATTGCTATTAAAAATTAAAAAAAAGAAGAAACATTATTTATTATTTTATTCTTTTTAATACCCGTAGACTACTACTTTGTTTACGAGATCTGTGACTATTTTGTCAAAATTCTCTGCACCTTTATATACCAAACACTGACGTCAAGCCGAAACTGGGTGATGGTATTGACCTTAACTGTCCTGACAAAATTTAGAAACAAAAAAAATTTTATGTTACTTCAAAATTCTGAACTTTTAAGTGCAATCTAGAGCTTTGGTGAAATTACAACCATTTTTTAGTTATTGTGGTAAATTTTTATTAATTTTTTTAATTTGAACATTGAAACTGTAACCATGAATAACATTTCTAGGACCATAGTGAAAAATGACTCAATTCTTTAAGTTTTGTACAATTAAAACTATTTGTTAATAAATGAATTTAGAATAGTCAAAATTGATAGATTTTGAAAAGCTTTTGAAGTTCTAAAGTACCTTGATAAGTTTCACTAAAATAAGTTTTTTATCTAAAGATCAGATAGATCGGTTTTGAACTTATTATACGAGTGAATAATTAAAAACCCCAAAACACGATTTTTGCGATCGCATTTCACTCACAATCAGTTTGGAATAGATTATGATTATATAATTTTATTAAAAAATTGAAATAATCAGGTATTTTATATTGTTTAAAATAGATTATGATTATATAATTTTATTAAAAAATGCAAATAAATAGGTTATTTTTTTAATTACATATTTGGTGTTTATAAATTATATAAATATTATGTGCAATGTAAAAATTATTACGCATGCACTGATTTGTCAAAAAAATTCATATTTTTTATCAATATATGCAATATATGCAAGATTAAATATATACGAGCAGAATGTACCTATATAAGAAAGAGCAGAATGTACCTATATATTTAACATTTGAAAAGTTCTTTTAATAAAATCGTTGAGTTTTTGTTTAGCTTGTATTTGGCCAAGTTATAAAATTCAAGCCATTCCATTTATAACCTGTAATGAGCGTATGCAAAATTATATTAACTAGATCAATGCATTTTTTTTAAAAAAAATAATAACATGTAAAATAAGTTATAGATTAATTAAGTTATTCGGACATGAAAACCCTAAACTTTGTTACTAGCAATACAGTAAAATAAGGGGCAATTTAGAGTAGGGCGGCGCATTAAAAATGCAATTTGACTTTCGGGTAGAAGGTATTTGTGTTGTGATATACTCGAAGTTCATTTGGTTTAGGTTTAGACAATATAATTATATTGTCTAAACCTAAACCAAATGAACTACAAGTATATCACAACACAAATACCTTCTGGACAATCAACAATCGAACTAAGGTTAGTAAAATTTCCAATGCTTTTTGATAAAACAATGCTTTTTCACTATTTTGTTAAAAATTGACCTCTGTCCTATCGTACATCACAGTTATGGTAGTTAAAAAATCTTTCTCAGGTATTTTGCAATTGCCATTGACATTGCCTATTTAGACTTATGTAGTAAACTTAGAATGTAATTTTCAGAATTTGCTGGCGATCTAACATGCTATGTTAGCCAGATTTTAGACCATATTTTGGGATATATGCAGTCTGCTACCTTTCAACCCGTTAAAAATGTTGAGCTAAAATTAAATCTAGCCGTACATTATGCCTATTAATTTTTGCTTAAACACTATCTAATCATACTTCGATTTATTTGTTCAAAATAAAATCACATAATTTTGTTCACCTGTCTAATTACAGTTCGACTCTGTTTTCTAAAGGTGTTTGCGGATTTTGAGGTTTAAGACAGAACTGGTTGTGAAGTAGGAAGCGCTAGATGTGTCGAGCCCCAACGAGCTCCAACCGTGAGCGGTACTTATGACGCGGTTGCAAAATGCCCTCGCATTTACCTTGTACTATTTTGAAAGCTTCCTCACTACTATGGAACGACTCACGACGGTTATATGTCTTCCATCATCATTGAAAAAATAGATTTATTTTTATTGTTTATGTAAATCGTTTCTACTTCACAAAAACGTAGCAATTTTTACATATACTGTTACATCAGCATTAATAAGGAAAAACTTAAAATACAGAAAATTAAAGTACGAAATTAAAAGATTTAATATATATTTTAATAATATTTTTTTGTTTTCAAATAACTAATGCAGTAGCATAAAATATGGAGTAAACATGAATAGTACAGAAAATTACTAATGTACTAGATTCCACTTCTCTTCATCATTACAAATTGAATATTTTTTGAATCATTCATATCAGATCTTCCATACTTTTAAAAACCCCATTTTTATTTTCTTTACTCTTTGCCCCGTATTTTCTAAATGACAGGACTTGTTTTTGCCAAAAACTCATCAGCCATTATTCACATCGGTTGATCTATGCGCCCGAAATTGCGGACGAAAAATTGTTTCCATACATACACACACATCAATTTTTTCTAAGGTATGCCAAAATGTTCAGGAACTTTCGAAACGTAGAGATATGCAAAAATTTTCAATTTTGATTCTCGGACGATTCATAGAACGAACTACCATATTTAGTTGTACTATATTTATTATCTTCTTGAAGGAGAATTTCGTTTTCGGCTAAAAATCCCATTTGCTAATTTTGTTTTCTCGACGTTTCAAGTCATTCTGCATCGAAAAAAAAAAAACAAATTTGGAACAAGTGCACGTGTAAGCCGATATTTGACTTGGCCAAGCCGTTTTTCCTGTAATTAGCAGAAAAGTGCAAAATTTTTTGTCCGCATTTAACCATAAGTCTACACTTGATTTTGAAAATTGAAAAACTATCCAAAAGATATTGATTTGGGACCGTGCTGATCAGTATTTGGTGAAAATCGGCAGTTTCTTCGTAATTAATAAAACCATCTTTTTGACCATTCCATTGAATATTTGCATATTATTAGAAAATATGGTTGTAACAAACATTTCGAAATGTTCTAGACAGACGATAAATGATTTAATTATCATCGAAGTTTGGAGTATGGGGACACGCATTTTTGAAAATGAACCATGTATTTATTAAAATGCACTTTTCTCGAATCAAGTGCAAAATTCGCACAAATTGCTTTTAGAGTAGAATCCCATATGCTCTACACATGTATAAAGAATAACTTATGAAAATGTTTTTTTTATATTACTTTTTAATATAAATAAACAATAAAAATAAATTTAATATAAATTTAAAAATTTCCTAAAAAAAGACAAAAGATCGAATTTCTGCATAACTGAATATGAGTCTTTAATTTTATATACGGCAAGTTTATGAGAATACTATTTTTTTAAACAGATCTTGCAAATTAATCTAACCGTTAACTTTAACTTATACATGCAATATTTGATGTGATCACGAATTAAAAATTATTTCTATATCTAGAATCTACGAATTATTTGGAGATTACACAAGTCCACAGAAAAGTTATCTCTCTATATATGTATTCCAATGCAGTTTTTATCTAACTGTAAGGTCAAAACTTGGAGTCAAATGGCGAAAAACGACAAAATCTCTGATCTAGTAATTTTTCTGCGTGACATTGAAAATTTTATATTATCTGTCGTTCCTGGTTCTTTATCTTGAATGACTATTGAGTATTCACTTAATGACAAATACTGCCCATTGCACCTGGGTTATATGCAAACATGTTTGCACTTGAATATCTGAGAATATGTTTGCAAATTACTACTGTATTATACAAAGTAAACTAAATAGATGATTTAAGTGAATACTCAATAGACATTTAAGGTGAAAAGGGCTAGGAAACGAGAAATTATAACAGTTTAAGTATAAAGAACATATAATAGAACATCAGAGATTCTTTTTTCAACATTTTTTAAATTTTTTGCCCTTTGACCCCCTAATTTCAATTTTAGATTTATGTTCAGCGGTAAAAACTACATTGAAAAACATATGCCGCACCCCTAATACAAAAACTTTCATTGTGGACATGTTATTTGAATCTATCTAATATTGAATAGGCATATAAAAATGATGGAAAAGTGAAATTTCAATAAGGGTTATAAAAATAAAAAGAATGTCCGTACTCATTGATGATACCTTTAATATTATATTACTATATATACTATACTATACTATATAGTATATTATAGTACTATATATCGAAATATTATTTCTCTTAATACTATATAAGAATTATTTCTCGCGATATTTATAGTGATATTAAATTGAAATATTTATTCCACCAAGCAAACAAGAATTTATTATTCTCTTCTAAAACGTTTATGCAAAATATGAATTTATCGCATTCCAGGCTGAGAATTTATGGCAAATTTATTCAGCATCCGTATCTTGGAATGTGCTATGATTGCAAAATGACGATATGAATTGACACGTTTTCCTGCACTCTTTGGCTTGTCTACGCTTTGCTCGTTTATCAGAATCAATTGAGTGGATGCTTTGAGCATTACATTGAAAGAACGTCCTTAGTTTACTCTGGAAGTCCGTCACTTTTATTTCTACATAGCGACTGAGAGAAGACACCATAGATTCTTTGCAGGGCGGCAGTAGGATGAAAAGATTTAGCTTTGAGAAAAGAGAATATATATTAATTTTTAATATAATTTAAATAATGCTTTCAAAAGCAGTTCTAAATAATTGCATTACTTCTAACAAAAACACCAATTCTAAATAATTACATAATATATCAGTCTTATATCAATGGGTATACAGGGAATTTAAATTCGAAGCGCAGGATCAGAAAGCATAAAAATAATAAATATAATGCATAAAATATACATATAATGCATAAAAACATGCACAAAAAAGAGAATATTGGTAATGGGAATGATAGACATTAAAGAGAAAGGAAATTACCTATTTGTGGTGTAATAATTTATTCAGTCTTAAGTATTTATATCAGTCTTAAATTTCTGCCAAATCTGAAAGATTTATTAATTTCCCGAAGAAAATCTTTATTTTGAACCAACAAATTCAATTTGGCAGTTTTGTCTTCTGGACGTATTCTGAATTAATTGATTTTAAAATTGGACAAAATATATGTGTGTATTTTTATGCCAATTTTTGACCTTTTGTCAACGTTTCCAATCTTTAATTTTGATTTGATGAAATTCAATGAGGACTAGCGTTGATTAGTTTTGCGAGACTGTCGGACTATTTTTTTTGTTGAATTCACTAAAATGATACAAAAATATTTGTCTTCTTCGCTAAAAAACCTGAACTGATTTTGAAAATTAAAATCCGAAATATGTCAACTCGGATTCGAGCTGATTAGTTTTTGACAACGATTGGCCGGGCTGTTTTTTCATAATTCAAAGTTAAATTATTTTTCCCTTTTTGTTAAAATTTAACATGGTGTTATTGATATGAAGAAGCAAACAGCCAGAATTATGAATCTTGTACAAATAGTCAAATTATTAAAAATTCGGAATTATTTACTGCTTTTTTTTTAGGGAATACATGCACATATTAGTGTTGCACCTACTATAAAAAGGCTAATATATGTAATAAGTAGGGAAAAACCCTAGTGGCGGACACCTAGGTTTTTTATAAATAAATCAAAAAATATTTTACGAAATGTTTATTTAATTATGATTTATGTTAGATAACAAAGTTAGAAATCAAACTGAATTAACAAAACTGTAATCTTTGCTAAAAAATAATTAATACTATTAATCAAACTTTGGTATCAAAAAATATGATTTTAAACTTAGTACCGGACATTTCAAAATAACCTTCATTGATCACATATATAGTCATCTCCACACGTCGGAATATTTGCACATGTGTCTTTGACAAAAAAATCACTATTTATCCATTTCTTTACTATTTTGGGTGGGCCACACCGATGCTCTCAGCTGGAGCATTCATTGTAAGATTTTCATTCTTTGACTAGAAAATACGAAGAATAGGGGTATGTAGTGACCGTTAGCACTCATACAGAACAAAATTAAATAATTGGAATAAATTACGTAAATTCTCACAAGAAATATCAACAAAAAAATCACTATTTATCCACTTCTTTACTATTTTGGGTGGGCCACACCGATGCTCTTAGCTGGAGCATTCATTATAAGATTTTCATTCTTTGTCTAGAAAATACGAAGAATAGGGGTATGTAGTGACCGTTAGCACTCATACAGAACAAAATTAAATAATTGGAATAAATTACGTAAATTCTCACAAGAAATATCAATATGTTTACAGTCCGGCACTAAGGGACGACTTAGTGCCCTGTGCTAAGGGACAGACATTTTTGTTCATTTGGTGGCACCTACTAAAATTGGTTAAAAATATTCTTTATTGGAATAAAAAGATTTATACTCGCATAAATAATACGTGTTAAATAGTGTCCGGTGTTACGGACTTCCCCCTATGTTTGAAAAATATTAATAAGACCTTGCATTGATTGCTTTTTAGTGAAAGCGAGTAACAAATATTTGAAATAAATAGTTGAAACAGTGATTATGGTTACTTTTTTTATTAATTTTCAAAAATTGCAATGAAAATAGGCAATTGCTTATGATAAACGCATAATGACTCAATAGACAAAATTCCAGAACTTTCGTGATTAGTAAGTTCGTCATTCACAGTTAAGTTGATATTCATGTAAAATAAAAAATGCGACTTACTTTTAGTTACGATTGTTTTGTCAGGTTATATTCTTTTTGAATAAAATTCAAATAATTTTTCAACAAATTTAAAGCTTATTATTTTAACTTGAGCGTGTATTTTTAAAATAATTTACAAAATTAATGTTGCATCAATATTATAACAGAAGAGAATTTAATTAAAACAATATATTGTAGTTTGAAACTAATATTGAATAACTAAATACTGGATTTTCCAATAAATTGATATTTTTTGAATAATTAATCCGATTAATAAAAAACAAATCATTTTTGTAGATGTTTAATTAAATCTATATCAAAACTCTTTCGACAAATAATTCTAAACTTTCTATTTTATATTTTCTAATCAATCATATTTTTTATTACAGATTTCTCCCGTGCTTACAGTTAGTGCTGAACGTCAAGTGGGTAAGTAAACTTGCAAAATTACTAAATGTCTTTGTAAAGATTTGTAATGTATTTAGTCCAAACACTTTAATATTATTTCTATTAATATTGTTGGTGTTACCGGTAATGCTATTTTCTGGTAAAACATAAGTGAAATAAAATAATCGTGATAGAGGGAACAAACACAGGACTGATCTTCGATATGTCTCCTAATGCCAGAAATCGCGCGTCGGATTATTCTGCGCTTTACTCATTTCGCATTCAGTCCGCGATCAGGCTGCACGGGCCGCTCTGCGCGTTTTTATGGTTTAGCAGATCAAAAGAACGTTTTCGGTTTTCTACAACTATACTTCTTAAATCGAGCGGAAACTTTGCCACTTGGCACTGCTTCACATCTCCAAACTATCTGGACTACTAATCTAAGTGAACTTCAACTTCAAAATCTTTCCATTACATTACAAGTTTTTTACTTCTTCTTTACAAGGCGGTCGAAAAAGTTTATATATTGTTAATGGTTACGAAAAATATTTATATATATATATATATATATATATATATATATATATGTATGTAACGCCCGCACAACACGGTAGTTACCTTCCAGAAAACTAGCGTGTTATGCGAATGCGTGTTATAAGGGACAAACAACTAGTACAAAAAAGGGGTTACATTTCAAGAATTCAAATAACATGCTACATACCATGATTTTATAATAAATATTGTTACATTAATTAATTTTTTTTGAAAAGTAATATACATTATTTGAATTACATGATTTTTTGTCATAATTAACAAGTAAGTGCTATTCAATATGATCCTTTTTCTGCAAGATATCCTCAACCTCTGAGCAGTGTTCTAGACTACCTCCAATTCTCTTAAATCGTGTTATCCGTGCATTATTTTTTATAAAATTGAAAATTACTTGATTACTTGCTTTTAGCAAAATGATATTTATATATTTAACACATATAAAGTAATAATTATTAATTTTTTATGCTCATTTTATTTAAAGAGTTGCTTAAGAATTATGTGTATGGATAATCCTAGAATTTTATTTTTTGATAGAACGTATGCGCTCTTATATGTACCAGATTAGTTATCTTTTGCACTAGTTTCATCACATTTTTTCAGCTATTGTACGACGATTTTACTAATTTTAGATTAAATAAAGTTTGCTTTTCATAGGTTTTACTATATTTCTTAATTTACTAAAACTTTCTTCAATTCTTAAACCGTGTTATGCGAACCCGATAGCACCGTGTTATGAGGGGGATGGTCTCAATTCTTATATCGTGTTAGAGCGAATTCGTGGTATAGAAGTACCGTGTTATGCGTGGTTAGCTGTATATATATATATATATATATATATATAACTAATATATATAGTAGTTCGACTTTGAATTCATTCACACAATGAAACATTGTAATAATGTTATTAATTTCTATTGTTTTATTAGTTGCCAATTATATTCACATATTATATAGTTTGCATTGCAATATTTGCAATTATTTTGTGATATTTTACTGCTAAATAAATAAAAACTTCTCATCGCACAAAATAATTTTCTAATACAAGTAGTAAGGAAAACTGAGTACGGTTGTGCCAGGGTGCGATAGTGATAGATGTCATAATCAGTTAAACTATACTGATTTTGAGATAAAGTCCAAAGAGAGAAAGATCAAGTATGTTTGTTTGAACAAGTTTACATTGGTTTTACAGAATCTTCAATTTTTTCCAAGACAATTAATTCACTCTTTCCCAGACAACTGGTAAATTAATAAAATCATTGCTAATAAAAAAAATGTGATACTTGTATGTAGGAGAAATTCCCCTACATACGAATATATAGTAGATAGACTGTGTTGTTAAAATGATCTATTTTAATTAAACATTAATAATTGTATCTAATTTAAATAATTAGAAAGTATTTTACAATCTTGATTTATGTCCAATTCTTCACAGAGGCATTTTGTCAGCTATAAACTATAATGCATTTATCAACGGGCACATATTCTCTCGAACTGGTGGCTCTTATATATATAAAGCGGCTGTAAAAATGCCATAGAATTTTATTACTCGTGCTATAAATCTCTTACGTGAAATTTTGAATAGAATCTGGAAATGTGCATTTATAATATCATATAAAGTTGTCTTTATTTCATTACTTACCTACTATTCACGAATAGAAATAAATTTAAGAATTAAATTACTAATTCTTTTTTACAGGTATTTTTATAATAAATCCAAATTCTAATAAAAAATTAAGATTTATAAACTTTATGATTACATAGTTACATGTGGCATTGGAAAATCTCTCACACTAATCTCACCTGAATCGAGTTGGAGTTTAACTCAGCTCACGGACTTGCCCTAGCACAGTACTACTAATCATTATTATTTCATATATATAAATCTTGTCTGTAATAAAACAAATATAAGAAGAAACTTCAATCAGAAGTAATTGAGTATATGCATTGGAATTTAATTCCAAAGGTGTTCTGGTCTAACTTCTCTTTTTACGAAGTATTTTGAATGATATTGAAACCAACGGTTAACCTTTATTTATTTGATAGATTTTTTATTATTACAATTTATCTAATATTGCTCACATATTCACTCAAATGTAATGGAAGGGCTGCTTTTATTTGACGACATATTTTGGATCTATATATCTAAGTGAAATTGGATGTCCATACTGCTTTCTAATCGCACATTACCGATTTATAGATGATTTTGCATTGAAATAAAAAGCACTGAATAGTAAATAATATCATTCAATATTAAAATCATAAGAAAACATCACCCAATGTAAATACGTTTGCAACTGGAATGTTACAGTTGGAAAGAAAAGAAATTTTTGTACAGTCGATAAAATATTATCCAGAAGTATGCTTGATTTAAAAATCACATGCACATCTCCTATGCCAGATTCATAACATCTTAAAAATGCAAACACTGCATATCCCGTCGTTTGATATACCAATATCCAATCTCAGTTTAAAAAATTCATTTAAAAATGCAGGTACAAGAATTTCGCAAAATTGCGTTCTATAGATTTTCTATGAAAATATCGGTATTTTCATATTCTCAAACCGCGCTTTTCTTTGGGATTTGAATATTGTTTTAAAATATTCATAGATGCCGAGGGATCAAAAGGAAGTATATTCTATATCGGACGTAACTTGATCCTTGTGTCTGCACACCAGCCAAGAAGGAGCGTGCGTGTGTTTGTAAACTGAGAAGCAGTGGTGCTCAAAAAACGGCCTAAGGGCTGCTTCAGAATGTATGGTTGTATTCATTCTCAAAATTAGATGTTTGGTGTGAACATTCATATATTATAATTAAAATACTTTTAATCTGTAAATTTCAACTGTCAGTTAGCTGGAAAAACAATGGTGGACTGATTAATGCTATAAGTTGCATTACCTACGCTAAAATTACAAGATTGGGGAACTCAGATTTGCATTTTCATTAGAATGAAAATTAAAATTTAATAAATTTAAAATCGATTTTTGAGAAGCAGGTAATTTATGTATATACTAACTCCGGCATATCATATTTATCAGGTTACCGTATATATTCGAATCTTTTTAACACTTTCTTAGATATATTATACCAACTAACTGTTATTTCTAGTTAAGGACATTTAGCAAATATGTTGATTTACAATTGTCAGCCGTAATAGGACATTTTGTATATCATAATGATATGTTAGAAAAACAACTCGATAGTTTAATATTAACAATATTTTAATAAATTTTAATAAAATTGATTTTGAGTCTGAATGTTGCGAAACGAACACTCTAAAATATTATTCACACATGAAAAGAGTTGAATTTTAAAAAATAAAGTATGTAATACTAAGTTGCGCTCTCAGGATAACACTAACATGTGCGTGTTTATACATGCGAATTAATATAAATACCAATATTATAAATTTTTCAGAAACATATCAATCAAAAATTGCCTTGATGATTTCCTAGTAGAAGCGACATCTTTATTTTTACATAAATTAAAAATAAAAAAATTATATAGTGAATTTACAAATAATTTTACTTACAAAGCTATAAATACTAATCATAAATATTATACACTAGATGACCCGACAGACGTTGTTCTGTACCCATGTCTACAATTTTTTATTATAATATACTAATATTTACCGCTTACCTAAAAATAATAATTGCTTTTTAAATGACTCTTCACGCCAAAATGCATATTAAATAAAATGATGTGTCTCAATTCCCACACTATATTGGAAATTGAAGTCTTTTAAACGGTATAACATAATCATAACCATAACCATAATATTGTCTCGGTTCATAAGAAAATTGAAATTTTTGGTAGATGATAGTTTTCATTTGTTTTCAATCCGAACAATGACATGTCGTTTTTTTTTCAATTTTTTCATTTATTTACAATACTGCACATACATCTCAGTACTTTATAATCACATACATTCTAGAAAATTTCCTTAACAAACTTCAGAAAGATTTATCGAAATCCGAATAATCGTTTAGAAGCAGTATACAGTGAGTGCTTGTAATTTAATATGAACTTTATATTATAGCAAATTGATTGTACGTTTTAGTTAGAAAACGTTTGTATGTGAAAAAAAGGGCTGTTTTTAGGGTTTTCCCGGCAATTATTCGATTTTTTCTCGCCGTAAGAACCATCCTTAGACTTCAACGAACATTTTAAAAAAAGAATTGGCCAAATTGGTCCAAACGTTATTGAGTTATGCGCTTACCAACACATTTTGCGGTCCATTTTTATATATAAGATAAGCTTATGTGTCACATTACAACGAAGTAGATGAATTAAATCTGTAACAAATTAAATATGATGTTGGCATAAAAAATTGTTTTGACTATAGTAAACAAAGAGTGAAATGTGATAAATATGTATATTTTCAGATTTTTTTTTTATTTTAGATATAATTTACATCTGTCCAATGGATATTAGGTAAATTTTATGAATAACAAAATAACAAAGAAGCTGTCTGCAAAATAAACTTTAGAATGCTTGAGAGAGTGCACAGTTGCAATCTCTCCTAATTTAAGAAAAGATTATGATCTAGATTGACTTGGAATGCCAGTTAGGTCCAAAGGCGTTTTCCTTTTTAATCTTTTGGAGTAGTTTGCTGAGATGAGTGCTTTGGCGAGCCCGTTAGGATTTTCAGAAAATAAATATATTTTTGATTATAAATCGTAGAAAATATATAAAAATTTTGATAAAAACAGCGTTATAAAATATCAATATACAAGTTAAAATTTCCAAATCAGCCCTTAAAGAATTTTCAACTACAACACCTCTGTTACAGACGCTAGGAAATGTTGAATTGGATTTAGCAAAGTGAGATAGACAAATATTATATGTGTAGAATGTGTTTATCATATTTTTAGAGCGAAACTTGGCAAAGACGAAACCCGATATCACACTTCTGTATGTGTTATTTTCTTCCGCACGGAACGCACGATGCGGAATGGAATGGCAAATAAGAAAGAACAACAGTTGAAAAATATATATGCGGTTTATTTCGGTTTAGATGAATATATTATCAAGCTAAAATTTCTGAATTTTGACTCGATATATAACTTGTTTGACTATTTAAAAGTTTTCATTTCATAAAATTCATGTATTAAATTAATACTAGAAATTAGAAAATTAGGAAAAATCTCTAGAATATTCCATAATGTTTTGGCATACAAGGCAAAAGATATTATGTAGTTTCTATATTACATTTCCTTTGTATATCTTGGTATTATTAATGCGTAGCTCTGCTTATTCAATTTATATTTTTAACCATTCAGCAAGTCCGGTGGAGCGATCTTGTACTTTTGAGCATAGACATACATATTTATACGAAATTATAGAAAACAGAAAAGATTAAAATTTTTATAAAAATTGTGGTACGAGAAACGTAACTATTTTAAAAAGAGAAATTACTAAGATCTTCAAATAAATTGCTATTTTTGGAAGGAAAACTTTGAGTTTCGTTTTAAACCTGATTTGATGGAGTTTTCTGTCAGAATCATTTAAAACCAACTTAGTAAAAACAGTAGGTTATGTTTTCGTGCGATTTTCCGTACAAAACAATATTAGAAAATTTCATATATTCTTACATATGCCTAACAATTATGTGCGATACATATATTGGATATTATGCTGTGGATACATAAGAGAGTCAAACTCAGAAAATACATTACTGATTTATGAAATGGCAAAAAAAAGTTAAAATATTTAATTTTACTTACTTGAACCATCGTTTGCATTTCAAATATTATTGATTAAGACGAATTTTTACTGAGTTTATCATTGACTGTTTATTGAATTTACTGACTATGTTCTTCACTTCAAACTAGCGTGGGTACCAGAATGACAGAATATGTTTATAGATAACGAGCAAAACTTCAAAACTCATTGCGAATAACTTCCATATGTTATATTAAATCGGATACAAAATATGTTAAAAATATTTCAGTAAATATCTACAGTGTGGAAACAAAATAATAGAAAATTAAGTTTAATCTTTCGAAAGAATGATTTGAAAACGATGAGAGTTCTATCCGGATTCAACGCGAATGGTATATTGCAGAGGTATATATGTAGAAGACGATATTTGTCTGTCCGCACATTTCGTATGCACCCGAGGAATAGCACGTTCCATTGTTATGTTCCTTCGAAACACATTCTCCAGGTAAATTACTAGTGTCCGGACGAAAATGCTACCTGGCAGAAATTTATTGTTCATGTACATATGTGATGCACAAGAATGGTTTACGGATTTCGTACCTATTTATTCATATGTAGCGACAAATATTAAAATTTTAAATAAAAATTTAATTTTATAAAGTATTAAATACACAGATAATTCATTCATTTAACACAATATAAAATTCAGATCATATAAAAATAAATGAAATATTATCATTACTATATGTATATGAACTATTGAATTGTTATGGAAAATTACAAAAAAATAATACGTTTTTTTATTATTTGTACATGTGCAGGTTATACATAAAGTATGCCCTTTTTAATTTTGATTTTTTTTAAGACTTAATTTTATAATAATTATAAAAATCTTAAATGAATTAAATTTAATTTTTGACACAATATTAGATCACTGACCATATTCTACATAGTCAATATATTCTTGTCTCAATACTTACATTACTGAAATAAATAGTTACTTTTTTGCATAAAATATTTGTGCACAACAAAGTTTGAACATCTGACATAGTTGTTACAATTTTTACTTTTTATTAATAATTGGAAATACTCGATGTTTTTAACCCATTTGCATCACACAAAAAAGTAAAAAATTCGTTCTTATCACCAAACTTTTAACTGTTATAAATGCCCAAGTGCAATGCGCGCATATGTGCGCTTATGAAGCAAATGGGTTAATTAAAAAATTATCGAGTTTTTTCTGATTAAATGCGCAAACTTTTGATGGAACTTGCCAACATAATTTAGTGCTTTTTTTAAAAGGAGGAACCCTGGGCTATTCTTGCCAGTATGTTCAATATATAGTGTTAATATATTAATTACGCATACGGATCCAAAGTTAAAATGAACAAAATTAGTAAAAAAAAAAAACTACAATAAGCGAAAAATTCCCATATTCATCGAACCTAACCTTAATGTTCATAATTTTTAAACTACGTGAGATATTTTTTAACTTCCTGTAGGATAAGTTATAGTAATCGCAAAAAATCTAAAATGAAAATTTGTATATATCTTTACGTTTCAAAGGTTTCTGAATATTTAGGCATACCTCAAAAAAATTGATGTATGTGTGTGTGCGTGGGTGCGGATGCAAATTTTCGTCGACAATTTTGGTAACCAAAATGATATCAACCAATTTGAATAATTCGAAAACCATTCTATTCGTTTAGCCATTCCGAAGATATGGGGCAAAAACGGTAACTTAATTTTTAAGAGAACGGAGCGTCCGATTTAAATAATTCAAACAACATTTTACCTGTATTGACAAGATGAAGAACTGATTAATTTTTTTCAATAAAAATAAGTTAAAAAATGTCATTTGTCGGTCAAAAATGTTTTATGGGCATATGTACATCAAATTATCAAATATTTTATAGAGATTTTAATAATGTGTACACATTTTGTGTAATTTTTTTTGGTTCCGTACCAAGATTTTCAATTACGTTACGGGAAGTTCCAGCAATTTGCCTTAGGGAACGATGCCATGCACCCCACAAGTTATATATATTTTTTTCATGATAAATGCTGTCACTGAGTTTTGGATTAACGTTGAGTTTTTGGGCACCCTGTACATATGCAGCTAAGGAATATATAATACATTAATCTCTGATCATCAATCTTTCCGAAACCATTTTCTCTAATTTTATTTCTCAATCTCCTGGTCGTCTACAGAAAGTTTTGAGGTTCTTTTACGATCTTGTTTTCTCGCAACTTTTTACTGTCGTGACTTTTAACCTATAATGAAAAAATGATTTATATATTTATGCCGTTCGCGCGGACTTCAATATGTACGGACGTGATTTTATGGGCGTCTTTCTCCAACTCTTCTTGAAGATGGGTGACGATAGTTTTCGAGATCGTGATTTGTCGAAACTTCGGCAATTTTGTTCATGGTACATTTGATATACTGCAGATAAGACGAAGCCGGCCAGACTCATAATTCACCGTCCCGGGCTGTCCGTTTTCCGAGGGTTGGCGTGCGTTTGATCACATTATTAAAAGTCTTCGAGGGTAGGCGGGCAGAAAAAAAGTTCTAGACTCTCCGACTAGACGTGGATTTATAAACAGAAATAAAGTGCAAAACAGAAAAGTTTTCTTTATAATGCCTTACGTTGCGGAAGTACGCGGAGTTTGTATGCATTATATTGCGATGTCATTTTTTCGTCTGGAAAGCTTTTTTGTAAATTGCCTCCCTGTACAGCACATACTAATTCTGTTATGTGTTTAGAGCTTTAAGAGATTATTTGTGAAAGTAATTGCTTAATAATGAATTATATTTATAACAAAATTAATATAATACAAATATTTATGAATTTCTATAAATAATATTTTGTCTCAAACAAACATGATAATTTTAAAAGAATGAATTTAATTGAAATATAGGCTGGAATATTTTACATTTTATTTATATTTTCAATAATTTGCTTGAATCAGTTAAGTAATTAATTAGGAAATTAATTACAAAACTTGCTGATAGGTGTAATAATTATCTTAATTAACTGAAATTAAGATTCAAATATATAGTTGAAATTTTCCACTGTTTATTTCTAGAGTCCGGTTAAACTTTCACTTATACTTTTCACTCTTACACATTTATATTATATGTATTTATACTAATCGTAGCAGGTGCATGTTTGTCTTAAAACTGAGAATTATAATTCCAAAATTACACTAATTTATGTATTTCAACCAATTTTCGTAGGACTATTTCATTCCCTTTATCGCCATATTAATTTTCTACAACGTACGTAGTTCTTTATATTATTTAATCGTTTAAATTAATGGTAATATTTTTTACACAACTAGAGATGTTTTGTAGACTGCTAATTTCGTGATACAGATATAAACATCTATTTAGAGAACTCTATATTGAATGTTTGCGAACAATGCACAAATCTATCAACTTGAGATAGTGAAATTAATGCAAAAACTGTTACAAAAAATAAAGTTTTTGCTAATTCCAAGGAAATCGCTTTGCCAATTGGAAACCTAATCGCTTATCAAGTTACAGTAGATTTTAAGCTTATGAAATTGATTCAGCCGTTTTTGAGAAAGCGTTGAAGAAACTAAAATTTTGGCTTATGACATCACAAAAGCGATTTTTGACACCAACTTTGACTATCTTATTTTTTTTCAAACTTTGAATTTTTAAAATTAAACGACTTATGACGGCCGTATGATTTTAGTATGTTTTTAAAGACCTTGATATTTAGCAACATAAAAAGTTTTGCGGAAAAAAATTCAACAGTTAATTACGAAGAAACGGTTTGGTTCTTTTTCACCAAAAACTAATCAGCACGATTCCCAACCAATAAAACTTATTTGCTACTGTACAAGTGAAATTAAATACACCATATAACAATTTTGAATAATATTTATTAGTAATGTAGAAACACTCGCGATGCACACATTTATTAGTGTCAACCATTATACACATTTATACAATGATAAATTATAAATTATATATTTATAATAGCATTAGAAATATATATAATATTTAAAAACAATAATGTACTTAAAGACATACTTCAAATATGACATGATCGGTTTGTCATTGTAGTTAGCATTTAGAAATGAAGTAATTGCTGATTAATAAATTCTATGATATTCATTCACACTGCGGATTATGTTAAACAACGTCTAAACAAATATTGTTTTCACAATTTCACTCATCATCATATAATTATTGTGTTTGAAGAACTTCATGTGATTAAAATTAACTTACATTCATTTACTGCTTGTATTTTTTTTTACTTTTTCGCTGGCTATGTGATCTCATTTTTTGAACAGCTGTAATCTGTCTTGCCTAAAAAATATTTTCCATTTTAATAACTAACTATTTAAATAAAATTAACATACATTCATTGACTGCTTGTATTTTTTACTTTTTCGCTGGCGATATAATCTCAATTTTTGAAAAATATTTTCCATTTTAATAACTACAAAGATTTATAGAAACTACGAATATTATAGAAATAATTTTTGATCAATGAACTTACGTTTAGTACATGGTCAAAATGTTTAATTTGTTTTATTATTTTCAAGAAACAGGGTAAAATATTCTTTTGATTCAGGCATTTTTCATTAAACCAAGATTAATACTACGATGTAATTAAAATATTTATTCATCTATGTCAATTTTCTTGTTGATGTCGGTACGCATACAACGATAGATCTCTATTCACATACACGACGGCTAATCACAATCGACCAGTATCGAAATAATCTCACCGAGAGCAAATGGCGAACAGTTCTGACGTAACGGATTTTCGTTGCCGCCTCAAGAAGTTTTACTTCAAAAGGTACTTCAGTATGTTGGTAAGTTTTATAAAAAGTTTCATTTAATAAGAATTGTAAAATGGTAAAATACTTGATAATTTCATGATTGAATTTTGATATTTTATTATACACATTTAAATAACAGATATTTGGATTTTGTAACATTTTGTGTATGATAACTATTCTCTTTATAATACCAAAAATTATCAAGGTTTATTATTTCACATATAGTTTATTATTCTACATATGATAAATTTATGTAACATCACATTATCATTTGATTTTAAAATGTTTACTTGTACCGAAATCAGTGAATTTGTTTTCACCCGATTTCTTGGGATCATGAATACCTTGTTAGTTAGCGGAGTCGGGTCACACCTTAAGATATCTCAATCGTGTCTTGCATATCGTTCGAGCAAATCCCGAGCTTCTCTTCATTCCCAATTAATTAATTTAATTGTAGAACGTCCATATCGGACTTGATCTTTCCATGGAACACATTCTTGGAATATATTATCTGCTCTATAGACCGACAATTTCTATGGGATTCGGGAAATGGAATTACGTTGTATATGTAAAAAAGGACGTGTATTAGTGGACGGCTTATTTATTCAAATGTATAAGCTGAACAGAAAATATTTTTTATGTACATACGTATTTAGTGTTTTAGACTACGTAAATGTACGATTTCTATATATTTTATGTTTAACCATTGTTTAACATACCACAATATTTAGAAAAATGAATAATTTATGAATAAAATTTATAAACATTGCTGAATATACTTACGTATAGAATTTTATTTTATTTAATTTATTAAAAACTATTCTTTATTAATAGAACATCATTTATATACTTAGGAAATGCTAAATCGAAGAATTATAATATTTAATTCAATTTATAGATAAATTTAAAATTTTCAAAAATTGTGGAAATGTTTTTTAGATGTAATTTAGCAAACAAATGAATGAATAAAACTCATTCATTTGTCGCTAAGTTATAACTAAAAAAAACATTTTTTTTAAATTTTCAAATTTTTTTCCATGCTCTTTCCATACGAAGTTTGATTGAAATGCGCTCTATCTAAACGTTAATATTAAGAGCTAAAACTTCCAGAGAATTGTTTTTTATCAATTTGGAACCATTTGAGCCCCTGCGAGCAAGGAAATTCGAAAATGACCATTTTAAGGACCACCCTAATATATATATATATATATATATATATATATATATATATATACAACCACACAAAAATATCAAGAGATGAGATATTTAAGAACTGATACCCTTTGTTTGTCAATTTCATAACCTATCCAATGAGAAATTCTGAAATGATTCTGATGAAATTTTTGATTAAAAGGAACGTAGATTGAATTTCAAAAGTGTAATTAGATTTTCAATTATCACATGTCTCAAATGATAGTACTGAAAGTACTTCTACATGCATTTCTCAACGTATTTCCACTTTTTTATTATTGTGTTATATATTTTTTGAAATTTTCTTTTAAAATTGAGTTGTGTTAGAGTACAATACTAGTCAGTGTCTTTGCTGTAAAAGTTAAATTTCGTAAATAGAAATGCTATTTAATATTAATTTATTGTATATATATATACATATATTGCGCCACCAATTGTAAGCTACATACATCATGTAAAAGAACGTAGAGGTTCACTTTAGTATAGCATATATTCAACTATTTAAACATTTTTTTATAAAGAGTCTACAGTATTTTTACAAGATTATTATATTTTTTAAAAAGTATCCATATTCATTAACAATTATCAATTATCAAAACAGTTTTACTATTTAATTCATTTAATTAATGATTTATTATTTTATTTCAATACTTTGTCGAAAATAACTGTAAAAACAATGTTACTTTGAAAATTCCTATTCAATCACTAATCTGAATTTTTAAATCATCAATTAGAAAAAAAATCTACTACTCTTTCTTCTAAAGATTGTCACATTTTTTTTCTTTTTCTTTTGATTTATATTTGTGTATGTATCAGGTCGAACAAGATGTTTATATGTTTTTCTGATTATGTTAAAAACTTTTGTTTCATGAAATATAAATAATTGCGTAAGGGTTTTTTAAGTCAATAAACATACTATCAATATGAAGAATATCATCTTTTAGGCAAACTCATTAGATTTTTTTTTGAAAATATTTTTATATTGTAATTACCATATGTAACTTTCTTCATGAACTGAGAATTGTGCAGTCGATTACATTTGAAATGAAGTTCCTAACAGAATGTCGCTACTTTCTAGTTTATTTTTTCAAGAGCCTTCGTCTGCAAACTTTTGCAACAGCTCTTTTATCAGACAAACGATTGAAAATATGTGTTGATTTTTGCCTTTCGCAAAATATCTTATTTGCTCACATTGAATAACCGCTGAAAACTTCAATATTAGTTTCGCAAATTCACAGTGAGATATTCCAAAAGGCACGATCCTGACATTCACATAACCAGCTCGCATTCTATTCAAAAAAACGTTACTAAACTTTTACGGAACCAATTTAACAGTTTCAATTCTTTGTCGCCGAACGAAGGAGCAGAAAACGAGAACTCCATGCACTCGCCCCTCAAGAGAAAATGACAAAGTACTTCTACATTATCATAACTTCTTCTGAGTCAGGTTAAAAAAGTTTCTGGCTGTCAATCAAATACTGCGAGCACATAATAAATCACATCTTCTTAAGGACGATATTTTACGAATATACTTAATCAGACCTCAAACTGTATTTATATTTACAAAGTATATCAATCATAAAAACTGAGGATTATGGAGTTTCAAGTTTCCGATATCACCTGAATATATAACGATTTTCTGAAAAATAGTAAACGTTTGAAAATAATGTGCACTTCTTTTGTCTATCGGTAATTATATTATCTTGTATTTATCGCACTTAGTAGCATTTTGCTCTAAGGCAAGCTAAATAAACTTTTCGACATATGTGAATAATTGATTTAATCAATAAAAAATCAATATAATAATTCGAGAGTGATTCATGTGAGAAACTATTGCATGTTATCGAATTTGCTTAATATTCTTTAGCATGTTGGTTATTTGTGGAAAATGATTTACACATTATACATCATGTTAATACAAACACGCGCCTTATACGTATATATGTTGAGGATTTTCTAAAACCAATATCTATAAAACGGTATTAAAAATTAAAATTTGTGCTTCTAATGTACTTAAAATTACAATACATATCACAATTACCGATAGCTTAACTAACGGTGATGAATTTTGAAGCAAAGTTCCATACGCAACATGTCGTCCATCGACGACATCCTTACACAGATGGTCGAGTGGATGTCGTCAATGAATAGCGCTCGTATCGGAAGAGTTAATAATACATTTGATTTGAAGTTTGAACTTTGACTCCGATACCCTGCTTTTAACTTTATAAACTCTAAGGTCATATTTTATAGCAAATATAAAAATAAAAGAAAGCTCTTTTAATCGTTTACAAAGAACACTGTGGAAGGATTAATATAAAGATCGGATAAAATAATCGAAATGACCAGGTTGAAAAAAATGCTGATAATAGACTGGATGGACGTGAAAAGTCATGATAAACAGAATTAAAAAATAAGAACTTCAGGAAGTGAAATAAAAACAATCGTAGTTAATTATATTTGGTGTATCTTATTACAATCGAAGGACCAGATATAATTATTGGCTATATCAAATCATTAAAGCATTATATATAGTTTTGATAAATGTTGTTTAATAAATTGATATGATGTTGAATATTGTTAGATTATTTTTGATGTGTTACTTGTTTGATTGTTAATGTTATAATGATATTACTTGTTTGAATGTTGAGTTAATACTTCTTACTTAGATGAGTGTTGATATATTTCTGATCTTACTTGGCTAAAGTTTGAATTGCTACTAATTTACAAAGCGTTTTATAATATTATATTAATGTTCTGATGGGTTTATTTTTGGGTACAAGAAACTGCCCATTACATTCTTATCCAATCAGATATTATTTTTTTATTAACTCTTTTATTTACAACTGTCCAGTAAAGGACATTCAGTAAATTTAATGAATTCACAATAGTCCGCCGAAAAGGGACATTGTATACTACATTGACATGTTGGAAAAAACAACTCAGTAGATATTGACGCGTGATTTAGTTTTGTCCATCTTAAGGCATCTAATTTCTAGAAAAATAGATGCATTAAGGGACTATTTATAGACTAGAGACATTATAATATAAAGGATTATTTTAAACTTCAAAATAGTGCAATAAGATGGATTAGATTTTTGGATAGGATTATTGCTATCCTGTATGAAGATATATTGAAATGTATCCATAACTTTATTATACCAGGGTTGAGACTCGCGCATTAACATACCTCATAATGCGGATTAAGTTAAGTAAAAAAAAAACTTTTCGATGTGGCAAATGACAGTTGCATATTTTAACCAGTTAACTATATCGCTCATATGGGACAGTGCGCACAGTTTAGTGTCATTTTAATCGAGTAAGTATATTCATCAATCGTCAGTATACTACTATTCCTCAAAATATTCTAAAAAACTTGAAATTTTAGCATATATTTTATTTTACAAATTTTTTAATTAAAACAGCAAATGGTTGCAATCTTATACGCATGACGAATATAATCGTCAATAGATAAAATTCTCAAATTAAACGAATAATAGTTTTAAAAATTTAGTGTAAAAACACATGTTGAGTTAATGCATTTATTAATTCACTTAAAATTAACAAAACAACATAAGCAAGAAATAAAAGTTCTTAATGAAAAGCAATAATCTGATGTTTTAATATTCAAATATCAGCATTTGATCAGTTTTTGTAAGTATTAAGTCTCCCAGCTAATTACGTGTCCAATCTTTTTCCTTGAACAGTATTTCGATCAGGTATGACGATGGAAAAATAAATAATAGATTTCATAAGCAACTGGTATATTTTTTGCACCGCAACTGTTAATATTCATTTCCCCTGAGTGTCCATGTGGACCACTTTAAGAATTACTGGTTTAGATCAATCTATACAAACATCGCTTTGACAATCGACCATATCGTTGATCGTTTAGAGATGTTGTAAGTTTAATTGTGTACCACTTAAAATATTATTTTGGTGAATTCAACAAAGTCATCATGCATTATGAATTGCGGTTTGCCGCCGGCGTTGAGCGGCATTGCATATTTCATATTTGCGTGGTATGCGATTAAGTGGCTAACACGCAACCGCGAACGTTCGTCGAGTTCGCGTTTAAATCGTTATGAAATCTTAATGATTCCGAAGTGCCTTATAATTTATGCTCTGTAGGCCCCTGATATACTAACATCAAAGGTAAACTAATTAATATACTGCTTCGAACGACTGCGTCGCCCGTCGGGGGAGTTCAAGTTCTACGGTGAACTTATGTGCATATGTGGGACGATTTTGCTGATATTATTGTAATTAACTGTGACGTATTCAGTAATGATGATATTTTCTTGAAATAATAGTTCCAAATACTTCTATTATATAATAAATTTCAAACCTTTCGAAGGATTTGTTTTATTCACCAAAAATACGATTTGTTAATTTTTGGTGTCCTGAACCTATTAGTTAATAACGCGAAATGTAAAGAGTGGCTATATCAGGTCTTTAAAAATTGATATATATGTTGTTTGTGAAGATATGTTACTTTTTTGTTTTTGTTAGAATAATTATTCTTATCTGAATGTTCAGTTATTGATCCTAATTTAGATGAATTTCGGGATTAAAGTGTTTTAATAATTACATATAAACTTACTAATTAATTTATTTTGTGTTAAAGCCATTTCTTATTACAATTATTTAATATTATATTTACCAGTGGGTTGAGATCAAGGAATCTGAATTTCATAGAAAGACGAAATAATGATTGAAGAACTATGGACATAATGCATTGCGATATAAGGGATTAGTTAATACTTTGAAATATAAAGTGTAATAAAGTGATAAAGCTTTATTGTTTCCCTTCCGTATGAAAGTGTTAAAACATATTTATATAAATATTATGCTAGGATTGAGCTTTTAGACAGTAATATATAGTTTTAGACGTTGCAAATTATTCTGAATCGTTCGATATCAAAATTGAAAAAATGTATATATGTATGCGTGCGTAAACCAAGTATTAAGTCATTTGATAAAATTAGATTTTCCCATTTAATGGAAAGTGGGACTCGCATTTATTAATTTTTGAATTCCAAGTGCAATTTTACGATACAGAATGCACTGAGAAAATCTGTAAAATTTCCGTCCAAATTTCTGCCAGAAATTTTGAACCAATTTTAAAAATACAATAAATCCTTATCAGTTATCACAGAAGGTTGGCCGATTTGTACAATTAAAATTGAAATAATTGTTTCATGTTCTTGTGTTGGTTTTAATTAAACTTTTTAATGATAGATTTCAGAGCCTTAACAAACATTCCTAAATATTTTACGCATTGAAGAGGTTTATTTATGAAAATTCAATTAAATAAGAAATAATATAGGATGCGATTTTCAAGAATTTTATAGCGACCATTAGAAAAATTGCTAAATCTCAATTTTTAATAAATTATTCCATTATTTATACATAGCAAGAAGTAGCAACTTAAGATTACAATATAAAACTCAGATGGATAATAAAATTTTATAATTTATATTTCAGTAGATAATTATTGTTGACAAATTTTTATATTATTGAATCATCAATTGAGCATTTATGATTACAAATTTGGTCTTCATCTGAGTTTAATTTTTGGGTTTTTTATTTATTGGACAGCTTCACTCCAGAGTTTGATCACTTTCGACTTTGTTTACTTATAATTTGTCATAATATAATAAAATTATCTAATCTGTTACAACAAAATTATATATACTTTTTCAATTAATTTTAGTTTAATAAATGTATAACAAACAACGCAGTTTGAACTTGAATTTTTAATATACCATTTATTTCTTATAATTATTTCTAATAATTTTTTTTTATTTACATTTGTCTTGAATGTGTCGTTCTTATACAAAATTTTGATGGTAATTTAAAATTTAATACTATAAACTTACAGTTATGTTTGTTGCTTTCTACATGAATCTATTCTCATCCCCATTTCATAATATACATGAACTGCCTTCCATTTGGACTTAATAAAACAGTAGCTCACATATTGCTATTTCGAAATATAATATTCTACATGTTGCAAGGATTTTGCAGCAAAGTCAACTTTTATATATATGAAGGTTGGAATTTTATTTGTGTTTTCAATACTGATATTTTTCCGATGAAACCATTTCAAAATGTCATATGATACTGCCGAATAAGCTGGCTTGCAATAAAACAGAAAATAATATATGTCGTTTGAGATTTTATTGTTTCCATCAGAGGAAACGAGAGATACTTTTGGAAAATCGATTCAAACCAAATTTGTAATAAAATAGGAAAATGTAATTGAAAGTAAATATAAGTAAGATTTTATCAATCTTGGTGTAAAAACATATTCCTAGAAAGAAAATATAGTTGCAGCTCACAGATCATCTCAGTCATAGGTCACTATGCAATGCATATTATTTCAAATTAAATTGCAGTTATTTTCGAAATTGACTAAGATATTACCCTAATACATATTACAAATTATAAAAACCTAATGGTTTTGTTTGTGATATTACAATATTAAACAACTAATATTGTACAAAAGATATGCGCATGTTTCCATACAGAATTGGGCTCACTCTTGTATTTGAATGATTTTGATGCCATTTCATAGGCGTTGTTGAAAAAAATTGATTTACTAAATTTCAAATATTATGCTGTAAAGCAGTTTTTATGCTAATTTCAAAGAAATGGCGTGGTCAATCGTCTTGTACCTACACATAATAGTGACACCTTGTTATCGAGTTTATTTCACAAATTCGACTTTTGAACGACACGACTTTTGACACAATTCCTGACTAATATATTTCTTCAAACTTTCTACTACTATCATAAAAAAGAGTGCGCGTAAGGTTCACACGCGATTGAAGTAAAACTTTTTGCTACTGTATAAGATAGCATTTAAGTAAAAATAAATACACCTTATATTAATTTTGAATAATGTTTATTAGTAATATGGTAACAATCGTGATGCACATATTTATTAATGTCAACCTTTATACACATTTATATAATGATAAATTATAAAAAATTATATATTTATAATAGCATCGAAAATATGTATAATATTTAAAAACAATAATATAATTAATGTCTTACTTCAAATATCACATCATAGATTTGTCATTGTGATTAGCATTTAGAAATGAACTTTCATTAGAGAAATGAAGTAATTGCTGATAAAAAATTTTTATATTTGTTTACACAGTGGATTATGTTTAACAACGCCTAAACAAATATTGTTTTCTCAACTCCACTCATCATGTAATTGTGTTTGAAGAACTTTATGTGATTAAAATTAATATACATTCATTGACTGCTTGTATTTTTTTTACTTTTTTGCTAGCGATATAATCACATTCTTTGAACAGCTGAAATATCTGTCTTGCCTAAAAAATATTTTCCATTTTAATAACTTCAAAGATTTATAGAAACTACGAATAATATAGAAATAATTTCTAATCAATAAACTTACGTTTAGTACACGGCCCAAATGATTAATTTATTTTATTATTTTCATGAAACAGGGTAAAATATTCTTCTGATTCAGGCATTTTTTATTAAATCAAGCTTTGTACACGATATAACTTTAACATGTTTATTTATCTATGCCGACTTCCTTGCTGATATCGGTACGTATACAACGTTGATGCCGGTATGCATACAACAACAGATCTCTGTTTACATACACAACGGCTAATCACAATCGACCCGTATAGAAGTGATCCCATTGAGAGCGAATGACGAACAGTTCGGGCGTAACTGTTGCATTTGCGCGTATTTACACCATAGTCGCGCCTAAAGAAGTTTTACTTCAGATATTCATCAAAATCGTACATTTTTGTTTAATATTTAATTACAATGAAATGGCCAAGCCGATCTTTAACAAAATGTACGCCATTCCTAACTTATATCTTTCAAACAGTTCTTGAATTTAGAAATCACGTGCAAGTAGAACTTTTTTTTCTGATAATTACTGAGAAACCGTTTGCAAAACTAATCGACGCAAGTGCTTGAGATACATACATCGAATGACTTAAGTTTCTGATATTGTAGTTTCAGCCATTTGCGAGTAAACGTGGATGAAAGATAAAAAATCGGCTCACATACAGAAACACAAATACTTTTTTTCAAATTTGGTCTCAATCGCTTCAAAATGCCTGACACGTCGAGAAAACATGAAATTAGCAAATCGAATTTTTTGGCGGACACATGAAACATGATTTTTTTAAATGAAGGACGTTAATTTTTTTTAAATTTTTTTTTTATGTTATTTTTGAACAGGAATCAGAACCTTACGTCCTATGAGCTGTTGGACTGAAACTTCTCCTTACTTCGTATTTTTATTAGATGGTAACCCAATGGTTAATCCATGCATATTTGATGATTTTTTGTTATTAGAATTAATCTAATAGGTCTGACATTTTATTGGTGAAGCAATACGGGCAAGGGCTATTTTCACTTGGAAACATATTGTTATCTATATTTTCAAGTGAGAATCGTTGTCACTGCTGCCTGACAACAGGCTGCTCGAAGTGGGTATCGAACCCGGGACCTCTGAAACAAGAAGGACGTTAATGATATTGAATTGAATAAAATATTTAGATATATGAAGGAAGAGAATTCTCAAAAATATTAAAATAAACCAATTTTGTACAAATTTATAAATTTTTGTTAAATTTGATATCAGGCTAATGGACGTTGTTTGTGATACCAGTCAAAGTTTATAAGATGCAAAATAGATATAAACGTAAATGTAAATACATAAATTTAATTTTAAAAATAGTCTTTTATAAATTCATCGATTATTCACTTTATCTATAAATATTGAAAAAACCTTCTGCTTTCGCAATCGTGAACCTGAACACCCTCTAATTCGGTGTATAGAGTGTTGTCGAATATCTTTCGCTCTCCCGAGATGCGTCAAGGCCCTTGCTGCTCTCTGTCTGCTGCAGACAGCGAATACCTCGGGGCGGCACGCAATGCCACGACTTCTGACTGATGTTCCCGAGGGAGCACGAACCTACGATATTCAAGAGTCATTTTATCAGCCCTGCGGTCAACCACTGTCAATTGCCTAAATGGGGATACATTTGATGTCGGGTAACACATACTCGTATCGCATCAGCGATATTATTTTATATGGTGATAGAGATATTAGCAGTTTTGACATGGTTTGATCACGCTCAACGTCGAGGGATTTTTGATGGGGTATTTTTGTTGAAACAAGTGCTAAATTTTATTAGAGCAGGGCTTATTTTATGAAATGATATGCTTAATAAACTCTGTATTAAGAGCTTCATTAAATTACAATCGACACAGTTTAAGAAAATATAATAGTCTTATAAGGTAACAAATGCAGAAGTACTACTTTGTGGATGTTAGGGCGAAATTTTAGTCAGTATGAATGTGAAGAGAAAAGACAACCAGATCGAATTGAACTTTTCGTGCTATTGAACAGCGATCGGAACTTAAGCATTCTATAAGCTGCTGCGATGATATTTTTTTTTATTGTTATCTCTGTTATTTACAACTGTCCAGTAAAGGACATTCAATAAATTTGAAGAATTACAATAGTCGGCCGAAAAGGAACATTGTATACTACAATGGCATGTTGGAAAAAACAACTCAGTACTTGTTTTTCCATTCGATATAAAATTCACAATATTTTATTGATAATTATATAATTTTAACTTTTTACTTATTGAATAATTTCTTATAAACAATGATTAAGTTATTTTCATTTTTTATCAGGAGAGTTGATGGCTTAAAACCAGTGGCGCTTTTCTTTTCAATCTTCTTGGATAGTTCTCTATTATCAAGGAGTTTGCTAATGAATTTGGGTGACTCATTAGCTTGTTTCTATACTTGTGTGCTGTTCTTGTTATCACTTCATTTATGATAGGTGTATTCTTGTCGACATGAATTAACCAGTCGGACATATATTTTGGAGCTCCTAAGGCAATTTTCAAAAAATTGTTATGACATTTCTGTATTATTTCTATACTATGATAAATTTAACTACGTTAATTTTATAGATCGCAACCAAAACAGTTTAATCATCTCTAAATGATTTTTATCATTACAATTCCTACAATAGTGATGAAGTTTTATTGATCTATCAATGTATGGTAAGAACGATATTTACTTGTATACATATTGGTGTCTATTTATTTTATACAAGAACCGCTGTCACTACTACTTGACATCAAGCATGTATAAAGCTTAAGATCTATGATTGAAATCCCATCACTCTAACCACTTACCTATGAGCTGTCATTAGACTGAATTTATGGTGAAAAAAGAATGCTTTCAATATGACGTTGCCCCAGAATAAAAATATTCATTAAATGGTTGAATGCAGATGTTTGACGAATGGCACGGAAAATTGAAAATAGTGTCATAGGACATACTAGACTAAACATAAGTAAAGAGTAAATATTTAAACGTAAGGAAAAAGAATGAAAAAATGAGATTTTTTCATCAAACACTTTCTTTATAACAAGGCACCAATTATGTTTAAAGACAAAATTAAAATAATTTTTTATCGTTTGAGACCCATTTTTGGTGAAGTATTTGTGCATGTATATGTGAGTCAACTTTTGATATGCAGCAAATAGCTTATAGGATAGTATATTCTGATTGCGGTTAAAAGTAGAAATAATAAAAATATTCCAAAAGTTTAGAAGTCGTTCGATGTGACTTGACAAAGTCTCACGTTTATTAGGTTCTCGAGACAATCGGTCAAGTCGGTTTTTAGAATTAGCATAGGCTTTTTTCAAAGATATCATTTTGAGAATCGTGCTGATTTGTTTTTAACTTCCCGTAGGGTAAGTTATTGTAATGGGCCGAAAATCGAAATTAAAAATTTTTACATTTCTCGACGTTTAGAATGATTCTGAACATTTTGGCATACCTCAGAAAAAATGGATGCATGTGTGAGAGTGTGTATGTATGTATGGATACAAATTTCCAGTCACGTTTTCGGGCGCACGGATCAATCGATTTGAATGGTTCAAAAAACATTCGATTCCTATTGATAGGGAAAAGAGCTGATTAGTTTTTGGCGAAGGCAGATCGATTTGAATGGTTCAAAAAACATTCGATTCCTATTGATAGGGAAAAGAGCTGATTAGCCGTTTCGGAGATACGGAGCAAAGAGTGCAGAAAATAGAAATCGACTTTTTGAGAGAACGGAGTATCCGATTTGAATGATCTAAAAAACATTCAATTAGTAATGATTGGAAGAAGTGTTTATTAGTTTTTGGTAAAGGCAGGCCCAGCCATTTCGAAGATACGGAGCTAAATATATAAGAAATGGCAGTTTTTGAGAGAACTAAGCGTCCGATTTAAATGATTCAAAGAACTTTCAGCTTGTCTTAACAAAATAATTGATTTTGGAAAAAAATTGTATATATATTTTTTTTTTTTAGTTTTTCTCGTATATCGAAAATAATTCAGATTTTATTTTTATTCTGACTAAAGTTCTAATATAACTTAAACAAATAATTTTAAATTTGCAATTCAGTTTATATACTTCTTATAAATATTGGGCAATGTTAAAATATTTATAATAATCTATTTGAAAACATTCAGTATTCCTCGAACATTTCGTTACGGTACGAGAAGTTCCAGCAATTTCCCTTAAGGCACGATGCCACCCACCCCACTAGTTATCAAATATCGGTCGAATTGTTTCCTAAATGTTAAAACAAATTTAAAATAGTAATTAAATGCTAATTTTGTTCATGACATATTTAATTTAATGATCTAAACTAAACGAACATACTAAAATATTAGAGTCCTGTAGCAAGCGCACGTGCTCTATTATTAATCTAATTGAAAGATACTAATTAGAAATCGCATTTATTAGTTTTTAGTAAAACTAATATTTATAAATATTTTTAAAATAAACGGTTAAAATATTTATCTACGTAGCTAAATATCAACATAATTAAGTCACTTTATGCAACTTGCCTTGAGGAGAAATGCCACTTATACTGAATACGTTAAAAAAAGAAACATAGAGTAAACTTTGTGTGCAGAAAATCTGAATTTATATGCATTGCACACTCAGACATATATCATCAGTATTGTAGTAATCATTTTTTGATATAATTAATTTTGATGTTTTGAAAAACATAGCACTTAGAATTTTCAGAAATACCCAAATTTGATGACCAGTTTTATACATTATCATAACAATATCTTTAATCTATTACTATCCCCACTCCTTTGAAAATTCAGAACTATTATTATCCTTTTGTTACTTATCAACTACTAATCAATTCCACTTCAATCTTCCATATGCAAGTTTAATAAAATTTATTTTATCTATACAACAAAACAAACCAGAATATAAAGTCCCCATAGACGCATATGTTTATATTGTACCTAATTTATGGTTATGTAGTTTTCTTTGTACACGACGTCGTTATATACAATAATGTCATCGGCGAGAATAAAAGAACTTCATAGAGCATTCCACCGAACAGGGGGTATATAATATCTGATAAGGAAAAACAAAGGGGAAAAATTTCGTAAAGAATAAATAGATCACAATGCAGGACAAAATTATGATATATCGAAGTGGACATGTCATTACTTAATATAGTTTGCTGAAACCCATTAAACATATTGCTCGGTTGGTTCTCTCACATGAATTATATGTATTTTTTCGATTGATGTTCGATACATCACATGTATTCAGTATTATTTATTCCATTAGTCAAACGTGACTGCTTATTGAGCACCGTCATTAAATGTATCGCATTATGATTCTTTTTTTTTCACATTTTTGTAGCTGAGGTAATATGTTTGCATGTGCATTAGCTTGAAATGATTCTAGTAAAATACTTAATACATGGTGATTCGAGTATTTTACTAGTGGTGCATGGCATCGTGCCTTACGGCAAATTGCTAGAATTTCCCATACCGTAACGAAATGTTCGAGGAATATTAAATGTTTTCAAATAGATTATTATAAATATTGTAACATTACCTAATGTTTAAGAATTAGATAAACTGAATTGCAAAGTTGAAATTATTTTTTTAAAGTATATTGAAACTTTAGTAAGAATTAAAATTAAAATCTGAGTTATTTTCGATAACCAAAAAAAAATTTTGAAAAAAAAAATTGAAACCATAATTTATTTTGTTAAAACAAGCAAAAAGTTTTTTGAATCATTCCAATCGGACCCGTAATTCTCTCAAAAACTCCCATTATTTGCACATTCATCTCTGTATCTTTGAAATGGCTGGAACTGCCTTTACCAAAAACTAATCACCTCTTCTCCCAATCAACACAAATTGAATGTTCTTCCGATCATTCAAATCGGATACTCCGTTCTCTCAAAAACTCGATTCGTATTTTTTGCACTCTTTGCTCCGTATCTACGTAACGACTAGACCTGCCTTTGCCAAAAACTAATCAGCACATTTTCCTATCAATAGAAATCGAAAGTTTTTTGAACTAGTGCTGTAATATCAAAAATACCGGTACTTGTAAGGAAAAAACTGGTGTTATTACCGCCAAAAATTTAGGCAGCATACGGGTTTTTCGGTATATCGTTACACCGGTATTTCATTCACTATGTTATCTTTGTAAAATGTTTCCATGAAACTTTGTAAGAAAAATTCTTTTTAAAATAAAAATAAGACATTAGATCTGTTTGCCAACAGTTCTATTAAGCACTTAAATAGGGTAAAATGTGACAAATTTTTGAAAAAAAAATTGTTTTTACGATGATGAATTTGTTCAGAGTTTTACTGAACAAAGTCAAGTATTTGTTTGTTTGAAATGTCGTATTTGTTGTTTATTTTTTATTAATCAAATGTTCGAAAAGTGCGAAAAACTACATTCTTATCTACATATACGTACATGCATACAAAATTTGCATTAGACTTTTTATATTTATTCTTTGTGGTTGAATATTTAATAATAAATGTATTAAAATCTATTATGTAAGGTATTTAAATACTTAAAACTAAATGTATTACATTTTTTCTGAAAATATTTAAATTGAGCTTTCAATAAAAATATTTGAATCTGGCTGTATTTACGTATCCTTATAAAATGAAGGAAACTAATACAAATAAAAATTGAAACAATTTTCAACACGTTGAATACTGCATTTAAAATTATATTTTACCGCACAAAGACCGTTAAAAATATAATAATTTAGAATAGCGCAAAGTCATTGTTTTGAGTTTGATGATTGCCTAGTAAGTGTAACGAAATATACGATCATTCAAAGAAAATTGTAAAATAAGTGTAATCAACGTAACAAAATCAAAACAATTATAAAAATGGCAAACAAAATAAATAAAATACCTCTAGAGAATTTCAAAATCAGTAATATAATATATGATGCATTATAAACTGAAGTGTCAGTTTAGTTTAACGTCCATCAATTAATTAACGTGTCTGTATCCATAACAGGCCGGCCCTTCAGTATGTTCCCTTGAGGGCGGCTCGCCTGTAAGAGATCCCATACACATACTTTAAATTTGCCTGATTTTTCTGTCAATGATACTTATATAGTAAAATATTTTAAAAATATTCAATAAGAATACATTCCATTTTATTTTGAGTTTCTAATGCAGAATGATAATATTTAAAAATTTATTTCGAAATAAATGATCTACAAAGATCTGTCATGAATGAAAATGATTATTTTTGATCATTATAAAATCAATTAGTTTTTGTCATTTAGTTATTTTTGATCTCTGCCATCAAACAAAAAAATCTATCGCATATAAAAATACTCGAACACATATATACAAAGTTAGATGGGTAAGTCACTGCGGAGTGATAACTAATAAAATAATAATTCGAGCGGATTTGTACCGAAGATTTTGGCATATCCGACTTCCCTTAACTGGTACTAAATCTGTTAATTTGTACAGAACATTTGCTTGGGATTTTTGCTAATGCAATGGTTTGCGTCGAAAGAAGTGATTGGTTTCTCATCTCACAGTTAATTTTATGACTTTCTAGGCATAAAATGTCCTAAAATAATGCAATTTTGTATTCTATATTCCACATACGATAATCCCTGTCCGTAAATGATGTATAACCCGCAAAAAATATTTAGTAATATAACTTTTACACAATTATGATTTCATAATTGCGTAAAAGTAATAGTATGCTAATCGAACTTCCTGATATACAATTAATTCTCGAAAAGTAAATAATAGGAGAATGTGAGTTAATATTATTTCGTAAAAAATATTGTATATATTAGGTTGTCAAATATCTCCCTTCCGCTTTTTTGTTCTTGGTTTATAATACAAAAAGGCGGAAGGGAGATATTTGACAACCTTATATATTAATAAAGATTTGCACTTATTTTATACAAAAAGTTTACAGCATTATTTTCATAATAATATTGGGTATAGTGTAAGGCAGGTCTGTGAGCTAAGTTATGCTCCAACTCGATTCAGGAAAGAAGTAGTGTGAGAGTTTTTAATAAATATATAATTATTCAAAGAATACAAAACTTTTCAATATTACAAAAAATAAATCTATTTCTATTACATCATGGCGAGCATAGCTCACTTGGTAGCGTGTTCGATTCACACGACAAGGATCGTTGGATCGAATCTTGTCTTTGACTTAGAAATTATGAAAAAAAAGTGTAGTTAATTCGAAATTAAATGAAAATGTATTTGTTAAGTAGAAATTAAATAAAAATTAAGAAAAATAGGAATTACAAAATTCGAAAAGCAGAATTGTATTTAGGAGTAAGAAGAAATAATACCAGAACTTGCTGAGATTAAAAAAAAGAATGAAGAAAATAAAATGGAATGAATATGTAAGTTGAATAGAATTAGAAAATTTGATAGAAAACAGCAAAAAATGAAGAAATCAAGAAGAAAAATATAGAATAGTATATATATATATATATATATATATAGATTGATTATGATGTAAAAATTAGTATAGAATGTGAATAAATAAAAATCTTGTAGGTGGCTCGCTTAGAGTGAGCGAGGCCAACTAAAATTTAAAAAAAATCTATTACATTTATATTTAAATATCTAGAAAGTGGGTGTGACTGAACAAAATTCATATTAAAGTCATCATGTAAAGTCTTATTACTGACCAACCAAAAAACATCAATGATCTATCAAAGAATTTTGGATTGGACTCTCTCCATTAAAACAATATGCGACTTTCTGGTACATCACATATTGTGAAGTGCTATATTAGTATTAATACATTTTTAGATTTACTTATTTGTTGTCCAAGCAAACGTCTATTGTTTGTAAAAGTTTATTCACAAATAAGGAGATTATAACAGTTATAAATATTTGATCAAAGTTCTTAAGTAACTAATCTTAATTCGTAATTCTAAAATATCTAATATGATCTATCTTACTTATTGTTAGAGTGGTAAATATTACATGTCGGTGTATGTGTACCTTAAGCAACGAGAAAGGGCTTCTCAAACACATAGTATCCCAACGGAGTCTCCACCGCGATTCAGGCGATGCGTCATCATTACCGACGGTTTCCACCGTTCTCTTGCGTTAGTTTGGGGTCTACGGTCTACGCCTCATCTCCGGCTGGAAATTTAACCATTGAACATAGGAATTTAACCACGGCCTGACTGGTACATGGAAAGTTTTTGATTCATTATTGGAATTTGATATATTTATACAAATTTTATAAGTTTTTAGTTCAATGACAGAACGTAAGTTTTGTAAACTATGTAGAGATTCTAATTTAGTATAGATAACGCACTAAATCTTCTAATTTATTATTAACTTCCTGAAAAAGCTTCACAAAAAGCCATTTTCTAATATTATGTTTTCTCGACGTTTCAAGTCATTCTAAACCATTTGAAACAAAAATTGGAAGAAGTATTTGTGTGTGTACTTACTTACACACAAGTACGTATGTATGTATATTAGCCGATTTTTGACCTTTCGTTGACGGTTTCTCAAAGCCTGAACCGATTTCAAAAATGTAAAAGCTATCCCATAATGAGGAAGCGCGTTGATTAATTTTACATGATTATTGGTTAAATCGTTTCTTTGGAATCAGCGTGATTTTTTGTCCAAATACTAGTCAAAAATTCGGGAATAAATTAAGTCAAATATTGGGAATTCATTTCTGGCAAATATCAGAGTTTATGGTCTAAACGAGTATCCAAAAATGTTATATTTCTACGAAGAGTGTTTAAATTATGAAAATTCATTGAAGCTTAGAACCATAGTTCGCTCTTTTAGAATATACAAGCTCGTGTTTGTGTTCTATGATAATTTCAATCATTGCTATTAAATGTTTGGAAGAAATATATCTATTTAAAACTAACTAGGGTTTAAAAAACGCAAAATATTAATATTTGAAATAAACAGTTGAAACTAAATCGCAATTATTATTAAGTTATTATTTAATCATATCGGGATGATTATGCAACTTATTCAAAACAAAATGCAAATTACGCCGATTTTTATAGGAATTAAAACATTGACATTCACAAAATAATATAATATATATGTATTTTTAACTTCCCGTAGCGTAAGTTATTGTATTCGTTCAAAAATCGAAATATGAATTTAATCTCGTTTCTAAGGTTCATTCATCGTATATCTTAGAAAAAAAACGGATATGCGCGTGTGTTTATGTTTGTATGGATACAATTTTTGATAAACCGATTGAGTAATTCAAAAAATATTTGATTCCTATTGATGGTGCTCATTTGTTTTTGACACATCCAGCCTTTTCGGATATGATTCAATGATGATTAAAAATGATGAATAGTTTTTCGCAAAGACAGGTCCAGCCATTCAGGAGATATGGAGCTAAATATGCAGAAATAGCAGTTATTGATAGAACGAACCATGATTCAAAAATACTTTTGCTTGTCTTGTTTTGAAAATTATTTCAAAATTTTCTTTGAATATCGAAAATAAATCGGATTTTAATTTTAATTGTAGCTAAAGTTCTAAAGCATACTTATATACTTCAAACAAATAATTTTAACTTTGCAATGCAATTTATATAATGCTTATAAATTATAATATTATAAATTGAAGACAATGTTCTTCACTTTAAATCCGGCTGATTGAGATTTATTTAATTCCTATTCATGCAAACATATATAAATGTCGTTGTTCAATTTCTTAGTTCTTTTATTTTGTCTATAAAATATGTATGATGAAAGATACAGTATTTATAATAATATATTTAAAAAGATCTTCGATTTTTTTATTACGGTACGAAAAGTTGCAGCAATTTGCCTTAAGACACGATTCCATACTTCACTAGTTTTATATTTAAATTATTGATATAATATCATTAATATTAAGTACAATCCCGGATTTGCACCTTGTGTTCCGGGTTTTTCTAATATTTTAGCAATATTTTTCCCGGATTTAGATCTTTTGTCTCAAATTGTACCTGTTCTTCGAAAATTTATACGTAAATTACCAAAAACTATGAAACTAAACGAACAAGTGCTATTTTTGTTCAATTAATTATGAAGAAAGTAGAATAAATTTTATACAAGACGAATTTTATAAGATCGAAAAATATAAGATATAATTTAGTAATATTGTAGATAAAAAAGTATCACATATAAACAAAAAATAAAGTTCTTACTAAAAGTCCAAAATAATGATTTTAAAAAGATGGTTCATATAAAAAACTGTTTTTTTTTGTTGTATCTCTAAATGGCATTTGTTATTTTATAGACCTCCCCCCTCGTACTGGATTTTCAAAACTAAAAATTGCCGTCTCGCTTTTGACTTGAAAAAATTATAAACAAGTTATATGTAAGTTGCGATATTGTAATTTATAGATACTACACACACATTAATCATTTTTGTAGTAAATTTAATTTTATCAAAAAAGTCTTATAGTACCCAATAGAATTAACAAATTTGAGAGTGATATATAAACATATATAGCACTTACGATTTGACTTGGAATTCCAGTGTGTATGGTCAAATATTACTTACTAGTAGCGGAAGTCTTCCAACCGCGGAAATCCTTCCGAGTGGCGTGTCTTCCTCTTTAGACCACTCGCATATATCTTGGAGCGGAGTCCGTGTTGCGTTTGGCGTGCGGCTTCTCTTCGAGGGTGCAGTATATTAAATCCAAATACTGCTACCGAGTATTCTAGCAATAATTTCAGTTCGCTTTTGCCACAAACAGAAGCGAAGGAAAATATCAAATTGATTAAGGGCACAATTATGGTTTCTGCAAATATTTACAGCTTACAAGAATAAATATACATTTTGAGAAAATGATAACTTTCTATTTATTAAAATATTTTTTAATCTTGTATATATTAGTATTATATAATAATACTATGCTGTAAATCAAGAATGAATAAGGACTTTAACTTGGTATTTCAAAGATTTTAAAAAATATATTTTTTTTTAAATATTCGAAAATTATTGAAAAAAATACAGATATAATTAGCACTAACGCAAGACAATTTATAATAAATACTTATTATAAATGAATAAATTAATAAATCGTAAATAAATTGAATTTCTTTGTTTTATGGAATATTAAATATTTCAAATAAATTTTATATTATTTTTGTTTGCTTCATGCTATATTTCAATTAATTCAAGTGCTTTGAAATTACTATTTCAATGTTACTACGTATAGTTAATTGTGAAAAAAATCCACACTCAGTATATTTACATGTCCAATTAACTTTTTCACGCATTTAATGCGTTTTTTTTAAATTAGTTTTCTTAAGTTTTAATGATTTTCTTTAATATTCACCTATTATACAGAATATATTCTATGAAATAGGTAAAGATTATTTTTTTATTATAATATTTATTAAGATTAGAAAACCTATAGTTTTCTTTACGTTTAATATGTTTATTAAACCTGTATCATACATGTAAATGAACAATTTTTTTTAAATACCTACCTTATAATTTTGATTTCATACTTTATGAGCACCACAATTCATTAGTTATATGTAATAATTATTACTTTCAGATAAACAATTTATCAAATGTTTCTAATTTTTTAACATGTTTTCGCGACGTTTCAAGCCATTCTGAATCGAATGAGACCAAAGTTTAAAATAGCATGTGTGTGTGCGCATATGAGCCAATTTTTGACCTTCCGTCGACCTTTTCTCGAAAACGGCTCGACCAATTTCAAGAGCCATTTGATGTAACTCAATGAGGACAATTTTTTCTCAGTTTTTTGCAACGATCAGTCGAGTCGTTTTTTTTCTAATTTGTCCAGTGTCGTGAATCTATTTTAAGAATTCAAATATCGTTCGAAAGATATTGGTTGAAAATAGTGCAGATAAGGGTTTCTTAGAGATCGGCCTGGCCGTTTATTGGCAATTAACTGTTGAATTTTTTTATCGATTTATGTTGATACTTGTAAATGTCATGGTCCTAAAGAAAATAATATAGTATTACGGCTCTGCAACAAGTCGTTTAATTTTAAAAATTCATCAAACTTTGAAAAATGTGTCAGTTAAAATTGATTAAACAGTCGCATTTTTGATGTGATATGTCAACATTTGAATTTTGTCAAAATTTTCTCAAAAAGGATCTAATTTTACAAATTTCAAAAAGCCATTGGAATAAACTCGAAAGGAGGAGTCTCGATTAAGTTTGCGAAACGATCGCCTAAAGTATTTCTTTCGAATTAGAATTTGCAAAAATTTTGCTAACTTAAGTTTATAAACTTGTGCATTGCTAGCAGAAATTAATTAATCTCTGTCACCTAATGAGAAACCTACAAAACTTCTTTAGTTGTTACCATTAATTTAAATGATTTGAATAGTATCAAAAACTACGTATATAATTTATGAAAACGTGTCAGTATTTTTTTATAGCAGATGTTCAATATTTCTCAAAATCATTTATTAAGTTTTTAAAAAAATGTCGTTTTTAATGAAATTTAACATGCACTGTGCAGATAAAGTTCATGCACAGTGCTACAAAAATTGGGTGAATTACATAAATTTATTAAAATTTGAATTTATTGGCGCTCTTAGAACATATAAGCAGATATGTTCTAAATATTCCAATCTGAATATCTATAAATTAGGTCAAATGTTACACCTAGCAGGAAGTATTTGCATCTTGGATTAAGGCAAAATGCTACTTACAACTAGTTATATTTTAAATCTTATAAATCTTGTCCTATTTTAATTCAAACTATTTTGGTAAATTTTTACTGTTGCAGATATATTGGATAAATTAGTTGTATTAGATGTACAATTTACAACTTTCAAAAATAACTAAACAACCAATATATATATATATATATAGAATACAAATGAAGGAATGCCAAAATAATTTGTCTTGATTTTATGAAACTTGATATTAAGTCTTCGTTTAACTCTAAGAAGATCATCTTGAAAAATTGAGGTTCTATATATCTATTGATTCGCAGAAATGTTTAAAAAGTTTAAAAGCTTTTTTGGAAAGAAGACCCGTATCAGAGACGAAGAAAAATATTTTACAATTGAGAAATACTCAGTTATAGCCAAAAATTGCTGTATTTGTAAGACATCACATATAATTAGTACCAATAGATATTTATAATATGGAGAGGGTGCTACCACTGTATTTCTTGATATTCATATACATATTCAAAAATGTTATAAAAACTGTTGGCTTTTAGAAAATTAATCAAATTAAAGCCAAAAATTGCTGTATTTGTAAGGCATCATATATAATTAGTAACAATAGATATTTATAATATGAAGAGGATGCTACCACTGTATTTCTTGAAATCAAAATTCATATACATATTCAAAAATGTCATAAAAACTGTTGGCTTTTAGTGAATTAATCAAAGCGTTGTGAAATTTATGATTGCTTAGTTGACGTATCTGTAAAGGTAATAAATTGAACAGTTGAATACCAAATCCATCAATTGAATTAAAAGTATACTCAGGTTACCCACCCACTAATATTATATTACTATAAATTTTCAAATGGTTTTCTTCACTGTTGATCAATACGTTTTTAATATTGAAAATAAATAATAAAAATTTCATTCGCGGTCAATTTAAATAAACTGCCACACAGTTTTCTAATTCACCACGTCTGAAGTGAGTGCGGAAATAAACTTTTATGCGTCACGTACGAAAACAACTTACCTTTATTCTCTCGCCCGTTGCCAAACAGCGTATTTAAACTTCGCGTTTTCATATGAAACCCTCAACAAACGTACAATAATCTAAACTTTCATACGAACTCGAAATATGTTTTTTTTAACGCGAGCCGCTTAACTTTTTCATTTTTTCCGATACATACAGTGTGATTGTATTTTAGCAACTTTTTCGCTTTCAACCTTTTCTAAGGATATCATTTCGCAGAGACAGGTATGATTGTGCGAGCGTTTCAACGGGGAGAGAATTTTAGGGTTGGCATAATAGGGGAAAAATCGATTTCGTATTGTAGATGGAATGTGAAGAGGAGGTTTTTGTGATGTGTTGCATTCTCAAAGATATTATAGTTATTCTGTTTCTTATTGGAAAATATTTGGACCATAATATATTATCTCAAAGAATAAATGTTTTCCCTAAAAGAAAATGTGACCTGAAACATGTTATATCAATGCTATTTACTTCTGTTGTATTATCTAAAATCGTTTCGATTTTTACCCTAGCTGATCTGTACTCACTAATAAGCGAACTTCTTTTTCTTTTGGGTACACATTTAATCTTCAATACAATATTTGTACCATACATAAACTCAATAAAGAAATCTTTGTTAAAACAGGGTGCTAAAATAATTTACCTTTTTTACAATTGTTACCAGCCATCAAAACATAATTATTATAGTATTATAAATAAAAACTGCACCGATTAGATATGGGATACATATCAAATTAACATATTTTTAAATTTTTGTCTGTCTGTCTGCCTGTCTGTACCAGTTAGCCTCCGAAACCGCTGAACTGAGTTTGACGAAATTTTTACCATCATGTAGCTGAAATAATACGACGCAAAGCAGATTACTTTTACTGAAAAATAACAAAAAAAAGTTTATTTCATTAGCTTATCTAACTGTACTTGCGATTGTCGTGAAATTCAACAATTTACTTAATTTCTTCACTTAGTTTGTTATGTTATCTTAATTAGAAAGATTTAAAAACTTGTATATATACTCTCATAGCTTAAAAATTTTGCTCTATTCTAGTTCAAACTAAATTGTTACATTTTTACTGTAGGTTTACCTTTAAGTAATGATTCTTTTTTGTTGTAAAATAAGTACGTTTGTGTTCAATAATCATATTTACATTGAAATTGATTTTATTATTAACAGGCTAATTCATTTAGTTAGTAATATTCATAGTTATTCCTTCTCAAATAAATATTTATGGATTGGATCTTTTATTTTAATATAAACACCCATTACATACTATTAAAAAAACTAAAAGCTAAATAAAGGCCAAAAGTATTGTATTAGCCCCAAAACTAAATATTGTATATGAAGAATTTTTTCAATAAACCTCATACAGCAAACTGAAAGTAGTGGAAATATAATGAAAATGCATAAACTTAATTTTTAAGCTAAATTCCTCGCCAACCAAGTTGCAATTACAGCCAGTATTATATAGAATCATTTATACTTGTAAACAAATAAGATAAATTTATAATGATGTTAAAACATAATTATGAATACTGTTAATTTATTGATGTCACGATGATAAATTTAAAGTGAATATGTAGTAATTACAACTATTAACTATATTTACTGTTGTACCTAATCCCTAAAGCTGTTAGCTGTGAGCAAGTTAAGGTTTTCTCAGTCTAAAACTGTAAACATTGCTGCATTCAAGATATAAAACTATGAAATTAAACGAAAGGGTACAAATCTTTTTTTTATTTATGAGCAAGCTATTATCAATAATAAAAAATATTACTTCAGGCTCTTGCTATTCCATATTACTTATTCCTAATAAGCATCTACGTATCTTAAGTGAATAAAGCTTAGATTATGCTTACTAGAGTTACTAGGTTCAAAGGCCCCTTTTGGGCTGTGATGCAACTATGCAATATATATTTCAGCATTGCTTTTCCAATATGTAGAGATTACATTGGCATCCTGTTCAACCTCTAAAATACCGGCAATTTTCTGGCTCTAGCTATCGATTAAAACCAAGATTATACTTTTTAATAAATCTCAAAAATAAATTATACGTATTCTTTGTTCTTTATATAACCTGGTTCCAATACATTTTGAATATAAAATCTGTAACACCTGCATTGATAGATGTAGTAAAATATCGGACTTGGGAGTTTTACTTGACTCTGGTTCGTCTTTTACGGATCATATAGCTGATATTTGTGATAGAGCACATAAATCTTTGAATGATATTAATGATATTAATGAAGTGCAAAGAATTTAATTCAAATAATGCACTTCTTTACATGTACTATTCTAATGTACGTTCCAAATTAGAATATGGTTCGATCATTTGGTATCCTCATCAAATCAACAACTCTGATGCGATAGAGAAGATTCAGCGAAAATTTCTGAAATATAATAAAGATAAACGTTATAATTTACCCTGAACTTTGGCTTTGACTACAACACTTTGTTGGTATACCTTCTCTTGCCACACGTCGATTTATTTGTATTGTTATGTTCATATTTGAACTTTGCAATAATGCTATAGACTGTCTTCTAATTCTTAACCAACTGTTCTTTAATGTTCCTAGTCTATCTTCGCGTTCACAATTGCTTTTCAATTATCGTCATTCTAAATCTAATTCTCTCTTAAATTGGCCTATTCTACTTATGTCCTCTAACTTTAACTTAATTAATAATATAGATATACATAACACCCCGCTTCATCAAATAATCTTAATCTGCTCAAGTTAATCTTTTTATCTTCTTTTCAAATATCTTTTATTATTACATCTTATTCTGTGTAATTAAAATATTATTACATTCTGTATTATGTAATTGTGTTAAGTACATTTTATATTTTACTATATGTTGTGATTTTTCCATATTGTACATTAATTGTTATCCATAATGTATAATAATTGTATTCTTAAGTCCTCTTGCAACTAATCTGTGGGCTATATATTTAAAAAATCGGAAAAACTGCAGTTGGTAATATACCATCTGGCCTTAAGGTGGACCTGCCTTGTGGCACAACACACATTACGTATACCTATGACTTGTTCGAGACTTGCTGGCTGAACCTGAAGAAACTATCCAATTTTGGACCCCAAGAACTTTTACGTAGATTAAGGGTATGGATAGTGTATTTTAGGATTGGTAGTATTTCAGGCAGCAATATCACTTGCCGCCACAATATTGTTAGGAATAGTAACAGCAATGTGATCCAACTAAATTACATTATTACTAATCAGAATACTCGCATTTTTTATGGTTGAAAAAAATTATAGGCTGTTGATGAGCAATAAGTTGAATAATTCATTAGTTCTACAGAAGGAAATTAGTGTACAATATGAAAGTTCTTCGTAGTTTGAGAAACAATGTCGTTCCCAAATTAGCTTGTGCCATATGTAATATTAGTACGTCTTACATGGACGCGTGATTTGATTATAGCGGTCGAGATAATGAGTGCGGATTCCGAGCCCTGTCCGGCGTGTGATGTGTCCCCCGAGGCGAGACTTTTCATCGTGCCAGTTAGGGTTGACAGCGAAATGCCGCGAAATGAGACAACCGCGATTACGACACCGAGCCTGGACTAAACTTGACGAGAAAAGCAACAAAACCACCCAGACGTGCAACGAGACACACGATGGCTGAGGGAGGTGGGTATTGTTCTCTGATAATAGTCTGAGAGTATATTGTTGATTCGTAATAAAATTTTCAATTATCATTTTCTTATATAAATATTAGCTATAGTAAATGTTTTGAGATACACGAAACTAGTGGTGCGGGGCATCGTGCCTTTTAAGGCAAATTGCTGGTACTTCCCGTACCGAAAATTATTTCTTTTAAAAAAGATTCAATTTTTTTAAACTTTGAAAAAATTAGATTTTTGGGAAATTTTAACTTTTGAAAAAAGACTTTTTGGATTTTTTTTATTTTGAAATATTCTGGAAATTTTGAACTTTTTTTTAAAGCAATTGTACCTTTAGCTTTTTGTACAATTTACATACAATACATAGAGACGAAAAATTGATGCGCGTAAGCGCCGCGTCGCCCTCTAACGGACAGACGATGTTACGTGAAATAGAAATGTAAACAAAATTTATACGTATTATTAAAATTTTCATAAAATATCTGATAATTTGATGTGCATTTGTGTAATGATCATTTTTTACCGCCAAATATCTTTTTTTTTACTTTTCTTCTGTATCTCCAAAACCGCTAGACCTACCATACCAAAAAAATCATCAATTCTTTATTTAGTCAATACAAGTAACATGGTGTTCAAATCATTAAAATCTGGTACTCCGTTCTTTCAAAAATTGAATTTTGGGAGAACGGAGCTTCTCGCTTTTGGCACTTTTTACGTATCTTCGACTGGACCTGTCGCTACCAAATATAAATCATCAATAGGAATCGAATGTTTTTGAATCATTCAAATCGGTTAATTCGTGCGCCCGAAATTGTGAACGAACTAGTTGGTTTGGTATTTAGCCTTGAGGCAAGTTACATGAACTTCCCGATATGTGTAAATAATCGACTTAATCAAAAAAAAAATGTTTAAATAATATACTTTATCAAACCTACTTTAAAAAAAACGATAATAATTTTAGCAAAGTTTGACGAATTTTTAAAATTAAACTATTTGTCTTAAGGCCGTAATATTACAGTAAATTCTATAAGACCATGATGTATATCGCCAAAAAAAGTTTTATAAAAATCGGCTTAATTTTTTTTTCAATAGTTAATTACAAGAAAACGGCTCGGTAGATTTTCACCTAAAACTAATCAGTACCATTGCCAACTAATATCTTTCGAACAGTTTTTGATATTTTAAAATCGGTTCGGTAGGATGAGCTTGAATGTCGACGAAAATTTAACAATTTTTTTCAACAGTTAATTACAAGAAAACGGCTCGGTAGATTTTCACCTAAAATGAATCAGTACCATTCCCAACTAATATCTTTCGAACAGTTTTTGATTTTTTAAAATCGGTTCGGTAGGATGAGCTTGAATGTCGACGAAAAGTTTAACACTTTTTTTTCGAATTACAAAGAAACGGCTTGTCAGATCGTTGCACAAAACTGACAAACGATAGTCCTTACCGAAATACATCAAATGGCTTTTAAATTTCTAAAATCGGTTCAGGCGTTTTTGAGAAAACGTCGATCAAAAGTCTAATTTTGACAAATGCCAAAAAGACCATACTGATTTTTGCAAACTTTGACGAATTTTTAAAGCTGAACCAGTTGTCGTAGGGCCGTAATATTTTAGTATGATCTAGAAGACTATGGTATCTACCGTCAAAAAAATAATCATAAAAATCGTCGAAATTTTTTTTTTAAAAACTTTATTACAAGGAAACGGCCCGGCCGATCTCTACCAAAAACTAATCAGCACGATTCCCAATATCTTTCGAACAGTTTTTGAATTTTCGAAATCGATTCAGAATTGCGGGCTAAAACGTAGACGAAAAATTTTTCACTTTTCTGCAATTTATAAAGAAACGGCTTGGCCGATCGTCGTACAAAATTAACAAACAATAGTCCTCATCGAGATACATCGAATGGCTTTTAAATTTTTGAAATCGGCCCAGCCGTTTTCGAGAAAACGTCGATTTACGGCAAAAAATCTGTTCACATACACGCACACACACACATACACACACAAAAAACGAAAATTTTCTCACGTCAGAAATTTGTTATTTTGTCGTACAAAATTTATAATTAGTTCCATCAGTTTTAATAAGTTACTAATAAGTTAGTGAGCTGAGTGATCCTCGCCTCTGGGTGCAGGTAGAATTTTTGTTAAAATGATCCCCATTAGTGGGGACATAGTGTCAAACAATGCTGGTGATGTAATCAATAAATCACACAATAATTTGAACACAACGCTATGTTCAGGTATATCAGATATAGCCCGAAACCCGCTGACCAGCTCATGCGACGGTATGACTAGTAAAGTAGAACCAGTGGCTGAACTGTCACATATAATTCCGGAAAATGTCATTTTACAACGGAATGAGTCATTGAAGTGCCTTGAGAATCTGATAAATGAACTGCATATGATTGTCAAATCAAAGTCAAACATACATAAAGAGGTGAAAATAAAAACAGGCAACATAGCGGCCGTAATTAAAAGATTTATTGATTTAGACAACCAATTGTTAGAGGAAAAAGGCCGAACCACGGATGATACGGAAGTTATGATAAATGAAGTGCAATGTTGTGAGACAGCCCCTATAGAAAAAAGTGTACGGCAGGACACAAGCAAAGCCACAAGAAACCGAAACTCACAACATATAAGCAATAATCAGGTTAATGAGAAAAATGGTTTGCCAAGACGTCAGACGATCATAGAAATATGTAATGAAGAAAAAATCGAGGTAAATGACTGGCATAAATTTCAGCCGAGAAAACAGAAAAAAAAGGAAGCAAGGTTACATCTGTCAGAACAGGACTCTAACCATAAAATGATAAAAAATCATAGAATTTTTCCAAAACCAAATGCCTTATTAATCCGGCCGACCGAAAAAGTTAATTATTCCGAAATATTACGTCGCATCAAACATGATGTCCCTGATGACAAGGTAAATACGACAGTAGAGAAAATAAACAAAACCAGAAATGGAGACTTGTTGATAACTATTTCTAAGAAAAGTGAGGACAAAGGCCAAGGACTGCAACAGATTATCGCAGGTGTGTTAAAGGATGAGGCCGAAGTTATTTATAAGGGGCACCAAGAAACTATAGAAATAAGGGATATTGATGATGAAACCTCAAAATTGATATCCAGATAGCACTACAAAAAGCAACCGGGGGAGCCTGCAACACACCAGCAGAAGAAATTAGGCTTCGTAAGGCATATAGAGGTACCCAGATTGCTACTGTAGCTCTTCCAGCGGCAGTTGTACACGATCTGCTCAAAGCAAGTAGCAAAATACGAATTGGATGGGTCAACTGTCAAATTAAAATCATCAAGAAACCAATTCGATGTTTTAAATGCTGGCTATTCGGACATTATGGATCACAGTGCAAGAGCGAAGTGAATCGGACCAATCTATGCTTTAGATGTGGACAAGATGGTCACAAAATAGCCAACTGTATAAATGCAGCAAAATGTGCACTATGCGCTGAAAATGGAAACTCTGAAAATGTAGCACATCATGCCGGCACTCACAGATGTCCTCTATATAGGGAGGCCATAGAGAAAATAATGAACGCAAAAGCATGAAGATAATACAGCTAAACATGAATCATTGTGAGGCTGCACACGACTTGCTTATGCAGACGGTAAGAGATATAAAAATTGATGTTGCCCTCTTATCAGAACCTTACAAACATCTAACTGATTGGCCATGGGAAACGGACAGTACCACCAAAGCCGTTATTTGGTCCTGTGGCAAGTTTTGTTTCCAAAATGTTGTTAACAATAGCAACGCAGGATTTGTCGCAGCATCATTAGATGGCATACATTTATACAGCTGTTACGCTCCACCTAGTCTTTCTTTGCCAGATTTTGTCGATTTTTTAGATCGTCTTGTGGAGGATGCAAAACGACACCACCCCGTAGCGATAGCCGGTGACTTTAACGCATGGGCGGTAGACTGGGGAAGTAGGAAGACTAATGCAAGAGGTAAAGCACTTTTGGAGGCCTTCAATGCACTTGACGTGGTTTTACTTAATAGTGGTGATAAACCAACCTTTGAAAAGGGCAGTGCAAGCTCAATAATAGACCTTACTTTTGTTAGCAATAGCCTCGTCAGAGGAATTTGCAATTGGGAGGTATTAGATATCTACACTGCTAGTGACCACAATGCAATCATCTGGGAATATCAACAGATAGAAACATTAGAAGACATGCGAAAATATCTAAAGCCATTGGGTGGAAAATAAAATCTTTTGATGAAAGCGCCATGAGAGTTGCCTTAAATTGCAAACCTATAATTTCAGAACACGCAGATGAGCATACTAGAGAGCTGATGGAGAGAATAACCGAAGCCTGTGATATCAGTATGACTCGTAAACATGGCATAAATCAAAGACAATCTGTGCACTGGTGGACTGAAGAAATCAGCTCTCTTCGTAAAGAGTGCCTAAAGAAAAGAAGGATCTCTCAGCGTGGATTTAGTCTCAGTAATTCTGCACAACTGGTAGTGGAATATAAACAAGCACGTAGACAACTAAATAAAGCTATCAAAGATAGTAAAGTTAGGTGCTGGAAAGAACTTTTGGATGAAGTCGAGGAAAATCCATGGGGAAGACCTTATAAGACTGTAATGTCTCGCCTCAAAAGCCAGCCAATACCTTCACCAACTTGCTCACGACTATTGAATAAAATAGTAACTACTTTGTTTCCACGACAACCTAATTTGAACTACCAGGTAACACATGTAGAACAGAATAATATTCCACTTATAACACTGCAAGAACTGATGGAAGCTTGTCATCGCGTTGGTAATAGCAAGGCACCGGGATTAGATGGAATTCCTAATATTGCCTTGAAAACATCAATTATGACATCTCCGACAATGTTTCTTAATGCATATAATACATGCCTGAAAGAAGGGGTTTTTCCACGAAAATGGAAACAGCAAAGACTAGTGCTTATTCCCAAAGGAAAAAAAACCACCAGATGAACCATCATCCTATCGTCCAATATGCATGCTGGATACAGCGGGTAAAATTTTTGAAAGAATAATTCACCAAAGAATAGATGCAGTAGTTGATCCAATCCTAGCAAACAATCAGTATGGTTTTCGCAAAGGGCGATCAACTATCGATGCTATAAACTTGGTAGTTAATACCGCCAAGGAGGCAATTGCTGGAACCAGATGGAAGGGGGGTTCCAAAAAGTACTGCCTTGTAGCTACATTGGATATAAAAAATGCTTTTAATTCTGCAAACTGGGATTGCATTATGAATGCACTCCGTGACAAGAACGTGCCAGCATACCTATGCAATATAGTCGCAAGCTACTTTACAGACAGAATTCTAATGTACCATTCACGCGATGGTACAGAAGAATATAATATAACAGGAGGTGTGCCGCAGGGCTCTGTTCTAGGCCCTTTGCTGTGGAATATTATGTATGATGGCCTTTTGAGACTAGAGTTTCCAGAATGTGTGAAACTAGTAGCATATGCAGACGATGTTGCCATAGTGGTTGTCTCCAAACAAATTGATGACATCGTAAGCCTATTCGATATTACATTCAGAAAAATTAATCGGTGGATGGGAACAATGAATCTCCAATTAGCACAACAAAAAAGTGAAGCTGTTCTTATCACTAGTAGGAAAAGAATTGAGACCATCAAGCTAAAGATAGGAAATCTTGAGATCACGTCAAAACCTCACATCTGTTACCTTGGCGTAATGCTTGATGCTCGTTTGAATTTCAATCAACAGGTGGAACACGTTAGTGCTAAGGCGTCAATAGTTAGGACGAAACTTGCTCGACTGATGCCTAATATTGGAGGTCCTAAACAAACCAGAAGGATATTACTATCGTCAGTTATTACTTCAGTGCTGACATATGGTATCTCCATATGGGGTGATGCTCTTAAATCTCAAAAATCGAGGAGAATGGCAGGGCCCTTATACCGTCTCAGTGCTATAAGAATTGCTTGCGCATTTCGCACAATATCGGCGGAAGCAGTGTGCGTCATTTCAGGAACTGTGCCTCTCTTAGTCTTAGCAGAGGAAAGACGGACAATTTACCATAGAAGACATCAACAACTGTGTACTGAAAAGTTAAGATTAGAAGAACGGCAGAACAGCATTGACCGATGGCAGCGACTGTGGGATGTCGCTGTAAAGGGCAGATGGACGCATCGTCTCATTCCTAACATCAAAGTCTGGCTAAGTCGCAAGCACGGCGAAGTAAACTATTATACTACGCAAATGCTATCGGGGCATGGCTGTTTTCGAGCCTACCTACACCGATTCAAGCACGATAGCTCGCCGGATTGCCCATATTGTTTGGGCGAAATCGAAGATGCTGAGCACGTGTTCTTCGTGTGCCCGCGATTTGGTGCTCTACGGGATGATGTGGAGGAGACATTGAGACGCACAATTACCCCAGGTAATGTTGTTGAAGTGATGCTGACAAGTGAAGCTGCTTGGAACGCCATAGACAGATTTGCGAGAGACGTTTTAATGGACCTGCGTTCTATAGAGAGAGAAAGGGCGAATGGGACTTCGCCCATTTAAAAGATAAGTAAAATGTTTATGATTTATAACATTGTTTATAACAAGTTAAGAATTGTAACATTCTAGATCCTCCCCCCACGAAGTAATGCCTAGCGGCGGTTTCCGTGGGGACCAGAGGCAGGGGCAAAGCGGAGGTTTTAGTCGGTATTATACCAGGGCGGTATCGAGTCCGACATACCCAGACAGAAGACCGGTCTGGGATGCATGAAAGCATTTCCTTCGCTATACAAAAAAAAAAAAAAAAAAACACATACACACACACATACACACACACACACACACATACTTTTTCCAAAGTTGGTCTCATTCGATTCAGAGTGGCTTGAAACGTCGAGAAAACATAAAATTAGCAATTCGGATTTTTTGATGAAAACATAAACTTCTCCTTCGGGAAGTTAAAAATTGTATTTAAACATGCACATCCATTTTTTCTAAGGCATGCCAAATTGTTCAAAAACCTTCAAAACGTGAAAGTATTCGTAAATTTTCAATTTCGATTATTTTGCGATTACTATAACATACCCTACGGGAAGTTAATAATATTCTCAGAACTTTTCTCAAACAACTATTAAACAAAAGTCTATACCATATGAAAATAGGTTTTAATAAAATAAGAAGCCAACAATCTTCTGTAAGCAAACATTTAAGAATTCACTGTTCACTAATAATAAAATAAAACTTTTGTTATGATTGTTTTCATTTACCAATACTGATAGTTTGTCATTATATAACATGAGATACATGAAATTACATAGGCTGGTATGGAAAGAATAGTAAGGTCGGTTTTGTTTTGATTCTGAGAAATTTTCACAACTTTCCTCTTATTAATTATATTAAATGACTTTTACAAAAAATGATTCAGGAGGTGAAATAGTGGATGCTGAACAAATATACGAATAAATTTTTAGTAAACATCGAGCAAACCTATTATACCACATATGTCTTTTTTGAAAAGTCTAATCTGATTTAAGACTGTCAATTTATTTGGAAAACAAAATTGTGTTGTTGATGAAGTAATAACAGTTAAATTGTTAGAAATTAACTTTCGAAAAATGATCATTACACATATGCACCTCAAATGATCAGGTTTTTTATAGAGATTTTAATAAGTACAATATTTGTCTACATTTCTACGTGTTATAATGTTTAATATTTGCAAAATTTTCGACTTCGAATGAATTTCCAAGTTTTCAAGAAACTTCTAAATTTTTCAAACAAGTCAATTTTTTTAAAAATTTAAAAAAAATGTTAAAGTTTTTGAAAATATTAAATTACGGTACAGGAAGTTATAGCAATTTGGCTTGAGGCATGATGACTGTTGCCATGCACTAGTAGTTTTAATTAAATACTTCAGTTTTATTTATAGATATTTATTCGAGGCAAAAAGTAAATTAAGAAAATTTCCTTCAGAGTTCTTATTATTTTGTATTTATACCCCTTGCGTGTGTGTGAGGTGTTTGCCATCAGCTGACCGCATTACCGTCTGATGAATGGACTATACGACAATCGCATTGTGTCTGGGAACATTTAAACGTTATTACGACGAGAAATCTTCTGAATTGCTATTTATTCAAATGAAATGGTTTCAGACGTAACATGCTGATTTAGCATTATATCGTTCAATTTATCTATATGCACTGAAAATTTTACTATGTTATATATCAAGAGCTTTTGCATAACATAGATAGATGGATCTTTTATGTTTTCTTAGTTTAGTGCCTACAAAACTTGATTTTATAGTCAAATTGTTTTATCGCTTTCACCATTCTTTCGTCATATTAAATAAAATAGCTGTGGTAAGTTTAAAATTAAAGATTATAAAAATTTATTGGTAAGTGAAATCTTAGCGTTGAAAACTAAGTAGTTCAAAAAGACAAAGAATAAAAAATATGAGAATGTAGTAGAATTATTTAATCAATATTATGCCTGAAACCAAATAAAAAATGTATAAACAAATTGTTAAGAGATAGTTAGAAGAGTAGCTAAAATGTGTAATAAGTCAATATTAATTAATGATATACAAAAGCTCAATATTCTGATATTATTGCATTAATATCCAAATTAGATTTATTAGAAGTCTTAAAATTTTAAAAAAACATTGAATAGTTTAGCCAACACTGGCCTCATTATTAACCTTTTCCACCAGAGTGTTTTCCGCAGAAGTGACGCTCCTGTACAAGCCAGATGAAAGCCTAAGTATTTATAACACAACATATTTTCAGATTTTCAAACCATTGATAAAAATATATTTGAAATTAAGAATTACACTTCTGAAAAACAAAAAAACCACAATAACAAATTGAAATTCTTATTTATATAACTTTGTTAGAGTGTTGAATAATGAAGAAAAATTTGTCACACTGGGGTAGTCTAAACTTTATTTTACAGTCATTTAAAATTTGTCATAACTGGACGTTTATCAATTTGTGTTTCATAATTTTTTCGTGCAATTTTCGTGTTTTTTTTTCAATTTATTTGTATGCACTTAAGATGGGTCAAATCAAGACTCGAAACAAATGTTTTCATAATAAAAACATTTTCCTTCAATAAAACTGTTTTTAATTACTGGATGCATGCCCAAGAACATATAAAGATATATATATATATATATATATATATATATATATATTTATAAAACGTATTTTTTTAATTAATTTATTTATTTTCAGAAAAAAATCCAATTCTGAGAGCAGAGCTCCTTAAAAACACCCATTAAAGGAAAATCTACGCAATGTCCTGCAATATACAGAAATAAAAAAGTATAGATGTTGCTACCCAAAACAAGTGAAAAGTGCAAGGACAAAAAATGGTGATTGAAGAACGTAATTGGATTGTTCGGGTCGTTTTGTACACCAAAATAGTGTTTTGTTTTGCCTTAACATAATTGTGAAACGGTTCTCTGTGTATCTTGTTACTGGTAATAATTTTGATGATCTGAAGAATATCATTATAAAAAAAAACTAATTCAAAGTTTCATATTCATCGAATGATGAACAGCATTCTTAAAGAGACAAATATTCACTTGTGGTCAAATAATTTGCATGGTTTCAATTTGTAGTGATCGTTTTTTTTCCTAATTTTTATTGTTTATATAATTTTTAGTATTTATAGTTATCTAGTGCAGTGGTAGTGTTTTGTTCGCGTTTCCTGGTTCTTGTTCAGCTCTCTTCTGGAAATCACGAGGTAATGCCCAGATTTTATGAGCATAAATCAATTATTCATAATTTATTTAAAAATTATCAATATTTTCTCTATTTTTCAGACAACAAATTGGTAATCGCGATGTTCCAGAAGAATCGGTGGTTTTAAACAAAGGTTAGTGAATTTTCATTTCTAGGCATGATTTCTAAGGGTACGGTCACACGTCGCGTTGTGAATTCACAAAAATTGACTTTTATCGAATTCTTAAGATATTTTTGAGCTTCATCATTATTTATCGACGTTTATCAATATTTTTCGAATTTTGTTGACCCCATTCTTATTAATCAAGTGTTGCAGGTTTTTTTTTACAAATATTCTAATCTAGTATTTTTTACTAATTGGGAAATTACTGTAATTTGTCGATAAGCATATTTTTTTACACATAAATCAGTTAAAAAAGCTTAAGTAAAAACTCCTCGTTTGCAAACCATAATACTGATTTATTGATTAATTGTCTATTTATTGGTAATCACAAAAGGATATAAATTAAAACAGTTTTTTTAAATATTTTTGTTTTAAGTTATCAATTTTTTTTAAACAGTTTACTAGATTGTAGTTAAAAGATTGTCTGATAATTATATAATTGATATTTCTTTGTATATTTGTATAGGCAAAATTGTGACCGTACCCTCACTAATCTACAAATTCCTTTCAGCCTAATAAAAAAGACTTGCTAAAATATAAGTGAGTGTAGTACAAGCACTCAATAAAATATAAGTGAGTGTAGTACAAGTAATACAATTCGCGTAAATAAATTAATTATTAAAACAAAAGTGCAAATTAAATCAAATTTGTATAATTTCGCGTAAAATAAAATGTGTGTGTGTATGAAAAGGTTGACTCTGTGCAATTCTGCAAAGAAATGCTGACATTCATGCAGCTTGAGGTAAGAACCAGTAGATATATCAGATTTTATTTAACTTGTTATTGAAAAAATCAATCTCTTTAATTATTGAAATTGGTTGAACCGTGCTTTCGAAAACGTCGGCGTAAAATTGTATCCGTACATACATTCATACAACATACATACATTTTTTCTAAAGTTGAGATGACCTTGGAACGTCAAGATTTGCAAAAAAATTTTTTGATATTTTTGCGTATACTATAATTATCTGAACTGAAACCATATTATAAATTATTAATTAAGTATATTTTACAATAATATGATTCTTGATGGCTAAAGATCTATTCAAATTACTCTATAAATTATCATGGGACTTGATAACATGATTTTGTAGAAATTTTTATGTTTACATTGAATGTCAAAAGTGCTATATCACAAAAGCTATTTTGTTCATTCACATGCTTTATAATCAGACTTGTAGCTTCTATAAAATCATTTCGCATATATTGAAGTTTACTTATGTATTCTTGTTACTTCCCGTAGGGTAAGTAATAGTAATTGCAAAAAAATTGAATATGAAAATTTTGTATATCTTTACGTTTTAAAGGTTTCTGAACATTTTGGGGATATATTTATACATTTGGAGATATATTCATTCGGCACATGCAGATGGATTCATTCGGCATTCTCGCAAATGTAAGCATTCTTAAGTGATTTGTTTGATAAGGTATATAATATATAAGCAATGAAATATATATCATTTACAATTATTTATTGAAAAATATTTAAAACAATTGTTATTATTTATTGATCAATATTTGATTTTGGTGCGGAGAATGCCAACAATTTGCCTTAAGGCACTATGCCACGCACCACTAGTTTATATTTTCATCATTCACATTACATATAGATAAGTCTTTACACAAAAACTTCTGTTCTCCAAACCTGTGCCGATTCTCCTTCAATATATCATCTTGTTTACAGCAGTACAGAGTGTATTTCCAAAACTACCCGACGCTGGCAAATAATTTCTTTCGCATTCATCAAATATCGTAAGTTTTTTCGTATTCTCTTAAACTGGAGAGAAGAATGTTTCTCAGAGCTCCTTTCTCTAAGCACGTATGTATAAAGATAAAGGAAAACTTTTTATAACTCCGATCTGTCATTCCGTATGCCCCACGGCAAATACTTCGGGAGTGTCTGAGGAAGTATACTCCGCAGTTACATAAATAACTCTTCATACGACGATCATATATTCTGATATACAAGATGTAAGAACATATTCAGACGAATATCCGGTTGTTGGTAAATATTTACGCATTTTCTGAAATCGCATTTTTTTTTAATATTCATAGCTAGGTACCACGGACTTTTTATACTAAACCACAAGATCATACGATAATTATAAAAATAACAAATTTTAAGCAATTTACAAGTTTCAATGCAGGGTTTAAATGCATATATTTGTTTTAAACATATAAAAGAATAAATTGACACTAGAGATGATAAAAATCGTGTAAAGTGCTCAAATGCATTTTACCGTTGCGCAATTGGCTAGTTCATTTAGATTTAGATGATACTCAGTTTTGTACCTATGTGATCACAGCTTTTTTTTTAAAAAAAGGGACTTCAATTAAAAATTCAGTATTAAAGAAATTTGAATAATGAATATAATTAAACATACTATTGGGTTGTTCTTAAGTTTTGATAAATTACATCGAGTAATAGGTTTTTACCTATCTGTAAAAAACGTCTTTGTTATATGATTTGAAATGATATGGGGTGTTTGTTGAATTGGGTTGGGGTCCAAATGTTGGTTGATCCACACTCCAGATCAGTGGTAACTACAGTAGATCTTTTCTCCAATTGGGTGAGAAATCCTCCAACCCTTTCCTGGTGTCGTGGGCAGAGCTTATAGTTATAATATAAAACAACAACACTGGTAGAAATCTCCTCGGAACCGTGAGCCCTTTATGCTGGTATAGGCTGAAAGAGTCTCATACGCGAAGTCTAATAGAAACACTGAATTTAATTTGACTGTCACTTTATTTCAATCTTTAATAAACTTTCAAATCACAAACTGACATAAATTCGTGTTAAGACATACTCTCTTAAGACATCACTAGACTAGACTCTCTCCTAAGACATCACTAAATTTGATGGACAATTACTACTCTATTTATTCAGTATAGGACGTGACATATGTGCACTTCCGCATTCGTGCTCTGGCCTTGTACTTTGGTTATTTATTAAAACCGCACGTAATGCATTATTACACAATAGATTATACAGCAGAAGTATCAATAGTTTTTTTAATAAATGTATAATATGACAAATTATTCTGATTATTACTTCTCAAACATAAATAGAATAAATATGTTCCTAACCATTTTATTCCTAATCAGAAATATTAGATTAACTGATTTGAATAGAATTTATCAATCTGATTTTTTCAAATTAAAATATATTGAATTGAGCAGGGAATTAGTTTATACTAAATAAATGCGGAATTTTATTGATGACAGTACAATACTGTATTGGTTACAATATTAACTTCCAACGTTAGATTTAGGGTGGGGCGGGACAAAAATGTCAAGTAAAGTTTAAGTAATTATTCTGTCTAAATGAACTACATAATACATAACACGTATGAAACAAACAACTATCGTACTATGTTAAGTAAAATTTTCAGTTAATTCCTAATTGTAGATAGGTGTTTTATTTACTATTGTTTTACTGCTTGCTGTTTAATAACTCGATCACTATTTCACGGGCCGAAAAAAATTAGCTTTCTCTGTTTTTTTTTTAATTAATTTATTTGCAAGTTAACTACGTTGTTTGTATGGAACATAAACCGTCGTTCTGTTTCCATCTGATGAACTTTCTTATTATAATTATTTTAATAGTGAATTTTTTATTGATGCAGCAATTACGTACAAGGGCTTTTTTCACTTGAAAACATAATGCTGTAATATATATTTTCAATACCGATGTTGCTACTAGTTGATATAAGGCTGTGCGTGGCAGGTATAGAATCTGAGACCTCTACTTGAAATCACTTAGCTCCAACTAATCTACGGAGGAGCTCACAAATTTAAATATTTATACAAATATGTGTAGGTCAGTAACAAAAATCTGAAAGAAAAAATTCTATAGAATCTCAAACCTCTGATTGAAATCACATAGCTAGCTTTTGATAGCTAATCTACTACACTAATCTATGGTGAAACTCACAATATTAAATATTTATACAGATGTTTGTATAGCTTGCAAAAATGAATTTGAAATAAGAAATATTATTGTATCAGTCAGAAATAGAAACATGGATGAATAAATGCTTTTTATAATTTCTATTTGCTATTCTATTATGAAATCTATAGAAAACAGCAAATTAACTGTAATAAGTGTAAAATAAATATAAATGGCTTTATATAAATATAAAAGTGAATAAATCAACAAAACCCACAAGATGCATTTCTAGTGTTTTTTTTATCATACATTTTTTGCAAAATGTTTATTAGAACAGCTAACAAAAAATGAGATTCATTGTATTTCCAGTACTAAATAACCATTCACAATAAATATTACCAATATATTTCCAAAAATGATTTCAAAAATATTAATTAATAACTTTTCAATTAATACATTTTTAACGGGGCTTATTTATCCGCTTGGTAAATATATATTTTACAACTGTTTAATTTAACAGTAAAGCACTCAAAACAGAATTTGAAATAGATGTTTCATATAAATGTAAACCGTGATTAAATCAGCAAAAATATCATGTTGTATTTGTAGTGTGCGTAACTGAAAAAAATGCAATATTTCATTTGGTTCAGATCCATTCTCTGTGAAATGCTAACAATGCTTCATCCGATCAAAGCGTACAGAAATAGTCAGCGCAAAATTAATGGAATATTTGCGTACAGTCGTACAAAGAAATTTTTATGCGATTCCGGTGCATATGGTAAAAGGAACGAGAATTGCACATTTCATACCATTTATTCTGTCTGAAATAGCGTTAATTTCAAGCAGTTTTAGGCTATTTTTAATTATTAGATAAAAGCTGAAAACGCTAAATTTTTGTCAGGCTCAAACAAGTGCTAAAACACCAACCAATAAGCAATCAAAAATAAATTTAATACTTGTTATAACACACAATATTAATATTTATTGAATATTCACTACTTACTATTAGTGAGTTAATTAAATTAGTTATTGTTAACTTTCCGTAGGTATATGAAAATTTTTATATATCTTTACGTTTCAAAGATTTCTGAATATTTGGCATACCTTACAAAAAATGTATGTATGGGTGTGTGTATGTGTGTGCGGATACAAATTTTCGTCAACGTTTTCGGGAACACCCATCAACCGATTTGAATAATTCAAAAAAAAAATCGATTCGTATTGACAAGGAAACGTGCTGATTATTTTTTGGCAAAGGCAGATCTAGGCGTACTAAAGATACGGGGTAAAAAGTGTCAAAAACGGTAACTCAGTTTTTAAGAGAACGGAGCATCCGATTTTAATAATTCAAAAGACTTTACTTATATCTACAAGATGAAGAACTGATTAATTTTTTGGGAAGGCAGGTCCAGCGGTTATGGACTCTCAGTGAAAATAAGTTAAAAGAATGCCATTTGGCGGTCAAAAATGTTTATTGGACATATGTACATCAAATTATAAGATATTTTATAGATTTTGATAATGTGAACCCATTTTTTGTATTTTTTTTTGGTTCCGTACCAAGATTTTTAATCAAGGTACGGAAAGTTCTAGCAATTTGGCTTAAGGCACGATGCCATGCACCTCACTAGTTTATTTATTATTCTCTACTTTCTGTCAGTTACATGTACTAAATGCGATTATGTTACTTATAGTTATCGAAATGGAAAATAACGCATTTGTCCTTTGTGTTGAGCTGTATTAGTTGCATTTTTGAGTGAAATATCCCATTCAGCATCCCAATATATAGTACAAGCTCAAAAGCATATGAGTATTCTTTCACTTTCACAACTAATTATACTTTAAAAGCCAAACAAAATACATCACATTACATAACACATATCAAGTATCCAACTATCGAAATATGTTCAGTAAATTTTCCAGTTATTGCCTAAATATAAAAAGATGTTTCTTTGCTACTTTTTCTAAAATTTTCCAACTGTTTTTTTTACCCCCAAGGGAGCAAACATTTTTAATGTTTTAGTTTTAATTATAAAGGATTTTCCGAAATAAGAGCTTTCTACATTATTTACTCAATGCTATGTGCAAATTTCTTTAACACATTTTTACAAAAATTTTACCTAAATAAAGAATTGGAATAACTATAAATTTAATTTACCTCTTGTAAAATTTATTTTTTACCTGAATATATTAATTCATTTACATTTTATAAACTATTGTCTTATTTCTCATATCTTTGCCAGTGTAAAGTTTTAGTTTAGTTGGTCTTTTACAATGATCATAATTTTGTCAAAGAACTAGTTTGCACTTCGAAGATTGTAATTTCCAAACGAGATATTTTTTTTCTAAATTTTTTCAGCACAGTTAAGTTCAATTCTATCACTCCGTTTTGGCTTGAAATCGAGGACTAGGACATTATGTATAATATTACGCATCTTTAATCTTAATTACATATAGTAATTTTAATAGAACCTTTTTTTTCTAAACAAATGAGAAAAAAATAAATTATGACATTATTTTTTCAAATTTCATCTTGTCATAAATAATCCTGAAACAAAATAAATTCAAGTTTTAAATATATTTTTATAATAGTTCAATGATTTTTTCAAATTAATATATTTGTGGATCAACTAAAATAACGTTTAAAAAATAAGCAATAATAAATAAAGTAGTATAAGTTTCGTGCAAATCTATCACACATATCGAGGTTAGTATGCAGACTCAAAGTTGTAATATTTAGATCAATCAGTAGGGTTCATATACTTTTATTATACAAAGGTTGTCCAAGTCGTACCACAGCTATAAGTGGTATTCTGGTTATATTTTTTCCAATAATTATGTAGTGCAACATTTGGTACAATTAGCTATTTTAGTTAAAATTTCTTACTAAGGTTTATATGTAATAATTTGTTGGTAATCATATTTGCTTAGTAGAATTTAAGATTATTTCAGAATTTTAATTTAAAATCGTAGCAAATTTCTTACTGGTACCAGTTTCATTTAGATCGTTTTATGTGAGTTCATGATACATACAAAGAAATAATGGTTGTAATTTTCCGGAGATTTTGCTCAAATTGGAAAACACCAGTGATCAAGTGAGCGTAACCTATATCAACTTTATCTTCATGAACAGTTCCATCGTCATTCTTAGCACCCATAGACTTAATAATTTTATGTTAATTTTATAAAAACGTTCCACACCTTTTGACACAATTTTTTTATTTGTTTACAAATTTATATACGTTGTTATTCTAATAATAATGATGTTTGATTTAGAAACTTATAACTAGAGAAAAGTTGATCCTAGACTTGTTTCTTTGTGTTAGGTGGACTAATGCGCCATCTTCGTATTGAAAGCACATTTTTGAAAAACGTAAAAACATTATGAAAAATAAAACATTTAGTGATTGTTAATCAGGAGTCAACTATAATATTTTTGAGTTCAAGAATAAACACACAAACAAATAGAATTATATTGTAGATAGTATTTACTTTTAAGTTGCATAATACATAAAACTAGATCGGAACATTACATTTGATTATTAATAGATACTAGTTATTGATACTAGATATTGTGGTGTCCCTAATTTCTATTTTAACACGTTTATATCGAATTTATTTCTGATTTGCTACGAAATTGTCTTCTTTCAATAAAACTGGACTGCTTAAAATTTCTATTTCATCAAACACTTTAATTTACTAATTTATATTAATATAAAATCATTTCTAATTTCCCGTAGAGTAAGTTATATTTTCAAAAAAATTGAAAATGAAATTTTTTATATATTTTTACCTTTCAAAGGTTTTTGAAAATTTTGGTATACCTTAGAAAATGTGTGTTCGGATACAAATTTTTGTGGACGATTTTGAGAACACGGATCAAGCGATTTTAATAACTCACAAAAGTATGATTTTTATTGTAGTGGAGACGTGCTTATTAGTTGTTGGGAAAGGTAGGTCCCGCCGTTTCAAAGATACGGGTCAAAAAGCGCAAAGAATGGTAATTAAGTTTTTTCAATGGAGCATCCGAATTGAATGGTTCAATTTTTCAAAAATTTAAAAAAACATGTTATTTGTATTGACGTAATGAAGAATGATTTTTTGGAAAGGAGATCAACCGGTTTCGGAGACCTGATAAAAAAGTATAAAAAAGTTTTCAATTTTAATAATAGGTACAAATTTTATTTACATTTTTATAGGTTCCGTAATTTTTCAGTTTACAAAATTATTTAATTTTTTTTTAAAAAAATTTAATTTTCAGTTCGGGAAATTTATATTAATTTTAATATCACTTTAATTGAAAATAGATAACAAATATTTGTTTTTTGAATAATGGGAATATTTGTTCTTAGAAAAGCGGAAGCATTTATCGGAAAACTTTTTTGCTTCACGACAATTTCCAATTATGATAAGCGTGCTATTACATCTTCAATAATAATCAATCTATTTTTCTATTCATTATGCTTTTTTCATTTGAACATTGTCTTTTTAAAACAAGGCCACTGGCTGGAGTTGTCATCTTTATTTTATTCTCTATAGAGTATTCTAACAGCCACGAGTTTTTTCCGACTGCTTCAGCGCGCACTCATCTTTGGAAAACTTTTTTTTATGAAAGCGTTTAAGTAATTAAATCTACGGTTTAATTAAAATTATGGAGTTGTTTGAATACGAAATGGATCATGAATATGAATGTATTGTAACTTTTATATCTGAAGGAACGTTATTTGATTAGAATGGACTGACTCTTTTCAAATACGGTGAATGGACAATTTATTGTAGAATTCATTTACCATCACGGCAAGAAATTTTTTATTGTAAAAAATGCTTAAAGGAATATAAGTCTATGCATATAAATAAAATAAAATTGTATGTTTGTATTAATAGAATAGACGTTTTTTTAATATAAATTGGGCATATAGACCAAATTAACATTTAAAAAAAATCTGTTTGCTTGTGGTAATCTTCGAAACGGCTGGACCGACTTGAATTTAACTTTAACATGCAGGTATCTGTTGTAATTAGTTAAATGGTTATTTTTTTTAATTTGATATAATGAAGTATTTTACTAGATTATATATAAACCAAATTCAGATAGTATGATAAATCAACATTGGACGTAAATCAAATGCCTCTTTAAGCAAACACGCAGATCTATTTACGACGTCTTAGTTGTGTTGATGCATTCTGTGAGTTATCACTTCTATGCAAACCTAAGAAGATTTATAGACCGAGATCCGGAAAATACCTGGAAAATACTTATTATAAATAAATTAAATATATATATATATATATATATATATATATATATATTGAACTGTTATTGTGGGGTTGTTGGTTACTAAACAATACGAGCTGTTCTGTTTACCATTGTCTTGACTTCAGTTGACCTCGTATTTCCTTCGGTATTTATAATTATATAATTTTTGTAATCGTGGTAATGTCATAAATTTTAATTTGTCTGTCTTCTTATGATGAGTTGACGACGATACCAACTTTTTGCTGCTCGGACTTCGTAAATTTGCAAATTCTTTATTGAACTAAATCTTAACTACTTCTTATATACTAAATAATTGTACATGAAACGTGATTCCAAAATCTAACAGCAAGGTCGGAAGAACTTCGGATAACCTTCAAATAGCACGTAGTGCTCTAACACAAACAATAAATAACAAATTAAATTTGTGATTACAAAATAATATATATATATATATATATATATATATATATATATATATATATATATATGAACAGCTATCAGAATTTAAGTTTTATAAACTTATTAGACTTTATAATACGTCTGTTTCACAGGTTGCTAAATCTAAACAGTTGCCTCATTTCTGGGTGTTAAATATTATTATTATAATTCCTATAATATAGCGAGGGCTATTTTTACTCGAAGCGGGTACGAACCTGGGACATCTGATTTAGATCCAGACGCTCTAGCCCCTTACTCACAAATGAGGACAAATCCAATTTGAGCAAATCCTTTTGAAAATTATACCTAACCATATTTTTTTTATATTTAACAAAAAAATCCATAAAACACTCCTTATTAAACTAGAACAATAAAGAGTTTAACACAGGTACAATTAAAGTTGCATTTTTCAGAAGGTTGAAATTCTTGTCATTACCTTAACAAATACTACCATTTAAACATATCTTGACGATTGCCGAATAAGTAATATAAATAAACCATAGTAAAAAATAAGTCAAAACCATACTATTGCCATAAAAGGTGCATAACTTGTCCAAAATATTAGTAGAAATGTGCCAACTCACTTACTTTCACTTACTTTTTGATTACTTCTATGTCTCATAGTTGGGCAGCCTCCAAACTGTAAATGTTTAGTCAATCGAATATTTCTTTAGTATCCAATATAATTTGTAAGTGGACAAAACTTAGCCGGTGTACGACTGAGGCAGATGTACGACTTGAGTAACCTTACCTTACTGAACATGGTAATTTATATATTTTAATAAATCTCATTAATAGAATAATATTATGAAATGATTTTTGCGTTTTAAAAATTTGCTTATTTCTAGAATGGACTTGCAAAATAAATAAAATTAATAATCAAACTTACGTCATGATATTTATCATATTTTTTTATTTTCCAAACTATTCTAATTTATTTATTTATTAATAAATAGGTTTACTTTGGATTTTTATAATATCTGCCTAAATTATTACCAAAATTAGTAGTTAGTAGATTTGCTATAGGATCCTGCACAATATTGTAATCCTGCCAACGCAATCATTCTCCTTATGGCAGCACAAATTCGCACATTTGTACAGAGTCACAACGCTCTGATCAGACCTAGATTGGTACACAAATATACATGGTAGCTTCATGTCGTGTACAAACAATTCAGATGTTCGTAATATCATCGAATAATCTGAACATTGTACTAATAACATACAGATATGGCATAGTTCGTATTCTGATTTTGTTATGCATCAAACCGAATGCATTACACGATTACTCTATCATGATGGTAATTGAAATATGAAACAATACACTGCCGTGCCTGAGCTGGTGGCAAGCTAATGTTAATGCAGATTTTGATTATCAAATATTTGAATTCAGTAATGATAAATAAATCATTCAATATCTATATTCGGAGGAGTAAAATTTTGAAATATGATGCGTTAATGCGTTTGCAAGTCCATAATAAAACATTGTACAATTTCAAGCCTTCAATATTTATTCATCAGGGCTAGATTATCTGCAAAATCTTCTTTCATTTCTTTCTTAAGGGGGTTGTTCGTTTTTTTTCTACAAAAAATGCAAGGTATGTGTTTTTGTTTTTCTCAAAATGTATTTATCGTGGAGCTCGTTGTTTGCGTTTTTTTCAACAAAAATTACAAAGTCATAGAATATTACGAAATTTTCTTTTTTTTCGCTGTCATTTTTTAACCAGGGCGGAGGGGCGGGTCGCTAAATGCGGCCTTGCAAAATCGGTCTCTTTTTCGGCGCCACAGATAAATCCGTTGCGCATCGCCTAAAACAAAAAAAAGAAACTACGTTGAAGAAGAAGTTTGAATCCAGTCCCCCTACCAAAATGAAAGAAAAAAAGCAAGAAGGAAAAAATGGCAGCTATTTAAAAAAAAGTGTTAAAAAAGGCATTTTTTGGGGGGCGAGAAGCTTCGCAAAATTTTTTTACGTAATGTTATCAGTTTATTTGAGGTAGGGGGACTAGGTATTGCAGTGGTGAACAAATTTAAAAAAAATGCAAGTCAATCCGACTTGTAGTTTTTTTTTTAATTTGTGGCACCGCATTAAAAAAAGCCAATTTGAGAAAAACGTATTTAAAGTTTTTAATATAATTTACTAAATACACCATTTAATTTAATGTACTAAATACACCATGGTGTTCAAAGATGCTGACACATTAAAAAGGTCATGTACATGAGGTATTATAATGAAAAAGATAGCAGCTGGCATACAATAGCTCGCGGAGCTTCGTCAAAAAACTAGATATTGAGATGATTTTTTTTTAAATAATTTTAAGGTGTTTACTTTCATGATATCAAAAAATCTCAAAATCTAAAAAAAATAAATAAAACCGAACAACCCCCTTAAATAATCTGGCTAACTGGCGTGTATTTGTGAAGAACTGGATGTTGAACAATTTGTAACTTTTAAATTGGGCTGCAATTCGTATTTTAGTATGAAATTATAATAACGTGACTACTATTACTTCTATTCAGACTATTATAATGATTAAACCTTACTTTTTACGAATTTAATATTTTATACAAATTTTGATCTAGGGTGAATATTTTTTCAATATATATTTACTCTTAATTCTAGTTAATATGGGCGATGTGAACCCAATTGTCTTAGACAATGGTACAGGATTCTGCAGGGCTGGTTTTGCAGGCAGTGAACAACCTTTCATCTCTGGTCGCTGCGCCGTGGGCCATTCATTCGGAACTACATCAGACGTCGATCAGCCGTCGAGTACATGTTTTGTGGGCAAGGATCTCGTATCCAAAAGACCCAATGTGCGAATATCATACCCAATGAAGAACGGAATTGTCACAGAATGGGAGCACATGCAATGCATATGGGAACATATCTTTCTGAATGAAATGAAAGTAGACCCATCAAATCATTCTATTTTGATTACTGAAGCTCCACTAAATCCCAAATCAAACCGTGAAACCATGGCGGAAGTGATGTTTGATATATTCAATGTTCCTGCATTATATGTTGCTATACCTTCCGTGCTTACTTTATATTCATTATCACGCACTTCTGGACTGGTTTTGGATTGTGGAGAGGGTGTGACTTCAGTTGTACCAATACAAGATGGTTACGCTTTAGCGCACGCCATAATGCGACAAAACCTTGCTGGACGGGATGTAACACATTACCTCGGACATCTGCTTCGGAGTCACACAATGCAATTTCCTGGTCATGACAAAGAGGAGATAATACGAGAATTAAAAGAAGCTATGAGTTACCTCAAACCCAAAGCGTGCGAAGTGACATCTACTTCTGATCTAATGGCTACTTACATCCTACCCGATGGCAATATGATCAAATTAGGTTGTGAACGTTTCCAATGTGCCGAGGCCTTATTCAACCCTTCCCTAATGGGAGTTGAGGCTTACGGGGTGCATGAATTAGTGCATAGCTCTGTTGCGAAATGCGATACCGACATTCGGAGAAATTTATTTGCCAATGTTATATTGACCGGGGGCAGCACGATCATTTCAGGTTTCGATTGCAGAATACATGGTGATTTATCTCGCATGGCGCCTCCCAGTGTCAAAGTCGAGATTGTGACGCCGAGCGAAAGACCATGTTCTGCCTGGATCGGGGGGTCAATACTGGCATCACTTTCGTTATTTGGAAATATGTGCATAACTAAGAAAGAATACGAAGAATCTGGGTCTGGAATTTTACATACGCTTTTGTAATCTGTTTAATACCGGAAGTTATTTTTTTAAGAATAAATATTTGTTAAATTGTTTATTTGTAATGTTTTGCTATAGAAATACATTTTATAATATAAAAAATAATTGATATATCTCAATTGGTTTTCAAACTTGAGAGCAATACTTCTTAATGAATACCGAAAATCAATATGCTTTTCTGAATTTTTTGTAATCTAAATAATATAGAAAAGATTGTCAGGATGCTAACATCAATTATTATACTTACTTATTTCATAAATCCAATTTTCATAGTAATACAAATTATAGTGAAATATAGATTATTTGTATTTTGCGCATTAGATTTAAAAAACGAATTAATTAACATTTGAAAATAATTTTGAATAAGGTAGAAAATGGTTCTAAATGTAAACAATAATTTAATCCATCGATAATACTGTACCTTAATAACACGGTTTCAGCAACGAGATATTATAAATGACATTAATATGCCGATTCTGCCGCACGATACGACAGGACCATGTTACGCTCCAACTTCCATACATTATGCTACTGAATCATATTGAATACTGCCAAAATGCCACGCATTCAGGCGTTTTATACATAAACTGTAAAGTCAATCTTATGTTATGAATCTGGTTCAAAAAGAACCTGTTATCTAAGATCATTTTTCATAACATAGCCTTGCCATAACATATGTATTATTGTCGTCTCTTTCAAGTGTGATATTTTTATATACTACCAGTGTACGACATCTGTTTTAAGTGTCAGAACTCTTTACAGAACATTGATCTTTCTAAAAGAAGATCTGCTTTTTTTTCTCTCAAAAATAGGTGTTAAACCTATAGCTTTCATTTTCAAGCTATTTATAATATTCTTATATGAAATCTTCAATTCAATGAAAATAGTTTATAATGCATCATGTCTTTTGTTTGTAATATTGGTTCTTATATAACGTGGTATGAATGCCGCGATTTGTAGTATATCTGGGTTTTTTATAGCACGGATTCCATATCACGCAATAAAAATTTCTAACCACTCAATATCATTTTTTTAAAATTTATTTAAACAGCGATCAGAACTTATGGGTTCTATAAGCTGTTGTGATTAATATCTTACAAACTACGTTTGTTTTTATTATAGATGGCAACCCAAACAGTTGTCTTATCTCTATGTGCAGAATTTTTATTATTACAATTACTGTAATAGTGATGCATTTAATTGGTGCAGCAATACCGTATTAGGGCTGTTTTCACTTGGAAACATATTGCTATCTATATTTCCAAGTGAAAATCGTTATCACTGCTGCCTGACAACAGGCTGCTCGAAGTGGGGATCAAACCTGGGACCCCTGATTCAGGTCCAGTCTTTCTAGCCACTTACCTACAGGCGAGCCCTAATATCATTTATTGGAGATTTTTTTTCTGCATCTTTGAAACCGCTGCCCGAAAACTTCATCAATACAAGTGAAATGTTTTTAAACATTATGCAAATCTGACTATGGGTTCTATGAAAAATTGAATTGTCATCTTCGTGTACTTTTTTTCCATATCTTCGAAACAGCTGGACCTGTCTCCGCAAAAAACTAATCAGCACGTCTGCGCATTAATGTATATCAAAGGTTTTTTGAATTATTCAAACGGTTGATCCGTGCTTTCAAAATCATAGATAAAAATTGTATCCAAACCTACACACATACATAATACATATGCACGCATACATCCATTTTCTCTAAAGTAAGCAAACATGTTTATAAACTTTCGAAACATAAAAATTTGCAAAGAATTTAAAATGAAATGATTACTAAAACTTACTCTACATAAAGGTATTATTTGAATAGCATTTAGCAATAGTTGATATTTATAATATATGATTTGTAATGTATTAGAATTGTTTCATATTGTTACAAATGAGTCATGCAGACAAGGGAAGTAATAATAGTTCTTAAGTTGCAAACCTTGAAAACTTTTGATTAAACACCCGAATCCGTATAATACAATTCAAAAATCATACTCTACAAATTCAATCTGGAAATGATTAATGCAATACTTGGAAACTTGGGAAAAGTTTGCACAAACTCAATGACCTCATCGTTTTCTAATAATCGACGGCACAGTTGCTCAGCAGGATTTCCACGCAATTTGCAATACTGTCACCAGTAATCCGAACGAGGACTAACTTTGCAACGAACTTTACCGTGATCTGCAATGGTGTCTCGAATTTCTCCTTCGCTAACAACTATCTTTGTACTGATGAATAGTTAAGCATTGCATTTGTCTGACACGAAGCGAACGAGTTGCATGTTTTGTTCGAACGTCGGCAGCATCTGCTCCTCGAGAAAAGGATATTTGTGCAAATGGTTATGAATAGTTTGAATTCTATATTTTTTGTTCATAAAGATAATAAATTTGAAGGATAAACTCCATTTAAATAAATTGATAATAATACTTCATACTCGCAGTAAATGAAAGATCCATTTGATTGTAAGACTTGTTTCAAAGATAAAAGCTTTCACTAATACTACAAGAAAACAGACATTATGAAACCAATTCTGCGGCAAGAGCCATTAACACAGCGTTTTTATAGCAACTCTATCTTATCTTTCTTTCTTTATACTGAAATACCATCTATTTTCTGTACTCCAAGTTGCCTCTTACGCGGATTGAACCCGTGACCTCCATGTGGTAGTCGCGCATCTTAACCACTTCTCTAATTGAATTTCCCCTTAATGATATATTATGAGATATACTCTTATTTCCATGGTGTTTTCACTAACTTATCGTAAATAATACCAGTAACTCGACGACACGCGAAGAAAGACGAAACATTGTAGCGCCGCGGCGATCCAGTGGTTACATGGTTGCTTCCCACGCGATTGACCTGGATTGGACTTTTGGAAGAAAAAATGTAGGGTAGTCAAGCAGTAGTGATATCGGTTTTAATTTGAACAAGTGAAAATAGCCCGCATCCGGCATTGTTGCATCAATAAATTATTGGTTCTGTTACTTATCACAAAGAGATGAGACAAGTGTTCGGTTTGATTGATGTTCAAAAACAATAATAGCTAGTGGTGTATAGCATCGTGCATTAAGGCCAATTGCTGGAACTTCTCTACCTTAAAAATTTTTTTTTTGAAATTTGAAAGTAAGAAAACAAAAACAAATTTATTTCGCCAAAAGCAATCGTTTTGTCAACACAAACAGAAAGTTTTTCAAATCATTCAAATCGGATGCTTATTTCTCTCAAAAACTGTAATTTTTTGCACATTTAGCTTTATATCTCCCAAACGGCTGAAATTGCCTTAGCTAAAATCTAATCATCTTCTCCCCAATATTGCAAATTGAATGTTTTTTGGATTATTCAAATCGGTTGATCCGTTCTCTTAAAAACTTTTTTAGCACTTCTGTCTCCATATCGTCGAAGCCGCTGGACCTGTCTTAGCTAAAAACTAATCAGCTCGTCTCCTCATCAACAGGAATCGAATGTTTTTTTAACCATTCAAATCGGTTAATCCGTACGCCCGAACACAAACATACACACGTATACACACTATCATTTTTCTGAGGTATGCCAAAATGTTCAGAAACATCTGAAACGTAAAAATATGCAAAAAGTTTCATTTTCGATTTTTTGGCTCATTACTATAACTTACCCTACGGGAAGTTAATAAGAAAAGCTTTGGAATAATAGACTGCCAATATTTCAAAATAAAATCGTCTAAATTTTTAAATTTTCTAAATCTCAATTCGACACTACGTTGGCTATTTACACATATTGGACTGTTTTTGCAAATTGCTTTACGGCAAAGTGCCACGTACACATAGTTACAACTTGATATTTGAGCTTATTCATTCTATTAATTTGTGTTGATTAATATATGTGAAAAAAGATTTTGTTGTTGCCTTTATTTTTTATTTTCATTATTATTGATTGGTTAATTAAATCATTTCGAAAAGAGAAATATTTCAAGTAGACAGTATGATTTGCTAATTTTGTATAATTATTTTAGAGAATTTTCAAAGAAATATAGAAAATAAATGCATGTTTCGTATACATAGTTCGATATTTTTTGATAACGCCCATATCGATTTTAAGTTTTTATTATTAATATAACTAATAATATATAACAGTTATAACTATTATTTATATTTTTTTAAAATAAAAAATGTAAATAGGAAAAATTAGTTAATTATATTGCATGAATGTTTTGTATATTATAATAACTCAAGATGATTAATGTTATGTTTTCAACCGTCATGTCGATTTATAGATAATTTGACCAATTATGAATTTTCTGTAAATAATGTTAAACACGCAATTCAAAATTTTGAATTGTTGTACTATATAAGTATAATTTATCATCCTAACTAAAGGCTGCAATACAAATTCATTACCATTAGAAATGGCTGCCTTTGACACATATTACTTGATATATTGTATTTGCTTTGTAATAATATTCAATGCTAGTTACATGATCCCATATTATATGTTTAGATTAGAATAATAAACGACATAATGAGTTAGGATATATCGTAATGATAAGCTAAACACTGAAATTTCTATAAATTAATGTCATTTTAATACAAACCAGTTTCGAAATTTAATAAAATAAAACTAAAAACTTTGTTTGCCATATTTGAAATAAACATTTAAATTAAAGAAATTTTGACAAATTTTGTTTTCTCACAAATGTTTTCATCTTCTGTCTTTTATATATTATGATCATTATAATTTTAATCATATTTGTATTTTTTTTATAAAATGTTGTTCAATGAAAATTCACAATATTTTTATTTCAATTGGCTTTTTGACTTGTTTTGAAAATAATTCTTGTATGAATTAGGATCATGTTTGTTCAATAATACCTAAATCATTTGACAAAACAAACTATCAAGTTTAGTAAATTTGCTAGCAAACGTTTCTCAATTTATGATAATCTTTTCAAACTCCAGATCTTTACAAGTCCCTCATGAATTAATATATACATTTTTTATTATTTCTATATCCAGAAGTTCACGCAAATTGCCTTAAGTCGAAATACACATACTCTAATTAAATAAATTTAGCACAGCTTGTATAAAAAACAATAAAATTATCATTTTTTTATAATTATCAATCTGAATTTATTTTTCTTTAAATACTCCATAAAGAATTTCAATAATAAATACTATTGTATTAATACAAGATCCAAAAACGAGAAAAGAAAGTGGAAATATGAAGTGATGAAATTCAAGTTTTGGCATATCAATTTTGTAATTTGCACTTCTTATGCCCAAAGCCAAATTTAGTTTACGCAAACTCTTTTCTTTCCAGACTTCCTATTAAGAATAAACATGATATTAGAAGTTTATTTATTTTCAAACACATAGTAGTAAAATAATTTTTCTTCAAAAAAAATTCAAAACTACTTAAAATATCTAATTTCAACTGTAAGAAGTATATTTGTTTCTATTAAGTGATTTTGCCTAATTACCAATTTTAACCAGTTAACTGTTAAACTGTGACGAACATACTCGTTGTGGGCTAGTGGCAGATTTTTGTATTGACGAGTATACTTGCTATGCGTATAAAATATTGATCATTAGATTGCAATTTTTAATTGCAAAATAAATAGATGTAGAATTTTACACCAAAAGCAACATATTATGTTGATGCCACCTCGATGTTGATGACACAAAACTGTAGTTAACTGGTTGAAATGAATGAATAAAAACTATAGAACTTACCAGTAAGCCAGCTTGTTCACATCTCAGAAGAAATTGATTGAAGACTTTTAGATAAGGACTTCTGTATTGAAGTTCTGGACCTGTCGTCAGTGGAAATGGGCATTCGTTGGCAATACGATATTGTTTCCCATGTCCAAAAAACTGATTTTGTATTATGACCATTTTGGCAAACTCACGAGAAACCAAAAATGCATCGTTGGTATTAAATGACAACAGATCATTGTTGAACTTTTCATAATCGTTATCGGATTTGTAGTATTTTACTCCATCCATTCCTTTGTATTTCACTAATAATTTATAACCTACTTCGACAACACGAATATTGATGCCTAAAATATATAATGGACATACAATTTATTGAATTCACTATAATATATTTTTTATAAATGCATTGTATTTGAATACTGAGAAAGTGACATGCAACGGATATTGTAGCTTCTCTGTGTTCGTCAAAAATTATGTAGTTATATTTAAAAAATTGAGTACTGAGAGTTAGTGTGACGAATAAATCATATAATTGCTATATTGTAATACAACTATTAATTACTATATTATAAAATATATTATAATTATTATATTTTATAAAAGTTTGGATGCATAACAGTTACTTCTTTATCATTTATAAAGATCCAGAGGCAATAATTTTTATCTGGCTGAAATTTGGGAAGAAAGTGAAATAAAATGAAAAATACCATTTTGAGTTAATTAAATGCTTTGGAATAATTCTTACTATTCGGATTTACAATATATCTTAGTACTTGGAATAATTATATAAAACAACTAGTGCGGCATCGTGCCTTAAGGCGAATTGCTGGAACTTCTCCTACCAAAAATTATCTTTTTTTAAAAAAAGATTAACATTTTTGAAAAAATTTTACTGACAATTTAATGAAAAAATTAGATTTTTGAAAAACTATACATTTTTGACAAACAATTTACTTTTCTGAAAAAAAAGACTTTTTGAAATAAAAATGTTTTCTTTATTTTGAAATATTGTTAAAATCTCTATAAAATTCTTAATAATTTGATGTGCATATGTCTAATATGATCATTTTTGACCGCTAAATGGCATTTTTCTTACTTTTTTCACTAAATCTCCGAAACCGCTAGACCTGCCTTCATGAAAATTCGATAAATTTTTCATCTTGTTAATACAAGTAAAATACCTTTGAAATTATTAAAATCGGACGCTCCGTTCTCTTAAAAACTGAGTTATCGTTTTTGGCACTTTTTGCCCCGTATCTTTGGAACGACTACACCTGCCTTAAGTCGCCAAAGTCTAATCAGCACGTTTCCTTATCAATAAAAATCGAATGTTTTTTGAATTTTTCAAATTGTTTCAAACGTGTTCCCGAAATCGTCGATAAAAATTTGTACCCGCACACACTTACATACACACACACGCATGCATCCATTTTTTTCTAAGGTATACTAAAATGTTCATAAGGCTTTGAAACGTAAAGTTATATAAAAATTTTCATTTTTGATTTTTTTGCGATTACTATAACTTACCCTACAGGAAGTTAAAAATGTATTTACTATGAAATATTATACAATCCTTTCAAGCATTACAATAAAAATCTTCCAAAATGAAAACGCCAAAATGAGACTAAGATTATCTCGGTGTTCTTAGTCATGGGCTATGATAATCACTCAAAATAGTACCAAGATGCTAATAAGTTAAAAAAGAACAAAATTCTATGCAATTTGTTTCAATAAAACACAATTTTACCTTGTTTTGCGATTTCTTCAGGCGTATTCAGTCCAATTTTCTTTAATGGCGCTAACATCGCACCAAAAAACATTGCGGTAAAAGCTGATGTTAATAATAACGATGAGATTAACCATGATGCAAACAAAATTTTTTCAGACGTTTTCATTTCTTTTATTCGATAAGGTATTGATACATTTGTCAATAATGCACAAGCCATAAATATTTGATCAAATATTGTCAACTTGCTATTATTGAACTTGAGTTGTACATACCACATCACAATGCTTAACAAAATACTTAATAGAAATAGCACCATTAGGCGAAATGTTATAACATTTTTAATTCTTTGTAAAGGTGATAGAGATGGCAGGACAGGTACGACAATGCACATATCGTTCTGAACAATAGGATACATATATTCAGTATTCCGAAATTCATCAAAATTATTTGCTCTTGAATTTATACTAATGTCGCTCAAATTATTCATTAGGTTATACGATAGATTTCTGAAGTATCTTCCATGTAAAATGTTGTGAACTTTTGTTGCATTGAAATATTTGATAATAGCTTCACAAAAAAAATTACCGACTCCCGTTGTAATTGGTTTTTCATCAATAATTGTTTGAACGTAAAGCGATCTATCAACAATTGCTTCAGTTCTCAAAGGATATTGATTGAAATTATTTAACCATTTATTGTTTGGTTCGTATTTATGCATATTACTTGAATAATTTCGTATCTGTCTTAAAAACGGATTATAACTGAAAATTTGATAATCATCTTGTATATTAAACAATATTATGACATTCCCAAAATGCATCTTCCAGAACATATCAAACACTTCATAACACACATCTTCCAAATCAGTTACTCTGATATGATTTGATAAATCGAACACTATCAATACTTTCATTAAAGGATTAAAAATTCCGTGTTTTACTTCTTTTTTTAAATAATTGGAATCACTGTTTTGTATAATGATAAATGCGAAACAATTACTAAAAAATAAAAGAAGTTTACTTTTGATATAGTTTGTAAATAATATGATTTCAAGTCATAATTCCATTTTGGGCAATTTATATATTTACTTAAATCGGCAGTTTGGTTATCTAGATTTGAAATATATAAAATATTTTTAGAACAATCTTCAAAAATAAATTTTACAACTTGAGTAATTTTTATGTTTTTGATATCCTCAAGTAAAACCATTTTTGCACGACTTTGTTGTTATAAATATTTTGTGGATTGAATTACATTAATGTAACATTTGAATTCCAGTACTTTTATTTACATAAGCAAATTATATGTACTCTTTTCATTGTAATACTTCGGTAATTCATCATATTAATATTTATTTATCATTATTTGTATTCATAATGGTAATATAATTATAAGTAATCAACCAAATATTGTAATTGAGCCCGCCTTTTTGTAATCGGTTAACGCCCAAACTATTTCCGCGTTTGATCCAAACCTCGATATCAGGCAGCATTATGTCAATTGTCCATTTGAGGTTTTAGATATCAAATATAATCTTGAATGAAAATTGACTTGGGTGGGTTTAGCTGAAATATCATAGTGAGTAAGGCAACTGTGGGGTTACTATTTAATAGCTTTGTAAAAATTAATATAAACTATTTTAGTTAGCCTATCGATGGATTTTGTTCTAATTGACTCTTTCCAACAAATAAACAGACAGAAAAACAACATATATATATATATATATATATATATATATATATATATATATGAGTAAGTTCTTCAAGGGCATACATCAAATAAAAGGCAAAGATTTAGAAGTTAATCTTTAATTTTTCCAAACGTTTCGACGTAGTATTTTATGTCATCATCAGTGGATATAAATATGGTCTTACATCAGTAGCTACCGCAAGGCACATAATTTTGCACTATTATATATATATATACACTAACTTGTTTTTTTATTATTATTTTGTTGAACAGAGCATAGCAAAATATTTGTGAAATATATAATATATTTTGCACAGAGAACGTAGTAGGACCGAGCCCGAGGCTGTAGTCCCTTGACTACATTATGGTGGTCCTTAATATATGGATAATATGTGGATATTTTTCAAATTATTTGCTTCTAGGGACGTAAATGCTTCCTTACTAATATATAAAATAAGTCCTAATATTAACTCTATGATAGCCCGCACTACAACCAAAGTTACATTTGTATTTTCTTCCAAAGTAAATTCCTGTTTTTTTAAATAAATCAAATTTTTGTTGTAATTTTTTATGTACGATCAAAATAAAAAAATACAATATAATTTTTGAAATTTTTATACCTATATGTATATATATAAGTTATAAAATTAAAAAAAAACAAATGGAATTTTACCCATGTTATTTCCATGAATTATCTTAAAGTTGATATTAAGAGCTATAACTTTTAGTGATTTTTTTCATTATTTTTGAAGCATATTTGAGCTCATGGAAGCAAAAAAAAATTAAAAATATCCATATTAAGGACCACCATAATATATACACAGTTTTTAATTCCTATTAATGTTTATTATTTTTTCTAAGAGACCCACAAATAATTTCTAATATAAACACCACTGTATTGATAAACAGTCCAAAAGATAGTAAACTTAGTGGAAACGTGAAATGGTAAAATTCTAATTTTGGCATGTGTGTAGTATAATTTGAATGGCGTTTTCCTAGTCCTAAATTCAACTGCTGTAAGCTTTTACTTTTCCAAACCTCCTGTAAAATAATGTAAATAGTCATATATTACATATATCGAGTCATTATTCTTAAGTTTTTAATACAATATGAGTAATGCTAAACTGAGTAAGCATCCTAAATGTAATGCTGTAAATCTCTTTTATAGCAGAAAAATATAGGGGGAAATCCCCATGTGCCGGACACCTAAAGTTATTTATAAAGAAATAAAAAAATATTTTACGAAATATTTATTAAATTATGACTTATGGTAAAGTTAGAAATCAAACTAAATTAACAAATACGCAACGTTTGCTGAAAAGTAATTAATACTATCAATCAAACTTCGGTAACTAGAAATATGATTTTACAAAGTGGCACCTAGTACCGGACATTTCAAAATAACCAGCATTAAACCCATATGTAGCCTTGTCCATACTCTGGAGTGTCTGCAAATGTGTCTTCGACGAATATTCTTAGATATTGCAAAAAAAATCACTATTTATACACCATTTTGGCTGTGCCATACCGATGCTCTCAGCTAGAGCGTTCATCATAAGATTTTCGTTCTTTGGCTAGGAAATACGAAAAATATTAGAATAAATTATGTCAATTCTCACAAGAAAAATCAATATGTTTACTGTCCGGCGCTAAGGGACGACTTAGTATCCGGTGCTAAGGGACAGGCATGTTCGTTCATTTGGTGGTACCTACTAAAATTGTTTAAAATATCTAATAATATTCTATCATTTTACGGATAACAATCAAGTACTACTTTTATCTTTGAATGCCACTCAAATGTAAATGCAAAAATATACTAGTATTCTTCCATTGATATTTAAGTGACGCCGTGATTTTGCGCATGTAACAGGAAAGGGTTGCTCCCGCCGTAGCCCTATGCGTCACAGACGAGTCTTGGCGCGTGATCCTGCACCTGTGTGCCCCCCGCGCTCCTTTCACTTATATTTTGATATAAAAAGATTTATACTCGCTTAAATAGTACGTGTTAAATAGAGTGTCCGGCATTAGGTACCGTCCGGCGTTACGGGACTTCCCCCTAAATTAAAAGCGAAAATGTATCAAAGTAATAAAAAAAAATTAGTCAAGTAGTAAGCGAGCTATACAAGGTGTTCTAGACCTCAACGTCAAGGTAAAATGGGGTAATGGTATTGACCTTAACTGTCCAGAAAAAAAATAGAAAAAAATGTTCTCACTTTGTTTGGTATTTATGAACTTATGAGTGCAACCTAGAGCTCTGTTGAATGAATTTGGTTCATTTAAACATTGGAAACGTTAACGTGAATAATATTTCTAGGATCATAGTAATAAATAATAATACAATTACCACAACTTTGCAAGAGATACAAATTGCCACTTTTTGTTCAACTATGAATTTATTTTTTTAAAAATGGGTTGACTTTGAGAGGCCCTTCTTTACAAACATTTTCTTGATATTTTGTACGGTAAACTACCAACTGTTTCTGTTTATTACTATGTCAGTAAAAAAAATTAACAATGAATCCTTAATACCAGAGATCTAGTTTTGTCAAAACATCAGTAGCAATAATGATGATACTAATATAACAATTGTTTCAAATTCAATTGTTTTAAATCTGACAATTAGTTAGTACTTCTTTCGACATTACTTACCGGTAATCCAGCTTGCTCACATCTTAGTAAAAATTGATTAAACACTCTCAAATAAGGACTTCTGTATTGTAGTTCTGGAGAAGTCATCAATGGAAACGGACATTTATTTGCAATACGATATTTCTTACCATGTCCAAATAACTGGTTCTGCGTTATTACCATCTTTGCATACTCATGAGTGATCAGAAATGCATCATTAGTATTAAATGATAATATGTCGTTATTAAATTTTTCATAATCATCGTCAGATTTGTAATATTTCATTGCTTCTAAACCTGACTGTTTCAATAATAATTTATAGCCTGCTTCCACAACACGAATATTGACACCTGGAATAAATTATAGATATATATGTACATAATTTTTTTCTGATCTATGTTCCAGAATATGTATCATCATAAAAATTCCAGTCTTTAAAGTGGCAAACATAAGAAAGACGAGCATTATAGATGAGGTTGTTTTTCACTAGATTCAACATAGATTTTCATGATAAAACTTCTATTGGTTGACTGCAAATATTTTAAGAGATTTGTTTCGAATTTTAATCTACCAATTTTTCTCAAATACTAGCAACTGTAGATCAATATAAAAAATTTCCTTGAAGTAGCCTTCAAGTTTTCTTAATTTTTCTGAAATTTTAGAAGATTAAACCTAACTAACATATTTGGAAATTTTATAGAATTGGAGTTTGAATGGTGTCTTACAATAAAATACTCTGTACAAATATGAATAAAACTTTTCATTTCAAACTTTCCAAGTTTATCAAAGGCAAGTGTTTTCAATTGATATAAATTGTCCAAAGAAGGAAGAGAGCGCATTGGAGACAAATTATATAAAAAACGACCAAAAACATCTACTGATGAGCTACACGTAGATATCAAATATTTTATGCTGCAAATCATCAATCTGTCAAGTGTCTTCAGAGATTTAAAGTAGCTTATTGTCTATAAATGTTTGGTAATATAGATATCTGTTCACAATCGCTTCTATTGTTAATAGATATATTATATATCTATTCAAAAACGTTTCAAGTATATATCCAAAAACTCGATAATAGAATTTTGCAGTTTGCTTACATATCTAATACTAGCAAAAAAATTACTAATATTTAAATTAATAACCGTTTTTGTAAATTCAATTATCAAAATATACAGTAATTTATATATAATATTCATTAATACTTTTGCTTTACCATGTTTTATGATTTTCTCTGGCGTATTCACCTCAACTTTTTTTATTGGTGCTAGCATTCCTCTAAAAAACATTGCATTGAATGCTGATATTGTTAATAAAGAAGTCAGTAACCATGATACTAATAGAATTCTTTCTGATCTTTTCATTATGGATGATCGTAGAGGTGAAGATACACTTGTCATTAATGCAAACGTTAAAAATAACTGATCCAAAATTGTAAAACTGCTGTGATTGTATTTAAATTGCAAGCACCATACCAAAATACTTAGAATAATTATAATTAAAAACAACATCATTAATCTAATGTGATTAAATTTCTTATCCTTTGTAGTGGTGAGAAAGATGTTAATTCAGGCATCATGATGCACATATCATTTCGAAGAATTGGGTACATAAATATTGTTTTACGAAGTGGATTGATATGATATGCTTTAGAATTTATGCAAATATCACTAATATTATTCACAAGATTATAAGATAAATTCATATAGTATCTTCCATGTAAGACCATATGAGATTCTGTTGCATTGAAATATTCAATAAGTGCATCGTTAAAAAACTTACTCATTCCTGTTCCAATTGACTTGTTATCTACAATTGTTTCGACATATAATGATCTGTCCACCATTGCTTCTGTTCTCAATTGATATTTATTGAAATTATTTAACCATTTGTTATTAAAATCAATTGCATTTATCGTATCTGAATGATTTTGTATTTGTCTTAAAAATGGTTTGTATGTGTAAACTTGAATTTGCTCTTGTAATACAAACATGATTAAAGTATTTCCAAAGTGGAATGTCCAAAATAAGCCAAATACTTCGTAACATATTTCCTCCAAATTATTTTTTATGATCCCATTAGATGAATCAAATACTATAAGTACCTTCATTAGAGGATCAAATATTCCTTCTTTAATTTCTTTTCTTACAATGTTTGAGATCTCCATTTTATACAACGATATTTTCAAAACTATTATTAAAAAGTAAAAGAAGTTGAATTTTGGCATGACTTCGTGATAATAAGACTTGAGATTATAATTCCACTTGGGACAATTAATGTATCTATTTAAATCCACCAAATCGACATCAGAAACGTATAAAATATTTTTTGGACAATCTTGAAAAATGTGATTGAGAATTTTAATTGTTTGTTTCTCTTTAACATCACCGATTAGCAACATTATACTTGTAAACGTATATAAAGCTTCTTATAGATACTCAGATATTTAAAGCTTCAAAGTGAACAAAAATATTTTAGTATGCAAAAATAATTAGGGTAACATGACTAAGTTGATTTATGATATTTTCTCAACGATATGTATTATATTACGTGGACGGGTTATTATCGAAACTAAAATTAGGAAAATATATATTGAAATTACGTTAGGTAAATACAAGAACTCATTTTCTGTAGGAAACGGCTAAATGTGAAACACTGTATTTATTATTTCTAATCCACGCATATAAGCATGTCAACAAAGTACGCCAACAAATAAATAATGCTATAAATTCAGGATAAATGCTTGTTTTTTTATTGTGCATGCTTATATCAAGCAGTAGAATATGAGATATTCATCTACGTTTATAGATCGCAATAGTGAAATTAGTATGTCGGCAAAATGTTTTTTTTTTTTTTTAATTCATTTATTATAATGGCATCTGATTTGAATCATATTGCCACCACTTAGTTTACATAGAGATTTATATACAAACAATTTTGAATACTAATAAACATACATAAACTTTGAATATACAATACAATATAATGTTGAATTTATAAATTAAATTTCTAAGCTATTCTCCATAAGAAAATCATTAATAATACTATGTATACTTTCAGAACTAATTATAAGTAATTGATGAATGCTGGTCGGAAATTCGATTTTCTCTTTTTGCAGCTTCTTGTAAAATTTATCCCTTGCAAACTGGTATCGAGGACATTCAAAAAAGATGTGATTAAGTGATTCTTCCTCATACCCACATGTACATGCCGGGGAATTGATAATATTAATTTTATTTAGGTGCTGTCCAAACCTCCCGTGACCTAGTCGGATCCTACATATATTTATAATGTATTTTCTATTTTGTTTTATATTTTTAAACCAAGGTTTTGTTGATATTTTCGGTTTTATTGATCCATACTTGTATCCTTTTTTCTCTAGCGACTTTGTATAATTGAGTTGCCATTGATGTAGGGCGATTTGCTTAAGTTTCTGTCTTAGGTCCGAAGCTGGAATTTTATGTCCTTCCTCCCCGAATTGACAAGCCTGTTTTGCGAATTTGTCTACAGCTTCGTTGTTCTCAATACCTGCATGTGCCTTCATCCATGCAATGTTTATTTTATATTTTTTGTTTTCTAACTTTTCTATAGCCTCGAGTATTTCCAAAGTAATATTATTTGTCTTGTTGTTTATTTTCCCTAGCGCCTCGATTGCACTCCGAGAGTCGGTTAGAATCGTACAGTTTTCCATATGATTATCTTCAATAATTTTTATTGCGTTTTTGATGCCTATGAGTTCAGCTGTGAAATTAGAAGTTATTTCTGGTAGCTTAATGTATTTGACTGTATTGCTTGTTGGTTCAAAAGCTGCACATCCTGCTAAATTCCCTATTTTGGCTCCATCTGTGTATATAAATTTTGCTCCAGGCCATGTTAATCTTACCTTGTGATTAAATATTGTGTTTCGTAAAACTACATTCATAATGTTAGTGTTTACCAGATTTTCTTCTAGGTATGTGTTTATTTTTTTATATATTAATTTTTGTGGCAATTTAAACACTGGCAATGTGGAATTTTTAATTATATTATTTTCATATTTTTTGATGTTTATTAGGCAATCTACTAATATTGGATTTTGTTTCTTGCGCCAATATATTTTTGTAGAAACTAGTTGATGTAACAGCTCCATTTGTGCAGGGATATTTTCGTTATCATTATGTATCTTTGTTAAAAGAAAATTATTTCCTAACATTGTTCTGCGGATATTTAAAGGTGGTTCACCAGTTTCGACCAGAAGAGCGTTGGTTGGCGTTGAACGCATCGCTCCAATGCATACTCTTAGGGCTGCGTATTGCATTCTGTCTAGTTTTTCCATTAATGATTTTGCTCCTCGACCATATATAAAGCTGCCATAGTCTATAACAGATCTAATTATAGATTTGTAAATATTTATACATATTTGGGGATCTGCTCCCCACCAAGTTTTAGCTAATAGTCTAAGTAGATTAATTCCACGTTCGCATCTCTTTATTGTGTATGTTATATGTTCTCTGAACATAAGCTTCTCATCCAGATGTAGTCCTAGCAATTTAATGCTCCTTTTCCTTGGCAATAACTTGTCATCGACTTTAATTTGTGTCAATTCTTCTGGTATTCTGTGTCTACTGAAAATTATACTGGCTGTTTTATCTTGTGATAATGTTAGATGATTATTTAATGTCCATTGATGGAATTTGGACATTTCCCTTGTGAGTTTAGATATACATTCGTCAATACTATTTTGGGATGTATATATGCTTATATCATCTGCATACTGTAGTATATGTGTGTCAGCTGTAAATATTTTTTCTACCTGAGCCATGTATATATTAAAAAGTAATGGTGATAGCAATGATCCCTGTGCTAATCCTTTATTTGTTTTTTTAGGACCGTATAATTTGTTGTTTGCCTTTATAAATATCTGTCGATTTGTTATCAGCTCTAAAATTATATTCCTTAGAGATCTTCTGACCTTAAAGTGTAATAATTTTTCATGGAGTATGTCTATATTTATTGATTCATATGCTTTATTAATGTCAGTAGTAATTAGGAGTAAATATTTGTTATAAGAGTTAGAAATATGAATATCGTTAGTCAATTTTGCTAGATAGTCCATGGTTCCTTTTCCTTATCTAAATCCATATTGTGTTCTTCCTAATAGTGATTCGCTTTCTAACAACCACTCCAATCTACTTTTTATCACCCTTTCAAAAGTTTTACATATACATGATGATAAAGCAATAGGCCTGTATGAGTTTGCGTCTAATGCGTTTTTGTTTGGCTTTAATATTGGCACAATAATTTGCGTTTTCCAATCCGGTGGTATAAAGTTCTTTATTACAAAGTCATTGAAAAGATTAGTAAGGTATGTTTTGGCATTATCTGGCAAGTGGAATAGCATAATGTAATGAATGTTGTCAATACCAGGTGAAGTATTTGCGCTATGTTTGATGGCCTTTTCTATTTCATCAAAGGAAAATTTTTCAAAATCGTTTGTGTTTCCTTGGCAATTATTTTGCAAACTATTACTTGGGATATTATTGCCTTGTACAGCAAATAAATTCATTAGTTCCTCTATGGTATGTTCTGGAATTATTGTATTTTTCCCACTGTATTGTTTGTCTAATTTTTTTACTGTTTTCCATATTTCGCTTGTATCAGTGTCTTTATTTATCGAATTCGTGTAGTTTTCCCAGCTATCTATTTTCTTTTTTTTGAAAAGCTTTTTTGTATATGCATTTATTTTGTTATATTCCTTATAATTTATAAAATTTGAATTTTCTTTATACTTCTTAAAAGCTGTCTTCCTACTTAAGAATGCCTTTTGGCATTCTTCATCCCACCAAATTGCTGGAGTAAAATTGTTCTTGTAAAACTGTTTGTATTTTCCGATATATATTTCGTTGGCGGTATTAATTGTGTCGATAAAGATTTCATATCCCTGATCAGGAGATTGATATTTGTGACATTCATCAATTAATATTTTTATTTTTTCGGTGTATTTTACCCAGTCTACTTCTTTAGTCTTCCATTTTCTGGATGGAGTTATTTCTGTACGTGAAGGGATGTTTGATCTAATTGTAATATTAATCGGTAGATGATCTGAGCCAAGCGGCTCATGAATCACTTCCCAACCTATTTTTGTCGCTAGATTTGCTGAGCATAGCGTTACGTCAATCGGAGATGAACTGCAATTGGGTTTTTCAATCATAGTGTTTGAGCCATCGTTGAGTATCACTAGGTTATAATCTTCAATTGAGTCATAAAGTGCATTGCCTTTTGAGTCGCATGAGTTACATCCCCAAGCAATGTGATGTGCATTAAAATCTCCCGTAATTAGAAATGGACTAGTTATCTGACGAAAAATTTGCTGAAAATAATGTTGTTCCAGAACAGCATCCGGAGCGACATATGTACTAATTATCGATATCTGAGTTTTTAAATTTATTGCAATGGCACAAATCTGAATTCTTGCATTATTATTATTGATTTGAATCACTGAGTGTTTTATTGCTTTGTTGATGAGGATTGCCGTTCCTCCGTAATTGTCGTCTCTATCGGTCCTGACTATGTTATAATTCCTGATCTTATATATCAGATAAGGTTTGAACCAGGTTTCTGATAAACACGCGACCGCAATCTTATGTGTGTTTAAATAGTGTTCTATGCTACCTCTGTTTGCTGTAAAAGATCTACAATTTAATTGAATTATTTTGAAAGGATCCATAGTGATTATTTATGATTTTGGTCTTGAGTGTATACTGAGTATGAAAGATTTTATTTTATCCAAAATTCTTTCCGGTGCTACGTCATTCCTATTATTTATAATTTCCGTTATTGTTTTTGTGATCTGGATAATTTCTGACATTGGTTGTTTTTCTTTGTGGTTATTATTTATGTTGTTTTGTTGATTGGTTTCGTGTTTGAGTGGTGGTCTTACTCGTTGAACTGTAATGTTTCTTCTGTTATTATCTGAGGTTGTGATGCCTTGTCGTATTTCGGGTTCTAATAATGTTGTGTCGTAATTCTTTTCCTGAGAAGTATTCAATTCGGCGCTAACGTGTGGAAATTCATTTTGATGATTTGAAATTGAAAATCCGGCTGTGACTTTGGCGTAGGATTTTCCTTCAATTATAGCTCTAGCTTCCTTATATGCAATATTATTATTTGCTGCTAGTTCCAGAATGGTATACTGTTTTTTATATTCGCCACATATTTTACTGATAGCTAGGTGGGGTTCATTGCAATAGATACACTTAATGTTCTCCATGGTACAATTCTTGCTGTTGTGATCTTCAGCACATTTGAAGCATCTAGCACTACTCCTACATTGCTTACTAGTATGGCCAAATCTAAGGCAATTAAAACATTGGGTAACCTTAATATAAGGGTTAACGCGACATTTCACTGCATATATTGACACTTTTTCTGGAAGTGATTGGCTTTTGAAAGTTATAATACACGCTCCTGTATTAACTATTTCCTTTTTATCGTTTTTTCTCGTTATGCGACGAACATAAGTTACTGGAAATGGTGTTTTAATATTTTTTATTATCTCATCCTCTGTCAAAGTAGGATCTACGTCCGTTATGACACCTGTTTTAAAAAACAAATAATTTGGAGCGTAACATTTTAAATTATGCTCCACAAAACTTTTTTTGTCCAGTATTTCATTAGCCATTTCTGGTGTTCGTAATTGTATTTTAATTTGATTTCGGCCTACCGACTGTATATCTATTACTTGATTTCCCATATGTTTGAAAATTTTTCTCCCAATTGCCATCGGGTGTAACCTACCTATGTTTTTTTCCGTTGATTCTATATATACTATAAATGGACCACTATCTGAAGGTTCATATTTGTACTGATTGTATGTCGTTGCTGGTTTGTGTTCATTCTCGTTTGAGTTCTTTTCATTACGCATATCTATATTGTCTTCAGATTCATTATTTACAGTTTTGTTGTTTACAGTTTTGTTTACAGATTGATTATTTGCATTTTCTTCGTATTCCATTCGTTCCATCGTTGTATTGTCGTTAATTTGCGTTAAATTATTTGTTTTATTTTGTTTTATATCACGTTTATTAATGTCTACCGTACCTGATTTTATTATTGTTGGTATGATTTCAGAATTAATTTTTACATTTTTTCCTGCGTTTTTGTTGACGTTCGATTTATTTTTTTGTTTTATTTTAATGTTTCCCACTGATTTTTCTATTTTTCTTTCGCTTAATTTACAAATTTCCATAATTTCGTCATTATCGACGTTATAAATCGTTTTTATAGCACTTGACACGCACGCACCAAGGTCATCGGGCCGAGGCCCTTTGTACCTGGTATTCTTTTGCTGCCCGAAGGCAGTCTCGTTCATATCACTACACTTATGTAATAAATTTCACTTAATAATTCACTCGATGTTAACTGTTCGGCTTCTCGATTCGAACTGAGGCGGCAAAATGTTACATTACACTGAAATTTGAGTTACTATTATGTATCTAATAAATTTTTATTAGAAAGAGATCAGGAATAAATTTTTATTAATTTGTCTTCAAGGAACAACTTATTATAGAATTGCTGGTAAAACCTATATATGGAATAATTCTTTGAGCACTTGAATTGTTTGCTATATTCATCTAGCAGATATTTTAATATAATCTAGGGATATTAATTAATCACAGTAAATATTAAAAAAAAAATAATGCGATCAAAAAGTTTCTTGACACGTGAATCATAATCGGATTGGGACATTAGGAAAATAATTCTTCTAAATCATGAAACATTTTTTTTTTCACAATAATATTACATATATGCAATTTACAAACTGCAATAAAACTGTAAATAAATGTACTAGTGTTTAGCATCCAAATTAAACCTAATATATTATTGTTCATGTGTTATTACCATAAAATATTTTTAAGTTGCCCAAAAAAGCGCTAAAAATTAATCTTTTTTATTGAATTAAGAGGACTAGTATACTATTTATGTTATACTGTTTTGATATTTTGAGTATGCAATTTCCATAGCAAAAACCGCAGTACTTAAAAGCAATCCAACAAAAAGAAATCCAAGTGAAAATTTAAATTGATGGAACTTTAGTGTCCGCTTCTTTTGTAAGTAAGTAGGACTTCTTCTACCCAAAGCCAAATTTAAGTCACGCGAAGTTCTGCTTTTCCAAAATTCCTATAATAAATCATATTATTATTATTTGAGAAATAATAGTTTGCACTCATATTATAATAATTATATATATTATTTATATAGAAGGCTCTTGTCCAGCTTTTCCTAATAAAGCTGGACGAAAAATTCAGCTTTTAAGCTGTAGGCTGAAGTGAAATTATTCTATTATGACAATAAGATAGGATAGTATTAGTAATTTGAGTCATCTACTTACTGTCAATCCAGCTTGCACACATCTCAATAAAAATTGATCAAATATTCTTCGGTATGGACTTCTGCGTTGTAATTCTGGTGATGCTAGGAAAGCAAATGGACATTTATTTGCAATGTGATATTTTTTTCCCTGTCCAAATAAGTTGTTTTGCTTGACAATTTTTGCGTATTCATTTGATACTAGAAATGAATCGTTGGCTGAAAATGACATGAGATCATTGTTGAATTTATCATAATCACCATCAGACTCGAAATATTTAATCTGATTCCAATCTTTATGCTTTTTCAGTAAGCTGTATATGACTTCGACTACACGAATGCGTATACCTAAAAATGAATGGCTTATTTATTCTCTAGTAATGACTTCTATTTAATCATATAAAGTAGTGGGGCGCATGGCATCGTGCCTTAAGGCAAATTGCAGGAACTTTCCGTACCAAAAATCAATATTTTTTTAAAAACGATTAACATTTTTGAAAAAATTTTACTTCGAATAGATTAGATTTGAAAAAAAAAATTTTGAAAAAAAGTGTTTTCTTTATTTTGACATATTTTGGAAATTCTGATTTTTTTTAAGCAATCGTACTGCCTTAACTGCATAGAGACAAAATGTCAAAGCGCGTAAGCGTCGCGTCGCCGTCTAACGGATAAACATTGGTACGGAAGCCATAGGAATGTAAACAAAATTTATACTTATTGTTAAAATCTCTATAAAATATCTGATAATTTGAGGTGAATATGTCTAAAGACCATTTTTTACCGCCAAATGGCTTATTTTCCTTTTTTTTATTTTTATTAGATCTCCGAAACCACAAGACGCCTTTATGAAAATTTGATCAATTATTCATCTTGTCAATACGAGTATAATGTTTTTTGGATTGTTAAAATCGGACGCTCCGTTCTCTTAAAAGCTGAGTTACCGTTTTTGGCACTTTTTGCCCCGTATTTTTGGAACGGCTAGACCTGCGTTCGCTAAAAACTAATCAGCACGTCTCCTTATCAACTCGAATCGAATGTTTTTTTAAATTAATGAAATCGGTTGATCGGTGTTTCCGAAATCGTCGACGAAAATTTGTATCTGCACACCCACACACACACACACGTACATTCATTTTTTCTAAGGTATTCCAAAATATTCAAAACCTTTGAAACGTAAAGATATATAAAAATTTTCAATTTCGATTTTCTTGCGATTACTATAACTTACCCTACGGAAAGTTAATAATTACATTTATTTTTTAATTTGATTTAGCAAGCATAACGATGCTTTTTAAAAGGCAATCTAACGGTTTATTTCGCTACTTCAGACTTATTTTTATTATTATACAAATAATAATGTAAATCTAATTTAGATGATAACATTCTAATTTGACGTTGCAATTCTGGGAATATCTATTTTTTTTAAAATAGGTTATCAACCTTTAAGCAAAAAAACAATAACTGATTTTGAAAATTAATAAAGGTATTAGTTGAATATCTTACTGATCAAATCTTGATTGGTAAAAAATATTTAAAAACTCTATTTGGGGCCAGTCTTTCGACCCACTTAAATATATTAAGACTTTGTAAATTTTATTTGTTCAGTTCAGTGACTTACAGTTCGATTAATTTTTCTACACACGGCAGCTTGTAATATATTTATGGAGGCATATATTTCTACGTAAATGTTAACCAAATAATTTAAAAGTATTATACCATTATCAGAAATGCTCTCAGCAGTATTAAGATCAACTTGTTGTCTTGGCAACATCATCACTCGGAAAAATACGGCATTGAACATTGTGGTACTAACAATGCAAAAGAAAAACCATGATGCCCATAATATTTTTTCCGAAATTCTTAACTGTTTTTTAATAGGATATGAAACATTTGTTATCAAAGCCAAAGTTTTGAACAACTGATCCACAATTGTTAGATCACTATAATTAAACTTATCCTGGCCATACCAAATAAGGATAGTTCCTAAAACTGTGCTGAGAAATAAGCCAAAAATTTGAGGCGTTATCATATTTTGCATCCTTTGTAGAATAAGTCCAGAAAATAGTTGAGGTGTTACGATGCATAAATCATTTACAAGAATAGGATACATGTGCTCTGTACCATTAAAGACATTGTTACCGATGGCTTTCCAGTTGATACAAATATCACTTATGTTATTCACTAAATTGCTAGATAAATTTACGTAATATCTACCTTGTAATACAATATGTTCATTGGTTGCATTTAAGTGCACAAATAACGCCTCTGCAAAAAAATTACTTATTCCTGTTGTGATTTTTTTATCACCAATTGTTATTGGTACGTAAAGTGGTTTATCATAAATTGCTTCACTTCGTAGAGGATATTTGTGCAAATTCTTCAGCATATTTTCATCAGAATTTTGGATATACGATTTTATTAATTTACTCTGAATCATCTTTAAAAATGGATTGTAGGTGAAAATCTGAACATTATTACCATAACATATAATCGTCACGTTAACAAAATGCATTTTCCAACAAAATTCAAAAACATCTATAAAATCCATTTTGTCTATTCTATTATGCACAAGATTGAGTAATATAATTATTTTCATTAATGGATCAAAAATACCATTTTGAATTTCTTTTTTTATCACATTTTTGATCGTCATTTTGTTAAACTTTGCTTGCATTGATATTATTAGATAATAATAAAAATTTGATTTAAATATAGAGTTATTATAATAAGTTGTCAAATCATAGTTCCAGTGAGCACAATTATTAATTAATTTATTTACATTTATATCTATGTTATTATCTGTTGAGATGTGTAAAATATTCTTCGGACAATCGCTAAAAATATGGTTAAACAATTTTGCTATTTCAAATTCTTTAACCAAGTTGTAATTATTCATCATTATTTATCACGTACATGAAATTTGAATTATTTCTATTATAAATATTATTAAAGTCTCATTTAACAAAATACGAACAATGAGAGCTATATTCACTTATACAACTTAATTCACTTGAATTATAGAAATAAATGCGGGAATTACAACCATTTAAGTTTCCTGTTACAGTTATGAAGCAGTGATGGTCAGCTATTCTTTAGTACACATGCTAACAAAAATATTTGACCGCAAATTATAGAGAAAAACTAGATGCGCATGCCATCGTGGCAAATTGTTAGAACCTTCGGTACAGCAATTTAAAAATTTAAAATCTTAATTTTTTTGAAATTTTTGAAGAATATATTTTTTCGTTAATTATAGATTTTTTTGAAATTTTTGAGTTGTTTTTATAATTTTGAACATTTTGAAATTATTCAAAGAGACGACCTGCCTTTAACTAAAACTCATAAGCCGGCTCCTCATCAATATGAATCGAATGCTTTTTGAATCATATATTGGTTGAACCAAAATTGAAAATTTGTATCCTTACATTTACAACCAATTGTGGTAAATTAATGATTGTTTATTTTTTAATGCTATTTTTAATATTTTCTGAACAAATGTAATTTTCTAAATCATTGTACTTTCAAAATAAATATGGACATCAATGATATATGTAATGCTTATTTAATGGTATTATAATACGTAGGTGACATTTGAAATGCGACGTTTGATTTATGATTTTGAGGTATTTATTTAGTGTGTTATTTAGGCACATAAGTTGATTAGAATTAGAACCAGTATATTATTTTTTTTGTTAACTTAATACTACGTCGGCTTTACAGATAACCCTAATAGTTGTCTCATCTTTGTGTTAAATTTTATTAATACGATTTTATAGGTGCAGCAATGCCGAGAAATATTTTCACTTAGAAACCTATTGCTACATATATTTCCAAGTGAAAATCGATGTCACTACTGCTTGACACCAGGCTCCTCGAGGCGGAATCGAACCCAGGACGTTTGATTCACATACAGTCGCTCTAGCCACTTACCCACGAGTGGGACCCTAAAATAATTTTATAATATTTTATCACAAAATTAATTTTAACTAGTGGTTTCTTGCCTTAAGGCAAATTGCTGGAGGAATAAAATTTAGTATAAAACATATTTTTTAGAGAAAAAAAATCCTTCAGGGCAGTTGTTTCCTCAAAACCCGCAAAAAATTGTTTGAATCATTGAAATCAGGTACTTAGTTCTCTCAAAAACTACCATTTTTTGCATATTTAGCTCGGTATCCCCGAAACGGCTAGACCTGCCTTTGCCTAAATCTGATCACCAATTTCCCCCATCATTACGAATTGAATGTTCTTTGGATCATTCAAAGCGGATGCTGCGTTCTCTCAAACTCGATTTTTATTTTCTGCCTTTGCCAAAAACTGATCAGCACATCTCCATATCAATAGGAATTGAATATTTTTGATCCACTCAAATCGGTTGATTCGTGCGCCCTAAAACGTGGACAAAATATTTTATCCATACACACATACACACTCATTCTTTTTTCTAACAATAAGATTTGCCAAAATGTTCAGAAACCGTCAGAAAGAGAAGATATGCAGAAACTTTCAATTTCGATTGTTGGTCGATTACAATAACTTACTCTAGGGAAAATTAATAAAATATAAATTGAAACAAAATATGTTCATGTATGTAAATTTATTGCGACATTTAATAAGCCAATTATATTATTGCGAATCTTAAACCATAATAATTCCAAACAAAAGACGATTATATTTATTATCATTCCAGCTAATAGCAAAATAAATGGAAAATGGAAATGTTTATAATCTAACTTTGCTATGTCTTCTTCGAATTCTTGTTTTCTCAGTCCAAGACCGGCATTAATTTCGTGAGTACTCTTGATTTTCCAATATTCCTGAAATTAGTTTAGATCAATAATCAATATTTGATTTTTAATTAAATTATAATATTTTCTTTGATTTAATGCATTTTCTTGAGTTTTGAAATAGGATGATAATTAAACATATTAATAAAATAAAAATATATAATTTCTCTGATATTTGTATTAAAAAATCTGCCGTTCTTACTTAAGAATTATATAAATTATTTAGAAAACCTAAATAAAATTTACTTATCATAATTATTCAATTATTAATTTTTAATAAACATTCTATTTACCGATAATCCTGCTTGCACAGCTATAAATAATAATTTATCAAACATACGTCTGTATGGACTTCTTGGCTGTAACTCTATCGCCATCATCAGGGGTATTGGACAATTTTTAGTTAATCTATATTTTCTTTTTTGCATAAATAGTAATTGCTGTTTTATAGTTAATTCTGCTCTCTCTCGAGATATAAAAAAGGCATCTTTTCCTGTAAACTTTGTAATTTTTTTATAGAAGACGTCATCGTTTTGTTCTGGAGTATAATACTGAGCTGTTTCTGGATGTATTCTTTTCACTAATGGCATTGCAATAGCCGCAACGTTAATTCTTACTCCTGAAAGTTATAAAAAACTAGCTGTAAGTGGAATTCTGTCTTAAGGCAATTAAGGCATCGTGCCTTAAGGCAAATTGCTGGAACTTCCCGTACCAAAAATTATTATTTTTTTTAAAAACGATTAAAATTGAAAAATTGAAAAAAATTTACTTCGAAAAAATAAGAAACTATAAATTGGATAAAAAATTACTTTTTTATGAAAAAAATTTTTTTTAAAAAAAAAATTTTTTTTTAAAAATTTTTTTTTTATTTTTTTTTTTTTTTAGAAAAATGTTTTCTTTATTTTGACATATTTTGGAAGATCTGAACTTGTTTTTCAGAGCAATCGTACTGCTTTAACTGCATAGAGACGAAATATAAAGCGCGTAAGCGCGGCGTCGCTGTCTAACGGGTAAACATTGATACGGAACCCATAGGAAAATAAACAAAATTTATACTTATTGTTAAAATCTCTATAAAATATCTGAAAATTTGATGTGCATATGTCTAATGATCATTTTTGACCGCCAAATGGCATTTTTTTTTACTTTTTTCGTTATATCTCCGAAACCGCTAGACCTGCCTGTATGAAAATTTGATCAATTCTTTATCTTGTCAATACAAGTAAAATGTTTTTTGAATTATTAAAATCGGACACTCCGTTCTCTTTAAAACTGAGTTACCGTTTTCGGCATTTTTTGCCCCGTATCTCCGGAACGGCTGGACCTGCCTTCGCCAAAAACTAATCAGCACGTCTCCTTATCAATACGAATCGAATGTTTTTTGAATTATTCAAATCGGTTGATCCGTGTTCCCGAAATCGTCGACGAAAATTTGTATCCGCACATACATACACACACGCACACACACACACACACACACACACACACACACACACACACACACACACACATACATCCATTTTTTCTAAGGTATGCCAAAATATTCAGAAACCTCTGAAACGTAAAGATATATAAAAATTTTCATTTTCGATTTTTTTGCGATTACTATAACTTACCCTACGGGAAGTTAAAAATTACTGATATTTTGGGTACTGATTTACCCATCAGTAAAATGGGTGAATATTTTGCGTTCTATAATCTATTGGGCTGAGACTACTCCTTACATCGTATTTTTTATGGTAACCCAATGGATGATCCATCCATATTTGAATAATTTATTATGAGAATTTATCTAAGAGAGCTTATTAACTTTAAATGAAATTAACTCAAAAATGAAAACTTTTGCATATCTTCACGTTTTAGAGGTTTCTGAACATTTGTGTGTTTTGTGTGTCCGCATTTTTTCCTTCACGTTTTCGGGCGCACGGATCAACCGATTTGAATGGTTCAAAAAACATACCTATTAGTATATATTTCAATAAACAGAACTATTGGTAGGGAGATGTGCTGAATAGTTTCTGGCAAGGGCAGGTCTAGCCGTTACGGAGATACGGAGAGAGCAAAGAGTGCAGAAAACAGAAATCGAGTTTTTGAGAGAACGGAGTATCCGATTTGAATGACCTAGAAAATATTCAATTTGTAATGACGGCGAGAAGAGGTAATTAGTTTTTGGCAGAGGCAGGTCCAGCCGTTTCGGAGATACAGAGCTGAATGTGCAAAAAATGGCAGTTTTTGACAGAACTAAGCGTCTGATTAGAATGACTCAAAGAACTTTCTGCTTGTTTTAACAAAATAATTGCTTCTGGAAAAAACATTGTTTAAATTTTTTTCAAAGAAATTTTTATTCAAATAATATTTTTTTTGTATATAGAAAATAATTCTGATTTTAATTGTAATTTTGACTTAAGTTCTAATATACTTTAAACAAATATCTTCAACTTTGCAATTTAGTTTATATAATTCTTATGAATATTAGACAATGTTACAGTATTTATTTATAATAATAATCTATTTAAAAACATTTAATATTCTTCGAACATTTCGTTACGGCACGGGAAGTTCCAGCAATTTGCCTTACGATGCCATACACACCACTAGTTTGATTTGAAGCAGTAATGTACGGAAGAGCTTTTTTCACTTAAAATACATTCAAGATCTAAACTTTTAAGTAAAATAATGAAAATAATTAAATTAGACGTGCAAATGAATCAGACTGTATTTTCAATTATATGCTCTTCGTACTCTTCGACAATTATATTAATCGATTTATAAACCATTAAGGTGTGAGCAAGACCAATAAAATAAAACCTATTGAAGTTTCAAATTTAATATCGGTTTCAAAAATAAGTTATAATGGTTTCTATTACGAAATATAATAAAATCGATAAGTTTATGTAGATATTATGATTTGATAATATTAATTTTGTATTAAAATATTAATGTTTAATAATTTAAAAATAATTTATTTTGATTAATACAAACCTGATTCAACAATGTCCTCCAGTGTATCAAGATTCTTATATTTATCAGGAAATACGACGAATTTGAAAAATACTGCATTGAATATAAAAGATATCAAGAGTGCAAAAAACATCCAAGATGCTAGAAAAATCGCATCAGATAATTTCAAAGGTTTTCTTTGAATTGATATCGACACGTTTGTAAGTAAAGATATCATCGTTAATAACTGTCTTTGAATAGACATAACATTGTGTCCACAAGAATATTGTAATTTTCTGAAAATAAAACTAAGGAGTACGCATAAAATTGATAAAAACCATGTCTTTGCTGAAATCATAGTCTTCATTTTATTTAGCGGTGATTTAAGTTCACTTATTGGCACAATAATGCACAAATCATTTCTAAATATTGGATACATAAAGCTGGTATTATGAAATCTGAAAGTTAGTCTAGAATTCATTGAAATATCAGATTTGTTGTTATACAGATTTTCTCTTATAATATAATAGTAATTTATGCCAGCATAAACATTGCTTGCTTCAGTTGCGTTGAAGTATTCTATAATCAAATTAGCAAATTTTTTATTTACTCCAGTAGTAAATTTTTGATCATTAATTATAGCATATGTATAAAAAGGAACTGATAATAAAGCTTCAATCCGTATTGTTTGCTTCTGGAAGTTTCTCAATTTGTGTTTGGGAAAAAACTCGTCTAAATTTATACCAGAACTTGACAAGTTATAAAGTGCATTTAAAAATGGATCAAAGTTATATGACCTAAATCCACTTGTGCTCCAAATAGATACCACAACATTTGCATAATGGTAGTTCCAGCAAATTTGAAATATTTGCTTTAAATCCCTTTCTTCAACATCTTCGTCCTTTCTCCATATGATCCAAATTTTTATTAATGGGTCGTACACATTATTCTTGATTTCTTTTTCGAAAAAATTATTCAAGAACTTACATGGATTATTGGAATTAGCTATGTCTACCAATAAATAATAGTCCAAGTTAAAACTTTTGAACCAGTCGATTTTTGATATGTATTCGTATTTTTCAAACTCATATAGTAAAGTTGGACATAATGGGCTAAAGTTAAAATTGCTATGTTGAATGTTAGAAACTATTATTATAGTTCTAGGACATTCGCGAAATGCGTTTATAAAAAGTACCACAAAATTAGTATACACATATTCAAATTTAGGAACAATATTTTGCATTTTGATATGAATCACAATAACATTAAAAATCGTTGTCTGTTGTATATGTTCTTGGTGTTACAATAGAGTACATATTTTTGATACTTACGCCTTTCTCACTATAATCAAATCAATCAAAACAAGTGATTTTTTGATAAATGATCGGTTTGCATTAGATTTGTGTAGCAAAACCAAAATATCATTGTTCAATTAGACAAATTACTTTTTGTATAAAAGAAAAATTTAGAATTGTATTTATTGTTCTATCGCTAACTACTTTATTTGCTTATCATTATTAATATTTTTATGAATCACTTTTTAATTCATTAGTTAGGAAATTTTTATAGTAATTGCAAAACCATAAAAATGCGAAGGTATTAGTGCAACAAAAGCAGAAATTTATGCAGAAAACATGATTATAAATTAAAATATTATTCAAGCCAAAAAGAAATTAGTAGGATTTATTGGGTAAAATTATAAAGTTATATATCATATTATTATATTGTCTAGGGTTATATATTTTTCAATGATTTTTTGGAATCGTCGATATCTTTTCCGGATTATCCTTATCCTTTTAGAATTTTATTTTCAGTTTTTTTTAACTATTGTTAACACTAAATTAGTCAAATAGAAAATCCGAGGTTTCTCGAGAACCTAAACCGTCCCTTCTTATGTATTTTTCAAAATACTATTCTATAATAAATTTATAACAAAAGTTATGTTTAAAATTATTGAATAACTTGAAATTCTGCAGGAATTCTAACTATTTAATAAAAATCATTCAAATTTGAAAAACTAAAATGTTGCAATTTTTATACTAAGACATTGATTGTTTTTATTTCATTTTCACATCAAATTTGCATTTCATATCAAATTGTAATTAATAATATTCTAATAATATTATGATTTAATACAAAGATTATTTATGGTGATTTTTTATTTCATGTAGCACTTATTCTACATATGATGGACATTGGAAAATCTAAAATCGTCAAAATGAACAAAAATGTATTGCAATGGCTACATAATTTGATTATGTATTTATTTTGAACTTACATTAATTAAATCTTTATTTGACCGATATTTAAAATAGCTAATTTCAAGAAACAATACTATGGTATTATTAAACATTCCCAGTAAAAAGAGTCCAAATGGAAAAATAAAATGCTCAAATTTTAATTTATATTCTTCGTTTAAATATGCAGGAATTCTTCTTTTGCCTAAGGATAAATTCAGATCTCGTATGCTTCTCTCGTTCCAAAATTTCTGTAAAATATAAAAAATAAATAAGATTTTATAACTTTATTAAAATTAATTTTCTCTTTTAGATTAGATTTCTCTTATTTATGTTATGCTAATTTATTAATCACTGTGTTATAATAATGTTTCAATATTTATTCAATTAATACTTACAATTGCTTTTTTATTGGATATAGACTGTTTATATTCAATTATTGCCTACTGTTTATATTAAAAAAAAAGCTTTATAACTGTTTCAAGATACTGTCAAGATTTACATATTACTTTACTTTACTAGTTACCTGAACGTGCAATTTCTTAGAATTAGTAAAGAATTAGATAATAAATATATTTTCGTTCGAATTTGTGTGGCTTTAGTTATTTTAAATTAGCTAGGGGTAAACTCAATTCCCATACTTGACCATAGGGGTAGTGACATTGAAAAGGTTAGGAACCACTTCTCTAGAATATAATGTAATGTCATGTAGTAGGTGGCTAAATGCTTAAGGTAGCCATTAAATTGGCCATTAAATAAATAAAAAAAAACTGTTACCCTACTTGCACAGATACTTTCATTCGCGATATTATAAATTAAAATTTGGTCTTTACACAGGCCTTTATTTAGTCTTGATAGAGAAATGCACTTTAATAATAAATTATTACACTGATTCTGCAGATATTTGACGAACTCGGTATCATTGCTTTAGAACATTTCATATTAATAAACTTTTAAAATTTTATGTGATATTTTATAAACATTTTCAACTATTTCCGAACGAGAAAACAATAGTTGTGAATTAAGGCCAATTTTACAGAAAAATCAATTTGTTTTCACAACAAGTTAAAATAATCGTGAAAAACAAACGCATACTATACCTGTCATTAGGTAGAACGGCTTCAATAAGGGCGAACTTACGGAGACTACAGACAATACAGAACAAGGCACTAAGCCTAGTACTAGACAAACCTTTTGTTTGACAAAATACATTTACAAACAGACTGACGCACTAAAAGTTATAATACAGTACATATCTATATAAAGAAGCTCGCTGAGAATTTTTTCTTCTAAAGCAGGAATCACAATTAAATCAATATCTGGGTACTTGGCTAATTGACCAGGAAATAGTTAAAAACACGCCATGCCAAACTATAACCTGATTGGCTCATAGCGACAAATAGAATACGATATTATTAAAAATGTGATTTTTTTTAAGAAAATGAAATATAGATATAATGATATAAAATATCTAACATGTGATACAAAAGAATAATACCCAATGATATACAACTTATATATCGATTCACCTGATAAAGTATCTATTTTATATAATGAAATAAATGTTGTTGAACGTAAACTTGCAAAATTTAGCAGAAAACAATTTTTATATCGTACTTACTGTTAAACCAGCTTGTTCGCATCTCAATAAAAACTGGTTAAATACTCTTTGATATGGACTTCTACGTTGTAATTGTTGAGATGCTAATAATCCAATTGGACTAACAATTTTATAATTTTTTCCATGTCCAAATAGCTGATTCTGATTTATTATTAGCTTTGCATATTCGTAATTTATTAGAAAGGCGTCGTTTGTGTTGAATGATTGAAGGTCCGCATTAAATTTGTCATAGTTTCCATCTGGTTCAAAATATTGCACTGATTCTGGATTCCGATATTCGATTAGTAAATCGTAAATGACTTTGATTACTCGAATTTTTATTCCTGGAATTCAAAATATTGAATCAAATATTTTATATTTTTCATACTCAACTAACTACAAAAATACCTCTTTGATTTCACCAATCTTAAAATAGGTATATAATGTTCTTAATTAACCTTTAACAAATATATATGATATTGTTTTGAATAAGTTTTTACCATTTATTTTTCTATTTCTTACTTTCCTATGATTCAATTACAGTTTTTCAAAACCAGTTTAACATGTTTATTCAAGATATTATTCAAGTCTTTTTGTGGTAATATAAAGTGATCACAGTAAATGTGGAAAGTGCATAACAATTGCCATCCTAATATTGCATCTTTATAAAGTGGATTAGTCAAAAAAAACTAACCCCACTTGAAAATAAAAATTGATCTAAAGAAAGTGTACCAGTAATCATTAGTTACGAATTTAATATCCACCTTGACAAGTTTGATACCAAGCAGTAGTGATTATACATTACTGATCTAAAATATAATATCAAGTGCAAGTGACCTTTCGGGGCGTTCTTGCAAAATATAATAACCCACTTCCAAAAATATATCTAATATTTAAAAAAACTTAAAAAAAAAATCTCTATGTCAATATGAATTATATGAACTGTGAAGATTTTTTGCGTCATACCTCTCACAGATATTCAACAAAATTTGACATGTATGTAGGTATTGTACACTAAATACTTTGAAGCCAACTGCAATTTTAATATAAAGGTTACAAATAATAATATATTTTATTACCATTAGCAACAATTTTTTCGGGTGTGCTCAAATCAATAGTTTTCCCAGGAGTTAACATTGCTCGAAAAAATACTGCGTTGAAAGTCGATGTTAGCAAAATGCTGAAAAAGAACCAAGCCGACCATAGATTTTTTTCCGAAATTTTCAACGATGTATTCATTATTGGTGTAGATACATTCGTCATCAATGCTAAGATTTTAAATAAATTATCCATAATTCTTTGTCTAACTTGATCGAATTTGTTTTGTCCGTACCACAGTAAGGCACTCACAAATACAATGCCTAAAATTAGGCCAAATATATCAAGTGTGATTATATTTTGTATTCTCTGCATAGAAATATTTGATAAAATTTCAGGAACTATAACGCATAAATCGTTACGAAAAATTGGATACACATATTCTGTACCATGAAACATTTTCTTATTAATTCCTTTCAAGTTGATGCAAATATCAGATTCATTATTCAACAAATTTTGTGTCAGATTCATCAAGTGTCTACCATGCAGTTTTTTATGAACCTCAGTTGCATTGAAATGATGGCAAAGCTCTTCAGAAAAATATTTACTCATACCTGTGGCAAAAGTTTTATTATTCTTCCTCATCGGAACGTAATAAGGTTTATCGTATATTGCTTCAGTTCTGAGCGGATATCTATATAAATTATTTAATATATTTCTCTCAAAATATTTTATGTTTGCTTTGTATATTTCTTTTAATTGTCGCAGAAACGGGTTATAAGTAAATATTTTAAAAACATTTTTGCGGTTGCATGCAATTGTTACATGCACAAAATGCATTTTCCAACACATATCAAAAACTTCTATAAGCTTTTCTTCTAATGCATTTTCTGAAATATTATTCACGATTATTACAATTTCCATTAAAGGGTCGAAAATACCAATGTTATCCTCTTCGTTTAAGATATCTTGCAACACTGTTTTGTTTAGTATATCATGAAAGGTGATGATTAGAAAGTAATAGAAATTTAATTTAGAATTAGAATTATTAAAGTAAGAATTCAAGTGGTAATTCCATTTTGGACAATTAGACATTTGCTTGAAGTCTATGTCACTGTGGATTGAAGTTGATATATATAAAGTATTTTTAGCACATTCTTGAAACATGTTATTGACTAATTTTTGGACAGCATTATCTTGCGGATTATTCAGCAATATCATTTTTATTTATTAAAAATATTTGACAAAATGAAGCTTTCTGTTAGAACTCTCTTTAACTAATAATTTCTTTATGCGATTCCAAAATATATTTGTTAAATTATATGTGAACATACATCATTTATTACAAAACTTACATGTAGTTTTATTTATTATTAAACGTATTTGTTTATGCATATACTCTATTACATAAACCTATGTATAATCAATTTAGTGGAAAATAACTCTTCAAATATAAGTAATGTGATATATAATAAGTCAGTAAACAGACAATTTAATTACACAAATACAAAAAATATTTTCTAGACTTTACTTAACAGAATTATATTTACAGAAACAATGTTGATGAAAACATTTAACTTCCCAACATATTTGTTTGTTTCAATTTTTTCCATATATTTGTAATTTAGTTTTTTTACACAATTACTAAAAATAAATTCAATGAAAAATTCCATTTCTAATAAATAACTTGAAAGGGTTTACACGTTCTATCGAGTTATAATTAATTTCCATATAGTTCAAACCGTGACATTCTCATAATTAAAGTGGTATTAATATACTAATTGAAGAAATTGTTATTAACCAAATTTTAATTAAATTGAACTTAATATATGTTCAGAATTGTATGTCACTGAAACTTGATCAATTTGTTATCAACTTATTTGAAGTATTCATGCTCCAATGTACATGATTTTGATTAAACGTGCATACATAATTTGCTACTCTCAAGTTACAAACACACACGCATATATATATATATATATATATATATATAAATATTGAATAAGGTGTGAATCACAATATGTGAGTGATATATTTGACCTTTTAACCCAATGGTATTATATTATATTTTTCAAATGTCTCTTATCTTAAAACAATCTGCATAACATCGAATATATGTAACAAAAAGCGATTGCACCCGGTGTCAGATCAGGATTTACTTTGGCATGGCGTGTTTGCCATACCAAACTATTGCTCTTGTAAATTAGTCAAATTTTAAATTGCGTTCCAATGTAAACTGCCAGGATGTTAATGTTGTCGTTTTCCCTATATTTGAGTTGAAAATTCTCTGCTTTATATACATATTCACATACTGTCACTATGTATATATTGAATTGTCCTGAGCTGGTTAGTAGTGTATTTGAATGTATGTTCTGGATCACCAGTACGACCAGGAATTGTAATGATAGGCTGGACCCGAGCGGTGAATAGTTGAATAGTTATTGAAATATTATATTTGTGAATGTGGACTCTCCAGAGTCCACTGGTAGTGTGATAGGCCTTTAGGACAAACAGCGATTTGATAGTAATTTGTAAACACACTTCTTACTTTACACTGGGGCCTCGCTTTACGGCCTAGATGCGTTCCGCAAGACTTGGCCGTAAAGCGAAAAGCCGTATAACGAATCAATTATTCTAATACGTATTCATACAAGTTCAATGGGATCGGTACCAAATTTAATAGATTATTTTGTTTAAATTATAAACATATTTAACAAGAACATAAATTTCACATAAAATAAAAAACTTCAAAAACATTACATAATTTTCAAATAAAAATGAAACAACTAAAACCTACAGAACACTGTCACCATCATTTTGCGCTGGTGGTTTGAAAAATTTGTCTAAAGTTGTTTGTCTTGCCTTCTTGTCTATTTCTTCCTTTAATGATTTATAACAGCTAATGTCTGAGTTAATTCCTCGAGACACATTAGCGTCATGTTCGACGTCAGGATCGTTTTCAAGGAGGATGTTTATTCCTTGTTCAAAATATGAAAAAGCGCTCGACATGATTTTTGATGTTAGCTATTTGGATACAACAGGTTCTGTATCTTCATCAACTGCCGGCTCTGCTTGCAACTGAATGAGTTCCTCATATGAAAGGGGTTCCCTATCAGCTGCAAGTAGATCCAGCACATCAGATTTGTTTAAATCTTCAAAACCGTGATTGCGCAATATATCGACATAGAGAAAAAAAGCCGTTATAGCAAAACATTTTAGGCCGTATATCGAAAACCTACCTCAATTAAAGAGGGCCGTTATAGCGAAAGGCCGTATAAAGAGCGGCCGTATAGCGAGGCCTTTTATTAACTATTTTTACAATCATTAATTGTTGATAACCTTTTGGTTATCATATCAGCAAAGACTACATTTTACTAAATACTATGTATGACTAACTCTATGCTTGTCTCCGAGTCTGACTCCAAGTTTGGCTGCCTGTCTAACTTTTGTCTAACTCTTATATACTAATTTCTTGTTTACAACCTATTTACAAAATCCAACAGTAAGCACTTCCGATGTCCGCGTAACCTACATATAACTAGCAACGCGTTTTGTAATTATTAAACAAAGTAATGATTCGAATTGTTATTACAGTTCAATATTTTCTTGAATATTTCGGTCTTTGTTCAGTACTATTCCTTATATCAGTATCAATTCCTTGTTTTGTGTAGTCTGTGGTCTCCGTAAAGTCGTCTCTATTCCGCACAGGAGCAGCATACAACAATGTCGCCCGAATTAGAGTTAACTATAATGTCCGTTACTTTTTCACGCTCAGCTGGCTTTTATGGTCCAAGAGGTCTCAGCATATTTATCATCCCTTAAGTCCATATTGGTTTTATTACTACCTTGTAAATTAGAAGTTTATTGTCAATAGATAGAATTGACTTGGATCCCGGTATAGTATAGATCCTTGGAGCCAGTATAGTTTAGCGGTTCGAATTTTTATAGTATTTAATTTTGCGCAAATATGGTCCTTTCACGACAGTCTGCGATCTAGATACATACCTCAATAATAATACCTACTTAGTATTAGGAATTGCTTGGCCATAAAAATGCACTCCTGGGCATGTTGTCTTGTTCAGTGTAAACGTCACATGGTTAGACTTGCTCACATTTATTTTTATTCTCTATTTTTTTATTCAATCTTCTATAACATTTAGATGTTTTTGTAAAATTAGCGAAGCCTTAGATGTATCAGCATGTGTCGAAATAATTGCTGTTGTGGTTGATTGAAAAGATGGAAAATTACTAATGAAGAGGTTATATAGAAATGGCGTCAAAACACTGCCTTGTGGAACTCCTGCCTCAATCGGGTGAGATGTTGAAGTTTCAGTGTTCACACGTACTTTAAATTTCATATTGGCGAGATGAGATTCTAGAATATTTTAATATACATTAGAAAATAGAGATCTAATTTTCGATAAAAGTCCATTGTACCACACCCTATCAAAGGCCTGGCTCACGTCTAGAAAGACTGCACAACAGAATTGTTTGGCCTCCAAGGTATTGTTGATGACTCTTACGATTCTGTTACGATTCTGTGATGATTCTGTGGCCTAGAATTGTAGTATTGTGCAAGCAAATCCAACTTGAATTTATAAGCAGTTTTATACAAGTCAACAGTGTCAAACACTTTCATAAACTAGAACATCATACAAACTCTATAGTCACTCAGATTCTTGAGACACCAATTTCAAGAAGATTGAAGAAGAAGCTGCCCAAAGATAATATGGAGGAACCTTAGAACTACCACAACTTTATATGAACAGAATAGTAGAATCACTTATGAAGTGATTCTCTAACTATCAATAAAATATTTATCAGAATAATTTATATGTGTATTTGTAAGTGTGTGTGTATGTGTGCGAGTGAATGACATAAGCTAAATAGCTCAAAGAATTATCCTGTATTCTGATTGCTATTGAAAATAAAATTAAAATTTGAAAAAATATTTATCATCCCGAAAGTCTGTTAAATTTTCATTTTTCTGTGTTTGGTGAAGCTGAGTCTCCAGTCCAGGATCAGACCATAGTATTTCACCTTCGTGGACTACTCAACTTTTGAGCAAATTTGTTCATCCATAAATCAAGAATTGCATTTTTTTATTAAATGTTTGAAAATTCAGCTGAATATTCAGGAACCCTTGTATTTTATAATTTTAATTTCTGATTCTCATTCTGCTATTTGACTCCACTGTGGATTAGAGGTTATAGCTATATGACTTCAATTAGGGGTCCCAGGTTCGATAACCGTCTTGAGAAACTTGATGAAAAGAGATAGTGACATAGGCTTTTAATATAGATAGCAAAATTTTTTCAAGTGAACATAGCCGTGACCGGTATTGTTGCATCAATTAGTAATTCAGAATTATTAAAGATAATAATAATGAAATTTATCACATAAATATAGGACAACTGTTTGGGATGCCATCAACAAAGCCGATATCAGTAGTTGAGTCAAGTCATAACAGCTCATAGAATTTCTCATTTTGTTTTATTTCATTTGGAAAGTTTTATACTACTATCCAGAAATGTCACAAGATTACAACGACCATTCACCAAGCGCTCGAAGCTAAATAATTCTTTTCGGCTGCATTTATCGATGTCCAACAAGCCTTTGACAAAGTTTGGCATGAGGGTCTACTATATAAGATAAAAAATTGTCTACTGGAAGAATAATACCAATTATTAAAATCATATTTAATAAATAGATGTAATAAAACCCATATGGACTCATAGCATTGAATTGTGGAGCTGTGCAAGCAAATCCAACATAGCGTTAATGCAATGTGCCCAATCGAAAATATTAAGGCAGATTACTGATGCTCCATGGTTTGTTAGTAATAAAACTTTACAGGACGATCTTCATATTGATTTTATAAACAGAATAATACAAATCAACAGTATAAAACACTTTCAAAAACTACAACATCATTCAAACCATATAGTCACTCAGCTTCTTGAGACATCAACTTCAAGAAGACTGAAGAAGAAGCTGCCCGAAGATAATATGGAGGAACCTTAGAACTACCACAACCTTATATGAACAGAATAGTAGAATCACTTATTGAAGTGATTTTCTAAATATGATTGTTATATTGATCCGATAAATTTATATGTGTGTTTGAAAGTGTGTGTATGTGTGTGAGTAAATAACATAAGCCAAATAGCTCATAGAATAGTCATGTATTCTGATTGCTATTGAGAATAAAAATTAAAAAAAAAGAATAAATAAAAATAAATAGATACTTTAAAACAAAAGTTGGCAATGCCGTGTCACAATTTCACCTACAAGATCGGGAGTGCCACAAGGCAGTCTGTTAGGACCTTCATTTTTTTCTAAATTTAGCATTTTCATTATGGGCACTTTCTAGATCATACCGTAAACATTGCATCACACAAAGGTCCAATAATCGCCTTGTTAAACCTGCAGGATCACCTTTTCAACTTGAAGAGCTGGCTAAAAGAGTGGAAAATCAAATTCAATGAAAATAAGTCATTGTCAAGTTGAAAACTGTTGTATTTTTCTGATTGTCAAATTTAAATAAATAAATAAATAAAAAATTTGGAAAGTTTTCAATCCGTGAGGTATTAGGACAGGTAGAAATTCAAATAAACCCAAAAACTCCATGCATAGCTGACAATATATAACTTTATTTGCAAAATTAATTAATATGTTTTTACACCATTTTTAAATAATTTATATATTTGTACATTGAGTTTTCCTCTTCCAACGTTTCTATTCGACGAAGTATTTCATAATTACCAAACAATAGTTCGAAAATTCACCAAACGCATTCTTCTGTATAAACAATAATTTATTCCTATTAAATATAATAATTGGGCTGACCAGACATGCTTTAAATAATGAATATTTTGTTGAATAATTATTTCGTATCAGTGATTATTTTAATTAACAAATAAATATAGTCCGCATTATTAAAGCATTTACTAAATTTATTCTGTGATAACAACATAATTTTAAATTGTATTAATTGCATAAGTTAATTAAATATTACGCACTGATAAATTTGTTTTGTACGTTAAATATAGTGATCATATGCGATCAATTTAGTTTGTTGTAAATTTTATAATTAGTAATTATCAATTTATTTATTCTTAGCAACAATAATATTCATTTAATAATATTTATAGTAGTTCATATGTACGCTATTTATTCTCGTTAATCAGATGAAAAAAATATTGTTTATGTGTAATAGTTTTTAAATTTGTAGGAAAAGTGAGTTAAACAACATTTTTCGCCAACAATTTCAACTTCACGTAGGATAAGTTATAGTCATCGCCTTGTAAAGTTATAGTAAAAATACTAAAAATAGAAAATGAAAATTTTTACATGCCCTTACGTTTCAAAGGTTTTTGAATATTTTGGCATGTAATATTTTGTATGTGTGTGCGTGTGTTTGTGTGTGCGGATATAAATTTTTGTCGACGATTTCGGGAACACCAATCAACCGATTTGAATAATTCAAAAAACATTAGATTCGTATTGATGCCTGCGGATTAGTTTTTGGCGAAGGCAGGTCTAGCCGTTCCAAAGATACGCGGCAAAAAGTGCGTCGACGATTTCGGGTACACCAATCAACTGATTCGAATCAGATATTTTTTTTAGAGATTTTAATAATGTGTACACATTTTGTGTAAATTTTTTTAAGATCCGTACCAAGATTTTCAATTACGGTACGGAAAACTCCATCAATTTGCCTTAAGGCACGATGCCATGCACCCCACTTGTTTTTACTTATTTTGTTGGTTTTCTGAAACCGCTAGACCTCCTTTTCCACAAGTTTCATCAGCTTTTCATTTTGTCAGTAGAAATCAATTGCTTTTTGAATCATTCAAATCGGCGCTCTGTTTTCTTAAAAATTGAATTTCCATTTTTGGCACTTTTTGTCCCGTAATTTTGGAACGACTGAACCTGTTTTTGCCAACAACCATTCAGCACGTCACCTTATCAATAATAATCGAATGTTTTTTTCAATGTGTTCTCGAAATCGTTAACGAAAAAAATTGTATCCACACATACATAGACACACGGAGACACACAGAAAACATCAATTTTTTCTAGGGTATGCCAGAGTGCTCTGAAACGTAATGATATATTAATATTTTCATTTTTGATTTTTATGCGATTACTATAACTTACCCTACGAGAAGTTAATAATTTTCGGAATATATATGGCAATAACGAAAATCATATCACTTAAGCCAATTCTATATGTTAAATCAATTACTTCAATAAATATATGTCACATGTGGTGTCACATAATATTCTAATTTCAATGATTTGATTTCCAAATCAGTTTTGGCTTAATATTAGGGTATCGGGTTTAATCGAATTTGTGTTCTGTATTAGTACTTCGGCGGCTTTATATCGCTCACGTTTCCCTGTGATTTTTAACCGCAACTGTGTTTAATTGATTAATGCATTACCGCGCGGGCGTTCGAAGCGGATCAAATGATTAACGCTTAATCGCATAATCAGTTCGACTGGACTATATGTATTTTAGGATTTTGACGGTGGAATCGTCGGCACAATTTAATTAGAAAACTGATTAAGAAATAAAACAAGAATATTATTATTTTTTTCAAAAATGCTTGTTTTTGCGAGAGAACCCGAATTTTGTTTTTTAGACGTTTCAAGTCATTGTGAATTCAATGGGACCAAATTTAAAAAAGTTTGTTGCATGTTTGGGGGAGTGGCTGAGTCGATTTTTGACTTTTCTTCGACGTTATCTCAAAAACGCCTGAACCGAATTTGAGCCGAACGCCCTGGCGTTAGTTAGTTTTTCTATACGATCGGCTGAACCGTTTATTTAGAAATAGCAGAGGAGTGTAAAATATTTCGTCCGCGTTTTAGCCAACATTCTGAATAGATATTGAAAATTTACTATTTGAAAGACATCATTTGGGAATCGTGCTGATTAGTTTTGCAAAAAATAGGGTCCAAGCGGTTTAATCTTAATTAATTTTAGAAAAAGTATAGATTTTCAACTAATATACTTCAAAATGTGATACTACAATGTAATTATAGTAGTTATAGTTCACCAACACCTAAAAGGGCCTTCCATTACTCCAAACCTTAATGAATTTTTATAACATAACCATTTGTCATAGCATTATAATGTTTTAGTATATTGTTTAGAGTTAAACCTTAGACCATGAACTTTATCGCCACTTCTTGCATGTTTCATTAAAAACACCAACAATGTTTTGGTCTTATTGATCTTTGTCGAAAACGAATAATTAGTTCATTTCCTAAGAGATGTTTAACAAAAGGTTTTTAAATTTTCAAAGTCAATTCAGAATTCGGGTGCACAAAAAATTTAACTTGATTTAAAAAAAAATATATGAGAACAATCATTTTTCAAATTATAATTAATATTACAACTTGAATGATTTGAAGCATTTATCGGATATTTATAAATTTCTATGTCTCAAAAATGGTGAACGACCATTAATTTCTAAATATTTACCAAGATGTCTCAGTATCATATATATATATATATATATATATATATATATATATATATCACAATAAAAAATAATATTTCAAAAATATTAATAAATACTTTCGAGTTTTTACTAAATTTAATTCACGAAAAGTACTGATAGAAAATAATTTACTTAAGATTAATAATAGTGATTAATAATATAATACTGACATTGTTATAAGTAAATTGATTTCTTATCCAGTTATAATAATATATTCAAATTTTTCAAGTACTCTAAAAACAAACAGTAGGTATTTGAAAAATATTTTAGATTTATATGTATGAGAAATAAACAATCAATTTGCACAACAATCATTTATTTTTTGTTTATTCTATGGTATATTAAAATGTAAGTTTTTCCATATGAGCATCGAACAATTTCTAAATCGCGTTATTTGATTTTTTTTTGACTATTATCAATAATAAAACATCACACAACTTATAATAATTTCATAATAATCACAGATCTGAATATTAGGGCGCATTGTGTTAGTGTTTTAGTAAGTGAATGCTCATTTTTTCTACTGTTGTACCTTACATTAAGAATGCAAAAGGTCGTATAGATAAATATCATTTTACCTTAAGAATTTGTAGGAGAAAAGATTTTCACAGGCATTCTGAAAAACATTCGAAATATTTATAAATATGAAAAAATATTTGGAATGCACCGGTGGCAAACTAAGGGTATGAATACCAAGTGGACAAAACGGTATCAGACAAAATACGGTTTCTATGATATCTTTATTACTTAGATAAATAGGCAACTGAAATTTTTCTTAATCTATACTGCACAAATGGTGAAATATATGAAATTTGCATATTTATTGATAAATGCACTATTTATTAGGGTTCTGTGAATATTTGATTTTATTTCTTTTTAAATAAGTTTTAAGCATTTACTCAAAATGAGGGTTTCACATAGAGTTCTTAATACAATAATTGGAATTCGGTAGGACGGAGCACAAAGATCCAATTAGAATTTCAGCAATTATATTATGGAAACCAAACCTATTATATCACAACAAATAACACATATCAAATAAATAACTATCTGAGTATGTACACTAAAACTCACAGTTAAATTATTATTATAGAAATGCGTTTTTGCTGTTTTTCACCTGACCGGAGATTGTTTAATTTAGCTTTTGTAAAATTCCTTTTTTTAACTTAATTTACTTTTTTATTTACTATTTTTTATTGTTTACAACTTTGCCAGAGTAAATTTTCAGTTGCTTTTTTACGCCAGCCACGTGTAACCTTTTATAGATTTTATATAAAAAGAACTGTTAAATCTAACTTCAAATTAACAATACATCTTATTAAACAATTAAATAACAAATAACTAAACAATAGTGCTCACAAACAAAAAAATAACAACGGAAGAAAATATTTTCGTGTTTGTATTTTCAAATATTGTAGTATATCTCTTGACCGAAAAGTTACCGACCAGGTTATTTCTAATATACATTTTTTTTTCCTTGACTTTCAAATATTGCTGTTAAACAATTCTTAACTTTACTTGTTTTTGAGATACCGGCGGCGGACTTTTTTACCAGTAGAAAAGAGTAATAGTATATACAATTTGAGAACGCACCAAGTTTTGATTATAAAAATAAATATAGTATATATTAATATTATGCTAATTGTCATACAATTACAATCTAATTCTGATGATTCATCAAAATAACGAGAACTGATGCTGAAGCGGTCAAGCGTTTGCCATATATAAGTATATATATATATATATATATATATATATATATATATACATTCGCTAATTGGACTGATTGGCCAAACTAACTCCAGCTTTACAGCTCGATTATGCAAATTCAGCTAAATAAAGCCGATCCTAACTTGCCTTCACTCTACAACTTTCCTCATTTCACTTGCTCTGAATACTTCACACACGTACTATATCCACTCCAGGGATTATTATTTCATTACAATCCTGCGCTTAGACAATATTTAATGTAATTATTTTATATTATTATATATTATACTTTTTTCTTGTTAAAAGGATTTCAATAAATATATTGATAGTAGCCAATCTTCGGAAGTTGGGGAGGTTTTCATGAAAATTGAGTTTTAAAATAAAATAAAAAATAATGGAAATTTAATATGCATTATTATGAGTGATATAATGTTGATTTACAATTATATTAAGTTTAAATAATATTAATAATAGTTCTTCAAATTATCTTAGCTGGCAATTTAGTTATTGGCGTAATAAAGTACTTCGTTAATTTTCCGGGTTTCTGTAGAGATAGGTATACCACATATGAATTTCAAAATTCTGAAAGTTTATCAAAATTGTAATTGTATATAAACCATATTAATAAAACTATGAATTTACGACATATTGGTTAAAATTGGTTATAATGTTTATCGAGCATTTCAGTTTAAAGTTCGTTTAGTGTGAACTAGAGAACTATAAAACCTTAATTTTTTTTATGTAATTTTTCTTCGTTTTTTCTTTATTTACTAGTATCACACATAGGTCACTAAATGTATGGTAAGTTTAATAAGTAAAAGTTTATTGAAACTTGATTAAAATTGGACGTAAAATGTTACATAAATACATGACAAATTAGTGATAAAAAGTGACATATTTTTGTTTAGATATAAATACCTACTATAGTATATTCATTAGATTTGTGGCGTCAATAGTGTGTACTAAAAAAGAGATAAAACTTTTAGCAATTCAAGTATTATTACTTCATAGTACATAACTCACATTATCTAGAGTAAATTACGTAAATAGCAATTTTTAAAAAGGTTCTGAAGCAGAAAGTAAAGGTGTTAGAGGTTTCAATGAAAATCAAAGAAGTTAAAATTATTATTGAATATTTTTTAAAAAATACCTTCGAAAATTTTGTTTTTTTTTACATCAAGTTGTCAGTGATTTGTGTTCAAAAATTGTACAATATTGAACATAACTAATAATAACAACAATTGATTAATAGAATAAAAACTACCAAATGTTGTCGTATTATATCATTACTTAATATCAAATATTTTTTAAGTCAATAATGAAATAAATACTTAATGAGTTCATGAGGTCATTAAACCAATAAATAATATAAAGAAATAGAAATAGAAATAAATAGAAAAAATAATATGAAAAAATACTTCTGTCTAAACCACGAGTAGGCAGATTATAAAACTTATATTTAATTCAATTCATATTTTCATAAATATATTTTAGTATCTAAATCATTTTAATTTTGGAATTTTTTATAGTGTTTAACTAAAACCTCTCATTTAGATAACATTCAATAGTTCTAAAAATATTACATCTAACAATATTGATCATGATTTAATTACATTCCCAGTTTAATTTAAATTACATTACTCGAAGCTGGTTATAGCTTTAATGATTTTTTTTTATTTCCATCTAAACTACAACTGCCTGAGAAGGCATTCAGTAATTGTTGTGATTGGTTATTAAATAAGTTTTTAAAATACTACCCATTGGTAGAATTTCATGTTAGTATAATAAATACAAATATGTGAAAATAATTGCAAGCAGGTAATAAATATAAATATGTGAGAATAATTACAAGCACTATACAAAATATATAACTATACTAAGTCTAATGGATCTAATCTTCTTAGTCACTTGACAGTGGTTGCTTTAATGAAAAATTAAATTAGTCAAATATATTATATATTTATCTTAACTTCATGGGTATTTTAAAGACAACGTTTAGAGGAGGAAACATATCAAATTATCATTTATAAAGCAAATCGATTTTTAGAAGGACCTCGCAAAGTTGTCGAAAGTCCTCGAGAACCATCTATGCGATGTTTGTCGGGCCATTTCTGAAATGAGCCTGAATACTGTGTGTGCTTCATAAAAAGTAATTGGTCTGTTTGCTGCCGTGTTTGGATTTAATTAGAAAACAGAAATAAATAAGTACTCCGAATATGAACCGATGCCGAACTCCTAAAGAATTTTAATGATCCCGAAGCGAGCAAACGCAAATGGCAGAAAACTTGGAGGCAGTAAAGCAAAGTTACGATCAAATGGCATTGGAAATTCTACAAAGCACGCGTCGCACTGTTTCCATCATTTCCATTCATACCACGATTGATGTATGTAATATAATTACTTTAGTAATTATTTTCAACTGATGCGAAAATATTTATTATTCGTAGCGAATTTATTCGATCGGGCACGTAATTTAATTCGATAGGCATTTGTTGTTTGCCTAAAAAATATTTTATAATAATTCATATTTACTATATTTGTTTTGAAAGTTTAAAAGCGATTAACTTATACCCGAAAAAGTTAGATTTCGCCCAAAGTGAGTTTTTGCCATAAAATTAATAACTACTTGCTAACGTTATATTGTGTGTCAAGGTGATACCGAATCGTTTGGAACCAAAACTGAAGAAGTGTGTGTATAGAGCTGATTTTTGAGTATTTTTCAATGGTTGTTCATAAGCATCTGTTCCAATTCTCAACTTCAATAGACGTAACTCGATAAGAACTAGTGTTGATTATTTTTACCTTTTTCCTTATTGTTAGTCAGATGCTTGTCAGATCCCCTGAAAATTGAGAGGCAGAAGCAGCATTACTTCTTGTATTGATTGCTTCAATACTTTACAATCAGCCGTGAAAGAGGCAAACAATAAAAATTTTCGGTTTCTTTGAATGAAGACAACTGTTTTGGCATGATTTGCAATAAATTGATGCTGGCAAAGCTGTAAAAAAAACTCCATCCAATGCGATAACTGTGACAGATCCTTCTATTTGAAGTGTGTCGATATGACAAACTGCACTGACTTGACATGCACCAATACGCCTAGAAATTGTGCTTGAATGTTTTAAAATGTTTTTGTCAACAATTTTATTTCAACCAAGTTTATTACTTCTTTTCAGTCATTTAATTAACATTTTTACTGAAGTCACTGTTTTTTTTTTCAATTTCTACCCTTCATTTCGTGTCAACGACTTTGAATTTTTAAATTTGAAACGGGTTCATATTCAGCACCGTCAGGGTGAGAATTTGAAGTATATAGCAGCATTTATTTAGAAAAAAATTTGGTTTTGTCCCATTTCTTCCTACAAATACACTATTTTGCCATTCAAAAATAGATACATACTTCCAAACATAATTGCACCACATGTATATATATATATATATATATATATATATATATATGTTTGTGTGTGTGCGTGTGTTTGTGTAATTCGAACAAACAGCATTCTCGATCCTCCTCGCATTCGTTTCCATATCACGATTGATATTTGTAATATAATTACTCTAGTAATTATGCTCAACTGATGCGAAATATTTGTTATGGCTAATATTTATTTTGCGTTTTAATTGCGTATTAAACAATTAAATTGGTTTGTATTGTCGACAGATATTTTCGAAATAATTGAACGTAGCCAAACTATCTGCGGCATCAATCAATGGTGCGGAATGTATTTAATTATCTACGGCAGCCTATTGATATTTCAATAATACTCGGCGTAAACACTGTACTGTATGCGTTTGCGTAACTTACTTTTTTAGTTTTAATTAAAACATTCATTGGATATTTGCATATTTGTTATTTGATTCGAACGTGCGTTTGCCCATTTCTATAGTTTTTTGTGGCATCATACGAGTTTTTGTTGAATTGTATAAATATTTGACCGCGTATCAGATATAGGCAAACATATCATTTCGCATATATATATGAAAAGTTATTTGCAATAATAATACTAGTAGCTTAATAACGAGTATGAAATTATATGAAATTTGAATTCAACTTATTTAAACGTTGTGCACATGTAACTAACTATATCATCTAACAATAATAACTATATCATCTAACAATAAGATAATTGGGATGAAAGTAAAAAGACTTTCTTACAAACTCTTTGTTTTCAAATCAAATTTGTACATAGTATATAAATATGTCCTTCGTTACAAATCACTATAATTTTCAAACTTTTGTAGTGCTTTAATTATACCATTTTATATACCGAATACTCTACTGTTGTGGGTAGTCCCGTAACGCCGGATGATACCTAAAGCCGGATACTCTATTTAACACGTATTATTTGAACGAGTATAAATCTTTTTATTTCAAAATACAAATGAAAGGGGCGCGGGGGGCACATAGGTGCAGGATCACGTGTTAAGACTCACCTGTGACGCACACGGCCACGGCGGGAGCACCGCTTAGTTGTTTAAGGCGCAAAAACCGGCGTCACCTAAATATCAATGGAAGTAATTCTAGTGTATTTATGCATTTATATAGAAATAACAGTAGTACTTGATTGTTATCCGTAAAATGGCAGAATATTATTAGATATTTTAAATAATTTCTGTAGGTAACACCAAACGAACGAACATGTCTGCCTCTTAGTACCGGACACTAAGTCGTCCCTTAGCGCCGGAAGTAATCAAATTGATATTTCTTGTGAGAATTGACGTAATTTATTCTAATTATTAAATATTAAAAGATCTGTATGAGTGCTAACGGTCACTACATACCCCCATTTTTTTTTTATTTTCCAGTCAAAGAATGAAAATATTATGATGAATGCTCCAGCTGAGAGCATCGGTGTGGCCCAGCCAAAAGGGTGGATAATTAGTGATTTTTTTTGCAATATCTAAGAATATTCGTCAAACACCAATATGCAGACATTCCAGAGTGTGGAGATGGCTACATATGTGTTCAATGCTGGTAATTTTGAAATGTCCGGTACTAGGTGCCACTTTGCAAAATCAATTAAAATCATATTTTTTGTTACCAAAGTTTGATTGATAGTATTAATTATTGTTTAGCAAAGATTGCGTTTTTGTTAATTTAGTTTGATTACTAACTTTGTTATCTAACATAAGACGTAATTTAATAAACATTTCTTAAAATATTTTTTGATTCATTTATAAAAAACCTTAGGTGTCCAGCACTCGGGGACTTTACCCTACAAATGAAAACAAAATGTACGTGGATTTTGTATTGTAGCAAGTTGCATGAACTTCCTGATATTTGTAGAAATTGTATTATTCAATAATATTTTATTTTGCTATATGATTCACCTGCCTACCTTTTTGTCTATCTACTTCTCTATATTTGTTCCCATCTATCTCTATACCTCTTTATTTGCCTATCTGTTTACTTATTCATCTGTATAGCTGTTCATCCGTATACCTTAATATTGTGATTTAATCAAATGGTTCTGTTAACAATAATAAGATATTTTTTAAAATAAACACTTGTATATTTTATCTAAATAGCTGAATCCCAATTCCTATTAATCAAGTATTGGGAAGTTCTGCAACTTACGTTATTAAAACGAACTGCAACTTATGTATTACTAGTTATTTGTTTATTTGGTTTGATATCCAACAGAAAAATATATATGAATATTGTGTTACATATTTATTATTAATATTTATCATTTATTATATCATTATATATCAATATATAATAAATTAATACTTATCCAATTGATTAAATTTACTTTCACCCAGCTAAATCAACTATACACGATTGCCTTGAAACGCATATCTCAATCCGGAAATTCCGTTTGATTTATAAAGAATAGATTACTACGCATTACACTAAATGAAACTTTTGACAGGGCCGTTTTCCTGGCCGCCCTCGGGGCTCTTTTGTATCAACATTGCTGTTTAGAAAGCTATTAACTAAAGCTCATGTGACCAATGCAAGCTTATTAATACACCACATCCTCATTTCCGCTCAAACACGGTCTGCTGAATGTAATATAATTCATATACAATTCGCATAGGACTTGGAATAATCCAAATCAAAACGCATGGTAATGTGTTTAATTTCTGCTAGCTTGGTACTGGCGATTGCATATGCGGTTGCAAATTGAATATGTATTGTAGGAGTAAATTTACTAATATTAACTGGTATAATTATTTATATTGTTTCACAACTTTATACTTCGGTATTTTTTTGTTTCTGTAATTCTGAATTCTGTTTTTACTGTTTTTGCAATAATTTATTTAAAGTCTTTTCAGTAGTGCTCGTTGTTACAAAAAAATAATAGTAATAAAACTAGATATTTAACCAACCAACATAGATATCAACAAGAAATGTTCTCTAATATATTCTGTTAGCGATTTCTTATTTTAAATTGCACTTCAGTCTGATCAGTCGATTGTAACAATGAGCCCCACTTCTGGGGTAGGTACCCTGTTTCGACGAAAGGATCACAATTCTGAAATTCTGATCAAAAATTCTGAAATTTAAAGCATGCAAAACTATTTAACAAATTTGATCTGCAAAGAGCAACAAAGATCTGCCTGACTGCCAGTTTTTATTATTTAAACATTTATAAGAAGAAGCACAATTTTGTCTTTCAATGGTAATTTTACTATATCTTGTTTGAGAGAAGAAAATATTTTGCCTTTATCTTATAAGTTTGTGCCATTTTCTTAAAAGATGGATACAAAAATATGAATTGAGAATCCTTGTTGAATTTGAATAAAGTGCCAGTATCATAATGGCCCACGTGGGACAAATCAAATAAAATGTGAAATAAATCATTATTTTCATAATAATTTGACTACAAAAATTTGATTTGGATATGTTATTTCTGAAACGTAGTGCAAATTTGGGCGATAGCAATTGTTTAATGATTAGTGCTTGTCATATGCTTGTAAACCGGTCTAAACTGTCAATAAACATTATAAAAGTAATTTGCAGAATTAGTGATATTTGCGTTATAACAAGGTATGCCATGTAACATCGATGATCACTTTAAATATATCGACAATTGTTCGCCAATATTGGTACGAGCCAAATTTGATATTATTCAAAAATCATTTTGTTCTAATTTAGTAGCATTTTGTTTTTTATATATTATTTGTCCGTACATTTTGCAACTTTATTTACTGGTATTCATAGTACTTTCTAAAGTTAATGAAGGCAATTCGTGCTCAAGAGTTTCGACCAATATCGATACCATCATTTTTTGTGAATTTTCAATATTCAAACGTATAGTTTGAAAAAATTTTCAATAAAGATTAATACTGTATGATAGAATTCAAATATTTTATATATTAATTAGTTCGCATATTTTTTAGATCATATTTTGAACGCCATACCATGTTTTCGCTTTCCTAATCCAAATTAAAATATTTATTAAACCTGTTATTTACTAATTTATATTTTTGAATAGTTACTTAACACTGTTTCTACGGGCGTCGTCTTTAGACGACATTCGCTTGACAATCTGTGTGAATGTCGTCAATAGACGACGTGTAACAATTTTCGAGAATTTTCATTCGTTATTACTGTGTATTATATTTTTATGAAAGATTTAGTGTAACAAACATAAGCGGTACAAGAGCTGTTGACGTAATTTTAAATTTTTCGTATAGACAACATTTTTTATTTTTTAATTTGAAATTGGCTTAAATGTAGCTTCTTAATACTGAACTATAAAATTATATTGATGTATAATATCTGTTCAAAAAATAATTTATCTAATGCAATCAAGCAAATTACAAAAAGGCGTATTGTAACATAAATAGAAAGGAATTATGCACATGAATTTTGCGTTCTGACAAGTTAGTTTTAATGATTTATTCTTCTGCCAAACTAGATTTAATGATTAATCTTCTGGCAACTGATTTGAATTCTGCCTTTAAGTTTATTTGTGATGTAAATCACAAATCAAAAATTTAAAATAAACTATTATTTTTGCATTAGATAATTTTATGAAATTCCAATCTTATGCAAAACACAATAATATATGATGGTGTTGTTATAATTAAGTGCGATAACAGTACTATCTTATTATTAGCGTATAGGTATTGTAAAGAATCATTCCAAAGTAGTGATGAAAATTTAAGTTCAATCACTTCCGTAGTTTCTATTTTACCATAGAACATAGCAGAACATGATTATTATGAAGTTTTCAAATTCCAAATTCTTATCGCTGCAAGTGAAGTATAACTCGGTGAAACTGTGAGCATCATCTAATAAAGAAGGAGTAGAAAAAGCTGGTGTAGTACATATCCAAGCATTTCACTTTATTGCCTCAATCTTGTGTTGTTCTTCAAGTCGTTAACACAAAGGACGTATATTCTTCGAGATGACTTGAACAGAAGTTCTATCTCTTTTATATCGTAAAAAGACTATATATTCACTTTAAGTTGTAACATACAAAAGGATAAATAAATCTAAGCGCGACATTTCTACCTTTGTACACTTGAACATTAATGATACCACTTACGTATAATCATTTAAAAATGTGATAAACCGATTTATTATTTTTTTAAACTAATTACCTAAAGCTCTAAGCTAATATAAGAGTTAATTGAAATAATATTAGAATTTTTTATTTCAAAACTACGCTTGCGTTCTTTAACAATTTTGTTAATGATGGAATAGCGATTTTACATTATCCTATCAACTGGGGGTATTTTTAAATCAGCAGGAATAATTTTATTTCATGCTGGTCAATTTTAATTATAAAAGTTTTTATATAAAACGTCAGATTTTTATGAATATTTCAGCTTTGTGCATTAGTCGCATTGGCGAGTGAGTACTTTTGTGCCGCGACAAAAATGGTACTTCTAATTTTTTTCTTGAACATTTTTTTATAAATTGACTTAGAATTGCATGCTGATTTCAAACAAACTTTCCAATTTTCTGTAACAACTCTAGTTTTTGAGTTTTAATAAACTACCACAATAAGTCATTTCGGCTATGATTATTGCAGTTTAACAAATAACTAAAAGTTTTGTCTGCTGTTTTTGGTATGGCTCCGCCTTGTGTGCATAATCTAGATTTTAATACATTTGTGGTGAATATATTTTTGACAAATAGGTTTTTACATATGTCGACGTATGTCGAACTGCGTGAAGTCATTGTATTTCAACCACTTTAAAACTGAATTACGAAAACGTGGGTTCTTGGTGCTATATGAAAAAGTTGGATAGTATATTTACGATATCATTCAGAAGAAAAAAGGAATGCTATAATTTTAACCTTGTCATTTAGGAAAAACCTTGACAATCACTACGACAATTATTTATTCTGCATGGTAAATACCAATGAAATAAGTTCAGGCAATGGAAGTAGATTGTCATAAACTACAACCCTAATGGTATTGAGGTCTATTTACGACCAGCTGTACTAACCCTATCATAATTTTGATCATAAATAAAAAAAATACAACAAAAATTTGATATATTTCATAAATTAAGTATTTACCTAAAAAAAGAACCAGGAACTTTTGGTTGAAGTGCAGACTGTTTTAAAGTTGACATTGGGAACTTGAACTTTCAGAGAGTTCTTTTCGTCAATTTGGAAGTATGAAGGAAGGACATTTGAAAACATCTATATTAAGGACCACCCTAATATAAAAACATATATAAGATAATATAAGTTATAAAAATGAAATGTTGTAGGTGGCTAAACGCTCCAAGTAAGCAAGGTCAATAAAAAAAATTGGATAAACTGTCTAAGGTCGTTTTCAAATCAACTTGCTCTAATGAAGTTATTTGCGATAATTAATTATAAATATAAATATAAATATAAATATCCTGCTAATAATTATAACCTAGAACATCAACATCTCCTGCTCATCATGTGATGGATGTGAAAGCCAGCTTTAGAAGAGAAGACGGAAAAAATTAAAAACTACAATACAATACATTTGATATAATTGCTTTGAACTTATTACCCGCATTCTCATTCACAACAGTTTTTTGGAAAATCTTGGTGATATTAACGAAGAGCAGGGCGATAGAATCTACCAAGGCATCAGGACTTTGGAGGAGCAAAGGTAGAACTTTCACCTTCCTTGGCTGACAATTGTTGGAGCTTTCGACGAAATCAGCCAGGCCTTGTCCATGCTTGAAAATCACATAAAAAGTTTTTTGAAGACATAAAATAAAATATATTGTATTTTTATTGTAATTTGAGGTGCAACTAGTATATTGGCATATCTCAAAAACTAGAGCTGTTAGCAAATCTAGTTATAATAGTTGTTACTGTTTTCGGAATCAACATCCTTGAATTACTTAAAAACCATTATAAAATCCCAGGAAAAAAATTTAGTGTAGCGCAGTGTTATCTTTAAATTTTACACGAGTGTTTTAAAGATTATCATGCCAAAATGTTGCAGTGAATTAGTTAATTCTATATATACTTGAATGCAAAAAGCATTACTACAGTTTTTAGTGGTGGTTTCAAATATACCATCTTTTTAATGTACAAGTTTTATAATTCATATATCTCAAGTTTGATGAATTAGACAGTTCTTTGAAATGTGTTTAGGACTCGTGTAGATTATATGTAGGTATTTGTATGTGAACGAATGTATGGGTTTTATAATTCACATTTTTCAGGTATGTTTATTTCGTCATCAAGTTAAAGTAACTGTCATAACTGTTATCCACATATAATGAGCGCGCCGCCGGTTAAGTACTCGAGTTTATTGTTTGCGATAACTCAGAAACATGAAAGAACACGTCAAAACTTTCCTCGAACAGAAACGCATGATCGACATCGCGTCGTGCGAATGAAGGGGACGAATTATCTTGCCCGTCAGTTTGTTAACTTCTGCAAGAAACCTGACTGAGATACTACTTCTTGGCTGCCAGCGTGGCGGGTTATGCAAAGTATCAGGATAATTAGATATTCCATTACTAGAATACCAAAACGTCAAGCTAGACTGTTTTCATACTCAAAAATAGTTTCAAACGTAAACTATATTGTAAATGGAACGATTTTTGTGCACTGGTAATTTGTGATAACTTCTTTCATAAGACAAATATTATGATAATTGACATTTTACTCTTGCATGTTAGTTAAATTCTCGAAGAAGCCCAGCGTGGTTAAGGACATGGGCTAGCGCAAACTAGAACTATGTTTGCATTGTGCACATTCCCAGGACGGTTGTGATAAGTATAAACATCGGTTAAAAACCAGTCTCTATAAATACCAAAATGGTTTAAAACAAATTTTATTGTCAGAAATATATAACAGAACACAACCCAACCATGTAAACAAAGCCTATAAATATAGTATAACTATATAAAAATAATAATGCATTTTACAGCCCTAGGGCAGGACCGTGATCTAAGTTAAACTGCAATTTGATTCACGGGAAAATAGTGTGAGAAACTTCTTATTATCATTTCACACCGCAGAACCCGAAGTATTTACTTGCAATTGAAAAAATATTTTTGATCTAAATTTTCAAATAAAATTGACATCGTTGCTGCCATATGTCAGATTGCCACTAGGTTGCGTATTAACCGGTTGTTTCATAGAATATATAACAAATATAATTTGTTAAACAAAGTTAAGAATTTTCTTTCCCCTTTCTCTTTTATAGTTCCTCTTACAATTAGTTAAGTTTGATATTCCTTACTGATAACCACATGTCACAACCATACATAACGATCAGTTCTGGAAACGAGTAATCGGTATCACTGAGCTAAACTACCTACGCAACAACTAATTGCTGGTAATTAACTATTATTGTTAAACTTACATCAAAATGAGAAAGAGTGTTTTATCTGTAAATAAGTAACAGTTATTATTAAAAGATATCGACTAAAATCTAACTTTTGACTCTTTGAAGCAAAACGTTTACAAATCAAGTGGAGATCTGACACAATGATGGAAACTTGTTCGAACAAACGTACTTTGTTCTTTCCCCTTCAGGCTCTATCTCAAAATCAGTATAGTTTAGCTGTTATATCGATCGTCACTACCGTATCCTGCCACAACCATACTCCTAATATATGAAAAAAACTAGGCCTTATGTTATGTTTTCTTCTATAATAAAAGTGATAATATTTCCGTGAATCTTCCTCAACACCGCTGTGATATTTGAGGGAACAATTTCATACGACCGCTAAAAATCGTGAATCACAAATTCTCAAACACAAAAATCTAGGTCGACAATCCAGTATTGAAATGATTGAAATTACAATCCGCGAAAAAGAATTCATTTAAATAACATACACAACTACAAAAAAGCTTTGTGTCCCCCACTTTTTAATTATCGCGACCGCATCGACGTATTGCTCGTTGGCGTACGCAATAAACTGGAATCAATACAAAACAACTCACTCACACAATTCGAAAAAGCTCGTCCAGAGGATTCGAACACATGTACATGGGTCATACAAACACAAAGATTCGATAATACATCCAGCAGCGCGAAAATCTAAATGAAGCGCGCCGTTATTGAAACGGCAGTTTTCCCGGCTCCATTTTGAATTATTAAAACATAGCACGCGCGAAAATGTCTCCACCGGATTCGCCCCAGTTGTGCGTTCGTTAGAGCGGCAGCTGGGAAATCTTTAATCTTAAAAGCGTTATTTTATTATTATTATTCAATATAATCAATGGACAAATCGAGCAGAATATGAAGTTAAACTAGTGGGGTGCATGGTATCGTGCCTTAAGGCAAATTGCTGTAACTTCCCGAACCGTAATTAAACATCTTGGTACTGAACTCAAAAAAAAAAAAAGGAAAATGTGTAGACATTATTGAAATACCTATAAAATATCTGATAATTTGAAGTACATATGTCCAATAAATATTTTTGGCCGCAAAATATCATTTTTTGCCTTGTTTTAATTCAGAGTCCATAACCGCTGGACCTGTTTTCCCAAACATTTAATCATTTCTTCATCTTGTCAATACAAGTAAAATCTTTTCTTATTCTCTAAAAACCTGAGTTAAAGTTTTTGGCACTTTTTGCGCCGTATCTTTGGAACGGCTAGACCTGCCTCCGCCAAAAGCTAATCAGCACGTCTCCTTATCAATACGAATCGAATGTTTTTTAAATTATTCAAATCGATTGGTCGGTGTTCCCGAAAAGGTCGACGAAAATTTGTATCCGCACATACACACACATACACACACGCATACATCAATTTTTTCTAAGGCATGCCCAAATGTTCAAATACCTTTGAAACGTGAAGATATATAAACATTTGCATTTTCGATTTTTTTGCGATTACTATAACTAACCCTACGGGAAGTTAAAAAATGCCTAATGAAATTTTTTTTTGTTAATTGATAAACTTGTTTAGTTACATCAGTTTGGCAACACAATTAAATTATAATAGAACTCAGGCAAGTTATGCTTTAATGTCATTTTAGAGAACTAAACTGAATGAATAGTTATATATTAAAAATAAAATATCAGTAGGGGGAAGTGCCCGAGTGCCGGACACCTAAGGTTATTTATAAATAAATCAAAAATCATTTTACAATATGTTTATTAAATCATGACCTATGTTAGATAACAAAGTTAAAAATCAAACTAAATTAACTAAAACGCAGTCTTTGCTAAAGAATAATTAATACTATCAATCAAACTTTGGTATAAAAAATATGATTTTAAACAGTGGCACCTAGTACCGGACATTTCAAAATAACCTGCATTAATCACATATGTAACCATCTTTGCAAGATATTGCAAAAAATATCACTAATTATCCACCCTTTTGGCTGGGCTACACTGATGCTCTCAGCTGGAGCATTCATTATAAGATTTTCATTCTTTGACTAGAAAATACGAAAAATGGGGTATGTAGTGACCGTTAGCACTCATACAGAACAAAATTGAATAATTAGAATGAATTTCGTCAATTCCCACAAGAGATATCAATATATTTACTTCCGGCTCTAAGGGACGACTTAGTGTCCGGTGCTAAGGATCAGACAATTTCATTCATTTGGTGGTACCTACTAAAATTGTTTAAAATATCTAATAAAATTCTACCATTTTACGGATAACAATCAAGTACTACTTTTGTTTTTGAATGCCACTAAGATATAAATGCATAAATACACTAGAATTACTTCCATTGATATTTAGGTGACGCTGTGTTTTTGCGCTTATAACAACAAAGGGTTGCTCCCGCCGTGGCCGTGTGCATCACAGGTGAGTTTTGGCGCGAGATCCTGTACATGTATGCTCCCCGCGCCCCTTTCACTTGTATTTTGAAATAAAAAGATTTATACTCGCTTAAATATTACGTCTTAAATAGAGTGTCCGGCTTTAGGTGCCGTCCAGCGTTACGGGACTTTCTCCTATTGAATATATAATTTTTGGTTAAAAATGGTTATAATCCTGAGCATCCGCTATGAGCAAAATTCGCATATTATGCTATAAGCAAAAAAGAAATTAAGTAACAAAATAATTAAAGTATGATCCATTACAATTATATTTTTCATGAAATTTCTCTCATTTCTCCATTTTTGTTTTTATATAATTGTGTTTTTTATATGAATATCCACTTACTTGTAAGGCTATGGTGTTTATTTCAACAGAGAACTCATATCTTCATTATTGTATTTTGAAAAACTTCAATGAGTGATATTTGCTAACTGGATGTTATGAGATTTGATAATGGTAATATGGTAATTCATTCACTTTATAAGTGGTAAAATGTTCAGATTATTAGATCTAATATTCTTCAGATTGGTATATGTAAATATAATTATTCTCACAATTTGTATGTGTACAGAATATATCTAAAAGAGAATATATGATTATTATTAATATAATAAATAACTATAACTAAGAACTATCGATACTTGTAAATAATCGACTTAATCTATAAGAATTAGCTTCTCAGGTAAAATTTTTAACTATTTATTTCGAAATTAAAGTTCGATTTTATTAAATATTGCGATATTTTATTAATATTTTAAACGTAAATAAACTGTAATTGTTTATAATAAATTAATGTACCTAAAATAAAAAAAATGTATGTAAGTGTGAATGTCACTGGTAATCACCAGGTACTTAAGGCTTATTGCTCCAAACTTTCATGATTTTTTATAATTATACCGCTATTTTAGTATGTTTGTCCATGAAATCTATCTTCGTATACAAAGTTATAACATAGTCTTCCATAACATTGGTCTATTTTACAGCAGAATCGGCTTCTTAATCTAATAAAACTAAATTTACCTATAATCACAGATACAGCTTCACCTTTTAGTTTTTATATATAAAACGTCTAATCGCAAAGCAAGTACATAACATTTTGACAGTTTTCAGTACCATTTTGTACTCACGCAACATAACATAGCCTTGCCATAGCATTGTTTTATTTTACAGCAGAATCGGCTTCCTAATCTAAAAAAAAATAAATTTACCTATAGTCACAGATACAGCTTCACATTTGTTAAGTTTCAGATTCACCAACAAATTCGGCATCGGCATAACAATCAATATTTGTGAGAGGTCACTCAGTTGATAAATATATATTTTACACAATTCGTTTTAGTTTGATTATTCTACAGTAGAATACCCCCTTAATTATAAGAATTAGCTTTTAGGTAAAATTTTTAATTATTTATTCTGAAATTAAAGTTTGATTTTACTAAATATTAATCAATTCGATATTTCATTCATATTACAAACATAAAACAAACTAATATCTGTAATTGTTTATAATAAATTAATGTATTTAAAATTAAAAAAAAATGTATTTAAGTGTGAATGTCATTGGTTTTCAAACTTTCATGTTTTTTATAATTCAACCGCAATTTTAGTATGTTTTGCCATGAAATCTATCTTCGTATACAAAGTTATAACATGGCCTTGCCATAACATTGGTCTATTTTACAGCAGAATCGGCTTCTTAATCTAATAAAACTAAATTCACCTTAATCACAGATACAGCTCCACATTTTAGTTTTTATATATAAATCGTCTAATCGCACAGCAAGTACGTAACACATTGACAGTTTTTATTACCATTTTATATTAACGCAACATAACATAGCCTTGCCATAACATTGGTCTATTTTACAGCAGAATCGGCTTCTTAATCTAATGAAACTAAATTCACCTATAGTCATAGATACAGCTCCACATTTTAGTTTTTATATATAAAATATTTGACAGTTTTCAGTACCATTTTATATTAACGCAACATAACATAGCCTTGCCATATCATTGTTTTATTTTACAGCAGAATCGGCTTCCTAATCTAAAAAAAACTAAATCTACCTATAGTCACAGATACAGCTCCACATTTTGGTGTTCATATATAAAACGACTAATCGCACAGCAATTACATAACATTTTGACAGTTTTCAGTACCATTTTATATTAACGTAACATGGTCTTGCCACAACATTGGTCTATTTTACAGCAGAATCGGCTTCTTAATCTAAAAAAAACTAAATTTACCTATAGTCACAGATACAGCTCCACATTTGTTTTCAGATTCACCAACAAATTCGGCATCAGCATAACAATCAATATTCGTGAGTGGTCATTCAGTTGATTAATATATGTTTTACACAATTCGTTTCAGTTTGATAATTTAAATTTAAATCTTCAAAACAATTTTCATCAGCCCTTTATCTATTCCATGTTGATCGTCGTGCGGGCGGACGCCTACTACACGTCGACAGACAATGCCTACGAATTGCGAGTACTTGTGTGTTCTGTCGGGGGCTACGGTTTTTTTTTGTGTCCCGCTTGTTTAATAATAATACCGCACCTGACGCGAATGATTGATAGGTGAATTAAAATGATGGATATTGTTTGACGTACTCCTGCAAAAAATAATAATGCTTCAATTGTTTTAATACACACTTTTTTCTCTTGTAATTTCGAGCAAACAGATTAAGGGGGATACGACAGGATTGCTCGCTTAATAGAGTTTCTTGGTCGTAGTTGGTTGTACATGATTAATTGTGTATTCAACGTTCCTAATTGAAAAGATAGGTATTTGACTGGTGGTACAAATGTTATTTTGATTGATTGATATTTATTTAATTATTAATAATTAGATTTTATAATAATTTTATATCATTAGCATTTATTGATATAAATTAAAAAAATATAAATTTTTGATATTTGGAATGTTCATTTACTCAATTTAATTTAATCCTAATTGAAAAACAGGAAATGATATTTTTTGTCGAATTAATAGTAAAAACTTGAGAATATAGGAAAGTAAATACGCAAGCAGAGCATATTTGTTCAACCAGAAAAAATGAGCTTTATACTAATAGAATAAGCCATGAATTAAAACAGAATGTGAAAAAATTTAAAGTGAAAATGGTAAAATTGAATAGTAGTATCTGGATAACAGAAAATATTAACTACGAGTAAAAATAATTATTCATATGTTATAGAAAGGCAGATTTTATATTAAATATTATTACTATATGATGAAGATATAGATTCATAATAGTAAGTTTTTGTTAAAAATAAATATTTTTAACTTTCCGAAGGAGAAGCTTATGTTTTCATCAAAAAATCCTAATCGCTAATTTTATGTTTTCTCAACGTTTTAAGCCATTTTGAATCAACTGAGACCTAAAATGAGTAATTTTTTTGACGTTTGTTAAAATTAAAATTGCACGATTTTTTATAAAAATTATTGATATTTGAAATTTTGCTGTTTAGAAAATACTCCGAGGAAACGTGTTAGTTCGTTTTCAATTATGTTAAAGCAAAATACCAAGACCAACTAGTTTTTTTTTAGTCTGATTGGCATTTATTTTGTTGATTTTAAGTGCTTTATTTGCGATATTATTATCAAACTATTACTTCTCATTCTAAGTATATTTTAAATACACATTTTATCAAATTGCTTTGCGTTGCGTTTACGTCTAAATTGCTAATACATGCACATTGAGCACATATTATTATTCTTTTAGTATTGGCTTCGCAAAGGCAAAATTAGTACGAATCCAAATTTATTGTCTGATCATTTAAAAAAATTCAAATGCAATTTGAACATATTACTTTAAAATTTGTCATGTCAAGTTTGTGTGAGGTCTTGCTCTTTCAGTTAAAGTTAAGTTGTTAATTTATTAAATTTTATGCACTAAAATAAAATTATATAAAAGAAAGAAATTTAAAGCTGTTTAATAAATTTAATTTCAAACAATATTTATCAATTTTTATATAATACACAGAAAATTTTATTTTATGTGTAATTAAAATTTATAGGTTTGCCTATTTATAACTTGTTTTAATCGCAAAAAATAAACTAATATCAGAACTATTTAGAACTTTAAATTATTTAACAATTTAGAATATTTAAAAATTAAATATTTATTCTAAAAAAAAGTTGGCTATAGCTAAGATTTGCATGTTACGTAGGTACTATCCAATTTATTTTTTCTATCTAACAATTTAAGATAAAACTTTTTTTGATTGATCAGTAAATTTAAGTATTGTAAGAATTACCTGGAAAATTGAAGACACTTCTGTTGTTTATGAGGGACAGAATTTGTGTAGTTATACTCTTCTTAACCATCCACTTTAGCAGATCAGAACTAAAAATCAAGCAAATATCATCAACTTGAAGTAAATCTGATGTGTTATAAGGATATAACTGTAAATTAATCATTTCTAATTTTAGAAAATAACCAATTACTGTAAAAGCAAACAACTATAAACTATTATCAATATACCTATTATTATGACTAGAAAGCGAGTGTAGGTATATAATATGTATTACAAAAACATGTAATCACACGTCATTAGGCATGTTCCATTACTTTTGATTTTACTCTGACATACTACAGGCATTAATCCATCTCGAGGACTCGAATTCGACAGTTTATCATCGTTAGTGATGAAGATATCATACAAATGCTTTTTGTCTAATGTTATTCCCCACATACGTCTGATACTCCTTTTCAAAACAATATATGAAATATAGTTCCATTTATCAAAGTGCACGTAATATCACTCATGTAAATGCTGTGTATATTTCATTACGGGTGACATTTACATTAAAAGTTTTAGTTGAAAAAAATATAACGAAGGGGCTCCGCGTTTTGTTCTTTTTTGCTAAAAACAAGTTGTTTTCTAAAACATGTGTACCAATCTGTATGTTGCTTTTTCTATGGTTTGACAAAATACGCACTTACAAAATAAATCTGGATATTACAAATTATATTTAAAATGGAATAAGTTGATCGTATGTAACATTTTATATTTTGATTCAAATATACTTAATTAAATATATTGCTTCAAATAATTAGGTTACGTAATTTTTCTTTTCTTTTTGTTATAATGTTCTTTCTTTATATTGTTTTTGCGTGTTTTTTTTTACTTCTCAAAAAAGTCTGTTCTTTCAAAAAAATAAAATTTGCTAATTTTATATTTTCACGACGTTTCAAATAACTTTGAAACGTTTAATGATTAATTTGAAAAAGTAATGTATGGGTATGTGAGCCAATTTTTAAACGTTTATTTAAAGTTTCTGAAAACATGGCTGCATCGATATCAAAAATTAACTAGTGGTGTATGGCATCGTGCCTTAAGGCAAATTGCTGGAACTTCCCGTGCCGTAACAAAATGTTCGATGAAAACTAAAATATTATGAACAGTAGAAAATTTTATTAAAATAGCTAAATCTTAATTATTATTAAGTCGACTATTATTAAGAAAAGTTATGCAATTTGTCTGCAATTTTGGCAAAGTGCTACATACTTGTTTTAGTTGTAAGTTCGTATCATATTAGATACTCAATCACATGCTAATATATTTGTCGTAATTTTTCAGAGAAATGACTCAATCGCTTTTTTTATTTAAGTAAGATGATGAATAAAATTTCAACATTTGTTTAATAGAATTTAATAGAGAAAATTCAAATCAAATCATTTCAAAACATGAGCTTTGGATGGTTTGGGTTATCATGTTGCATAGTTAATTTAGGGACCGATTCTGCCGCATAACAGAAAAATGTTACGGCAAGGCCATGTTATGAAGAACTTTCCATACTAAATATTGCAAAAGCCATGCGATTGGTGTGGTCAGGCGTATTTCTCAGGTTGACAGATAGTAAACCTAACCTAAAAACCGCACAAATCTAATCTAATGTAGCTATAATGCAGAGAACTCAATCAAAAATTTTACGTACATTTCTTAATTCTCCGTGGTACGTGACAAATGAAACCATTCACAGCGACCTCAACATGAAAACGGTGCAATTAACGTTTAAAGAAGTTAAGGAAAAATATAAGCGCAAACTGGACTCACATTTGAACCCTTCTATAGTTGACATTACTCAACCTTTTGGCATTAGGAGGTTGAAACGACAATGGCCCTTAGACTTAGTCTTAGATTAGGTCTAATATATCATATTAATTGTAAAACTGAGAAGTTCTCATTGGAGTTCTTCTTAGGCATCACTCATAAATATTGTCTTTTTAGCTCATAGGAATCTTTATGTATTTCTGATTGCTAAATAAAACTGAGTTAAAAAAAAAAAAAAAAAAAAAAAACGCACAAATGTCAAAAAAACGATCTTTCTGACACAGCTCCATAACATACGAGCGACGTTGTAGTTTATGCGTAAAACGCCGTGCTTTCAGCAAATACATGATATTTTGACAGTATTCAATATGATTTAGTACCATAATGTATGGAACTTGTACCGTAACATTGTTTTTTAGTTTATACTTTAACCCATAACTCAAGTTGTTGGTGTCCCAAACAAGTAGACTATATTAATTAAATAATACCTATATCTTTGGTCAAACTATGATTATTTTTCGATTATTGTGTTTAATTTTTATAAATTTGTTTTATCTCATCTTTGGATAAGTAACCGTAAATAATTTTTGTAGGACCACAGTCACAAAAAAAAAACAACATGCCCAGTTTTCTAAAATTGGGACTGATTACTAAACTTTGAATTTAAAATTCAAAATTCAAAGTTTATCGTATTTTAAAGGCCGTTTTGTAAATAAATGTACCGTAGGTCCTTAAAATTTCGCATTTAATCAAGATTGATAAATGATACCTATAATATTTGTTAGTTTTATACTAAACTAGATGTAAGTGGAATTCTGTCTTAAGGTAATTAGGGCATCGTGCCTTAAAGCAAATTGCTGGAACTTCCCGTACCGCAATTCCAAATTCGAGTAATTAAAAATAATCAATAATAATAATCAATAAAAGTTGATCAATGATTCGAAACTTTTAATAGAATTCCGAACCATATTAAATCATTCTATCTTAAATTATTTATTTTGAAATGTTTTGGAAATTCTGAACTTTTTTCCAAAGCAATCGTACTGCTTTAACTGCATTTAGACGAAATATCAAAGCGCGTAAGCGCCGTGTCGCAGTCTAACGCGTAAACATTGGTACGGAATTCATAGGAATGCAAACAAAAATACTTATTGTTAAAATCTCTATAAAATATCTGATAATTTGATGTGCATATGTCTAATGATCATTTATGACCGCCAAATGGCTCATTTTTTTACTTTTTCCTCGATATCTCCAAAGTCGTTGGACCTGCCTTTCCAAAAATTTGAACGGTTCTTCATTTAGTCAATACAAATGAAATGTTTTTTGAATTATTCAAATCGGACGCTCCGTTCTCTTAAAAACTGAGTTACCGTTTTCGGCACTTTTTGCCCCGTATCTTCGGAACGGCTAGACCTGCCTTCGCCAAAAACTAATCAGCACATCTCGTTATCAATACGAATCGAATGCTTTTTAAATTATTCAAATCGGTTGATTCGTATTCCCAAAATCGTCGACGGAAATTTGTATCCGAACACACACACACACACACACATACATCCATTTTTTCTAAGGTATGCCAAAATGTTCAGAAGGTTTTGAAACGTAAAGATCTATAAAAATTTTCGTTTTCGATTTTTTTGCGATTACTATAACTTGCCCTACGGGAAGTTAAAAAACGATAACACAAAATTTCCAAATGCAATTTAATTCGTACAAGTCAGATAGGTCAGACAGAAACTTATAAGCTTTTTCTTTCTTTATCGCGGAAAACTTGTGAATTTCTAATTGCTTTTTTAGAAAACATGTTTATAAAATATGGGTGTTGCTCTCCGAATTAGTTCAATGCTACATTATTTACACATAAAGGTTATATTTCAAAGCCTATATTCCTAGATGGAGCTGATTATTGCGAACTGAAAAAAATCTATTTAGTGTTGTTACATTTAAAAATGTTGTTTTTAAAATAGGTTACAGCGGCCAAACTTTTCCTTGTCACGGTACTAATGAGTTCATTAGTAACTCTGTACTTATTTTTGCAATAAATACCCATTTTTTAGAACATTGTTCCCGAGCCAGTTTTGGTACGCACAGTAGTACGTCAGGAGAGCAAAGTAGTGACGTGGTAGAACATGGGTCGGCATCATCTATCATTGTTTCGTCGAGTTTGAAATGGAAATGCCGTAAATGTCTGCCCGTCTGTCTGTTCAAAGACTAATGGAGGTCCATCATGGTCTACCCCAGTTCGCATGTGCGTAGCAGGGTTCCCTGACTTACCGGCTAAGATATTTCCATTGATGGGAGGTGGAGGCGGTTGGCGGTAGATGACGATAATACCTGGAGTATAGTATTACAGATATATTTTCTTTGCTAAAATTTTGTGCTCTATATAAATGTGATATCCAGAATTAAATTATATAATTGATATGTCAAATGAAAAATGAAAAGCATATATGGAATACGAATGATTAGATCACTATTGCAACTAGTGGTGCATGGCATCGTGCCTTAAGGCAGATTACTGGAACGTACCGTACCGTAAAGAAATATTCAAGGAGTATTAGTCGTTTTCAGATAGATTATTATGAATACTTTAATTTCCATTACTATAACTGAATTGCAAAGTTAAAATTATTTATTTGAATTATATAAGAAAGCTTACAAATACTATCTAGAATTAAATTAAATTAAATTTTTTTTTTTTTTTATAAATATTTTTCTAAATTTTCAGATATTTTTTGCCTTACGCTGAAACTAATCGCTTTTTTACACTGTCAACACAATGTTTTTTGAATCATTCAAATCGGATGTTTTATTCTCTCAAAAACTGAATTTTGGACTGAAACGTCTAAACCTTTCTTTGATAAAAACTAATCACCACTTATCCCCATCATTACGAATTGAATGTTTTTTGATTTATTCAAATCAGATGCTCTGTTCTCTCAAAAACTTGGTTTCCATTTTTTGCACTCTTTGTTTCATATCTCCGAAACGGCTGGACCGACTTTAGTTAAAAACTAATGATCGAGTCTAATAATCGATTGATTGTCCCAAAACATGCGCACACACACATCCATTTTTTCTAAGGCATGCTAAAATGTTTAGCATACCTTAGAAAAAATGGATGTGTGTGTGCATGTTTGGGACAATTAATCGATTTGAAATATTCCAAAAGCATTGGATTTCTATTGTTATATTGAAACCTCTAAAACGCGAAAATATGCAAAAATATTCATTTTTTTACTTACCCTACGGTAGAAGTATTTGCTACATGATTTAACTGGAAGTCTAAAATGATACGTAGTTGCGTAAAACAATGAATTGAATTATTACCTTATACTATCAGAGCACAAAAGATTTTAAATCCATTGATTTTACAACATAAACTACTCTGAAATATTTTGTGAACAATGAAATTTTTCAAAAATTTTTAAATCCACTCAAGTCGGTTGTTTCATGCTGTCGAATGACAAATGAACTTCTGAGAATAAAATTTTTGGTACAGAGCCAAATAAAGAAAACTTGATTGTACTCATCATAATTTGAATTGAATTTGATTCTGAATTATCCAAATCAGGTAATAGGTGCCCTCTAAATTGACGACAAAACTTTGTATCTGCATGTGCACACACTTACGTTAATTTTTTCTAAGAGATGCCAAAATGTTCAGAAGGCTTGAAACGTAAAGACATATAAAAAAATGCGATTACTTTAACTTAGCCTACGTATAGTTAAAAAGTAGCATTTTATAAATATTACTATTATTATTGGTTATAGTTAATATTGCTCATTACTATGTTTTGAATTTTTATGTTCGTATAAATATAATTATGAGTTTCAATATAAATAGATGTAAGTAAGCACTTTGTGTTAAGGCAAGTTGCATGAACTTTGTGATACGTGTAGGACTATATTACTTCAGGTTGTTTGTTTAGACTTTAGAGCAATGATTACCAAAGTGGTCCACATGGACTATCGTCGCGTATTTTCTAGAAATAAGAGTATTTGATAAACTATGAATTAAAATTTTCAAAATAGGTCTATTATAAAAAATCGAGTAAGTAATAAAATAATAATCATAAGTTACTTATAGTGCTAATTAGTTTTTGGTAAAGACAGTCCGAGTTGATTCTTTGTAATTCATTATTTAGAAATATTTTTATCAATATTCATAAAATAAATTTTCTGAAACGACCTTAGGATAATAAAACGCGCATTTTTAAGTATTTTACGCATATATAAATTGATTTTGAATCTATTTTAAATTTATTGAAGTTTGATAAGATTAGATTTGTCCTTAATATACAAAGTGTACAAACTGTTTTTTTTTTGTACTAATCCCTGTAGAAGTTTACACTTGTATGAAAATTTAGAACATAAATTTCAAAGAAATGCGTTAAATCAAATAAATTTAATTGATGCCATAACTAATATTAAAAGTCAATTTCAATTGGAATCGCATTGATGAGATTTCAGTGAATAGTTTATTTTTGAAATAAATAGCTGATAAATTTATTGACACAATCTAACAAGTTGCTCGATAAGAATTGAAAAATTTAAATTCATACAGATCAAGTAGACTTTTTACCAATTTTCTATAAAATGTCACTTTCACGTAGGTTTTATATATTAATGAAGAAACGCATCTATATATAATATGTAAATCAAGCAACGAGTTTCAACATTTGAAAAGTTTAGTCCTGAGAAAAAACAATGCTTACGTATAGTTAAATTTCAGAGTTCAAGTTAAATCTCACCCTGGCTAATATAACGGCTAGAACCTGAATTTCATTCCGGTCCAACGGACGTGTTAATACTCTCCCAAAGTAAGGAAAACAAGAGCAGTGGTCCCAAGGCATTAGCTCGGCACTCTATTCGGGGGCTTTAGGAGTTTGCGTATTTCTCTAGATGCTTAGGTTTTATTGCTCGCATATGCTCCACGCTATCAACACAGATTAGCAACCATCGAACCGAGGAAACAATGTTGGCATTCGATTACTATAATATCGAATTGACTAAAACTGAGGATTCCTAACATCCAACGCCAACGTCTTACCTATTTAACATTCTGTTTTTTACTTATTTAAATCAAGATATATTTGTGCAACCGAAAACTAATCATAGTTTCACCAAAGATATAGGTTATTGTGTAATAATGCATTTCGTGCGGTTTTAATAAATAACCAAAGTGCAAGGCCAGAGCACGAATGCGGAAGTGCACATATGTCACGTCCTTTACTTAATAAATAGACGAGTGATGTCTTAGGAGAGAGTCTATGTCCAGTGATGTCTTAAGAGAGTATATCTTAACACGGATTTATGTCAGTTTGTGATTTGAAAGTTTATTAAAGAATAAATAAAGTGACAGTCAAATTAAATTCAGTGTTTCTATTAGACTTTGCGTATGAGACTCTTTCAGCCTATACCAGTATAAAGTGCTCATGGTTTCGAGGAGATTTCTACCAGTGTTATTGTTTTATATTATAACTATAAGCTCTGCCCATGACACCAGGAAAGGGTTGGACGGATTTATCACCCAATTGGAGTGATATCATTTCAACAATTACCCCATATCATTTCAAGGTTTTATTTAATTAATATTGTCTACTTGTTTGGTACATCAGCAACCTGAGTTATGCGACGCCATGTATATATTACTAATGCACTAGTGATATAAATTGTAATAAAAATGCATATTTATTAAAATATGATGCACAAAAACGCGCTTGTATGACCTAAACATATGCTGCTCGTTATTCCAAACTATAAAGCAATTTTATATTTTAATAATTTTTTGTAGGCTTTCAATACTTCTAATTGCATTAGATTTATCGCTTTGTTATGTGTCCTTAAAACCCTCAAATAATTATTTAATCCGTATTCAATGACGAAATATAGGCTTATCCAATTTTTGGATTACACAGCACGATTGCCAAATAATATGTTTCAAACGGTTTTTAAAATTTCAAAATCGTTTCCCGATTCTTTTCTAAACCAGGACAAAAAGCGTTTTCCAAACCTAATCAAGTTTCTTCCTTATCATGTTTAATCAAAAAGCTTTAAAATTTTTGGAATCGGTTGAACCGGTTTCGAAAAAACGTAGATGAGTGTCAAATTTTGGCAAATCTTTAAGAATGTAAACTAAATAATAAACATCTTAAAACATAAATAATTATTCATAATAATTATGAAGAAATCTTCACAAAAAACTAATAGATACTATTCCTAACCAATATCTCTCGAAAAGTTTTTGACAATTTAGAAATGATTGTCGATTGAATGTGCCAAAAATCGGCTCAATTTCAAATCACTGAGAATGATTTATTAACTTCCCGTAGGGTAAGTTATAGCAATCGCAAAAAAATCGAAAAGGAATATTTTTATGTCTTTACGTTTCAGAGGTTTCTGAACATTTTGGCATACCTTAGAAAAAAAGGCATATGTGTGCTTGTGTATCAGTGTGTGTTCGGAAACACGGTTCAACCGATTTCGATTATTCAAAAAACATTCGATTGCTGTTGATAAGGAGACATGCTGATTAGTTTTTGGCAAAAGCAGGTCTAGCCGTTTCGAAGATACGGGACAAAAAGTGCCACGACCGGTAACTCAGTTTTTAAGAGAACGGAGCGTCCGATTTTAATAATTCAAAAAAACATTTTACTTGAATTGATAATGACAATGAGAAATTAATCAAACCTTCATAAAGGCAGGTCTAGCGGTTTCGAAGATCTAGTAAAAAAGTACAAAAAAATGCCATATGGCGGTCAAAAATGATCATTAGACATATGCACATCAAATAATCAGATATTTTATAAAGATTTTAACAATAAGTATAAATTTTGTTTACATTCCTATCGGTTCCGTACCAATGTTTATCCGTTAAAGGGCGACACGGCGCTTACGCGCTTCTATATTTCGTCTCTATGCAATTAAGGCGTTACGATTGCTTTAGAAAAAAGATTAATCTTTTTAAAAAAAATAATTGCCCTAAGGCACGATGCCATATGTCCCACTAGTTTCGAGTTTGTTAAATTTACATACGACACAAATGATTAGAGTGTCTTAAATGGTACAAGTTTTATTTTAACCATGAAGTCTTAGACCAATATTCGACAGCGTACCCCAGTTTGGAAACCATGAATGTAAGGACTTCGGAGCTGTTTCACTCAATTCAGATTAAATCGCGACATCGTTAATTAATTTGTAGAATGAGCTGGCGAAAATGTATGGGATTTATGTTTATAATTGCTGCTAACGTTAGCTTGGAATTTGTACAAGTTTCTCCCTGTGATACGGGGGCGTGCTAGAATTTACTATTTGAACCGTTATAGATTTTGAAATATATTAGGGTTGCGTTTGATATTTGCAATATATTGGTAATAATGAGGGTTTATATTATGAAGCTCTCACATTGGTTAATTAGAACGTAATGTCTCTGGCAATATTACTGTATGAATACGAATCTTCCGAAAATCATGATCATAAAAAATGTGTTTTTCTTTTACAAACCGAACAAAGGCCAGACCTTGACATTTTAGAAAATTCTGAAATTTTTTTATAGATATTATACATAAAATTATTTGACGATTCTAAATTATAACATTTTATTTTTCACAAAATCCGTACGATTTGTAAAAGAATGTCTCATGCATATCGGCTGTGTAAAATATCTTCATCTATTTATGGTAGAATAGAATGGATGAAAAATTCTCAATAGTGTTTTTAAAATGTCCTCATTTTATATATTAGACTTCATCAAATAATCTTATATCTGATTTTCGTTCAATACATAAATTAATGTTAATTGCAACGAAATACAAAATTACATTTCAAATATAATTTAAAGAATATTATCAATTTGATTCCTAAAAAAATGTGATAGCTGCACATTTATTACTACATGCAATAAATGCTAAATGATTGTGAAAGCCTATCGATATTTCAGTGCCAACATATCTCAAGAATTTTATGAATTTCACATAAAATATTTCTCTCGTATTTATTATGTTCTATTTAGTAAATTAAATAGCATTGTTTAATTTTAATATTAAAACTATGAAATATTGCAAATATGCAAAATATCATAAATATTTATATAAAAACATTCCTTTCTAATTACATGTTATAAATGAAAAGTTATAGTAAAAAAAAATTAATAACATATTTAGAAAATTGCATTTGTTTAAATATTAAATATACATAGCTATTATATCAAAATTAATAATTAATGTGATAATTTTTTCCTCATCTATTCTTTTTTATCTTGTTTTTCTTAAAAAGAAATCAATATATTAATAATAAATATAAGATGAACCTTTAAAATAAATATGAATAACTACTTTTTCATAGAATAATTTTATAAATTTTATAAAAGGCAATTTTATAAAAGTAGTTATTTTTTATTTATATTTATTTTAAACACTCATTTTATTTTATCTTATAACTTTTTTGTATTTATGCTTTCATCATCGTACATCGAACATCGTAAAAATGTATTTTATTTGCTGTTTTAAAAAAAAATTCACGTCGAAATGTATTTTATTTGCTGTTTTTTGAAAAAAATCACCTGATCCTTTTTACTCCATAGGTAGGGTAAAATTAGAGAGCCAGAGACCTAACAGATCCAATGTCTTATTTTTACTTTAAAGGGATTTTACAAAATAATAGTTACAATACTCAACCAATGCAAGATATGAATTTAATGGGCACATTTTTGACAAAGAGAATACTGTATTATATATAACTTTAATCTGGTATTTCGTCAGAAATATTTATCAGCAAAGTTGGAATAACTATTTAACTCAATAAATTGCTTATTTGACTTAATTTATTCTTATATTTAATTACTTAATTTATTCTTATATTTTTTTATTGTTAACACCTTCACTAAGGTAAAGGTTCAGCTAGTCCTGTTCACCTCACCCATATGCAAGCATTTGTAGGGATAACCCCATAAAAAAAAACCCGAATCTAGTGTTACTGTCTACAAAACTCTAAACATATATATTTTTCAAGTAATATGTACACTTATTCTTTATGAAGATATCGTAGATATTTTTTACTCAACTCGTAAAACTGTGCAAGCTTTGAGATATATAAAGTACAATTGTATCTACACTATATAGTAATCGATTCAATTTAAAAATGTACAAAATTAAAACGCAATTATTTTAAAAAAACAATATTACGAATGCATAGAAAGCCATAACGGTGCTCTGAACAATGGTCATTGCTTATGCATTTTGTTCGCGTTTTTCTATTTCGTGCACGAAAAACCAACGTATATCTAGGAAAACTCGCCGGAGTAATGACGTTTAGATTCGCTTTGTTTACCATAAATACCTGAATATGGTAATTCCATGTTTCTGCTGCAGATGCTGCAGCACTCAGTGATATAGTGAATTCATTTCATGCAATCAAGATTAAATGAATGTATCACGGACTAAATAAAAACCACATTAAACATACTCTTTATGCATCGCGCGCTGTGCGCTGGAGTATTACATCACGTTTATAAATTATATTTTAATTGTTCTGTCTTGTAAAAATAACCACAAGCTGACCAAAAGCTTCTGAAACGTTAAAATCTACTCCAATATTCATATACATGTATACATATATACAGGGTTTTAAGTGTCAAAATTATCATGTATTTTACCATTTTACAATCCGCATAAAATGCACCGACTTGTGATGAAACCTGCCAAAACAATATTTTTTTAAATGGGCGCTTTCCAAAGTTGTCCGATTTAAAAAAAAAACTAGTGGCGTACATAGCATCGTGCTTTGAGGCAAATTGCTGGTACTTTCCGTACCGCAATTAAAAGTCTTGGTACGGAACCCAATAAAATTTACACAAATTGTTAAAATCTCTATAAACTATCTGATAATTTGATGTACATATATTATGAGATTGTGTCAAATAAACATTTTTGACCGCCAAATGACATTTTTTTTAACTTTTCCAGTAGGGTAAGTTATAGTAATCGCAAAAAAATCGAAAATGAAAAATTTTATATATCTTTACGTTTTCGAGGTTTCTAAACATTTTGGCATACCTTAAAAAAGATGGATGTATGTGTTTGTACAAATTGTATTATTATTTTTGAATGTGGAACTAGATATGGTATTCAAGATTACGGTTCCAAGGTTTAAATAAAAAGATAATAAAAATTTAAGAAATAACTCAAAACAATTAACTACAGAAATAACTAACAATTGCACTAAACTGTTACAGTCAATACTTTTGGCTTGACATTTAACTAGTATAATATATTATATTAAATTGGTTTCTGGAAAAAAGTACAACATTTGAAAAAGTATTTTTGTTGGAAATAGTACTGATTGCTTTTTGGTAAAATAAATCTGGCAACTCGATTTTTTCATAGGTGAAGCGACTATATCATTTGGTTTCTCAAATATACATAGTCGGAACGTTTATAAAATTGTAAGCTGACCTCTAAGAATTGGTTATTATTAAGCTTATAGCAACAAAAATTATTACATTGATTTATACACATATTGTTCTTTGAATTTAGCAGAAAAGTGTGAAAATGTTTGTCCACGTTTTAGCCCACAATTGTGAATCGATTTTAAAAATTCAAAAATTCTTTGAAGGACTTTGGTTGGTAATCACGTTGATTAGTTTCTTTCTTATTTCTTTATTAAGATCAGGCGGATCGTTTCTTGGTAATTACACGTTGAAATATTTTTTACGATTTTGATGAAACTTTGTACAACTATTTTTTCGTAGAAATTATATAGCGTGGATAAATGATAGTTTAAAACTTCGCCATTTTAGCAATTCTGATACAGCTAACTTCTACACTTTAATAAAGTACAATTTTAAAACACAAAAGCGATTGAATAAAATTTGTTAAACTAATTGATTTAATGTATACAATTACAGATATGTTTGAAAAATATTTTATTGGAACTTACTTTTAATTGGATCGTACTGATGAACAGTTGAACATTATAACTAAATTAAATTAATTTAAATCTGAATGCTTATTAATTAGTTCATGCAATTTGTCTTATGGCTAAATGCTACTCACAGCTAGTTTTGATTATTTTAATTTTTTTATTACTATTTACTTAATTATTTAAAGTACTAACGTAACGTAACTATTTATTTAACTAGTTAAAGAATTTTTGAATAAGCTATATTTTCACTTCGCGGGTATTTTGTGTATAATTGTATTGATATATAAATTCCTACTAAATGTTTTACATTTGTAGCTGCGATACTGAAATATATTTAAGCATATCATGGCTCAACAAAAAGCATATAGCGCTGTATCTTTGAAGTGCAAGATTGTAGTGATATTATTAATTATTTTTAATTAACTTTATACATATTATGTTTGAACAGTCTGTCGTACGTAACTCTGATATTTAAGTCAATAATCCGGCTCGGAAGGTTGTACTAATATTCAACCGTCGTCAGAGCGTTTCTCTATTAAATTCAGAACCTATACTTAATTTCGCAGTCTAAAATGCGAGGCATTTCGGTTCTCTCCAATATAAGCATTGAACAGCTGAGACTAATCGCTGACGTAATTAGCATAATGAAGTGAACTCTGAAATTAGTATTGGACCCTTTGAGATGAGAAATTCGTATTTTGATTTACATGACACGGGATAAACAAATATTGAATTCAAGATGTTTTCTATATGAAAATTTTAAAGCATAAAATAAACTAGTTAAAAATGGCATTTTGCCTTTTCGATAGAAGCAATAATTGACTCAATATTAATTTCCAATTAATATCTCTCACACGTTTATATCTATAATTCTTTAAAACAACCTAAAAGCGCCCATTAATTCAAATTTTATTGAATATATGTAATTTAACTAATTCGTAAGAACGTGAACATGTTAAATTTCATTAAAAACATTGAAACATTTTTTATAAGAAACTTAACAAATCATTCTGTGAAGCATCAAGCATCCGCTACAAGAAAACACTGGCACGATTACGTAAATTATTTATTAGTCCTTGATATTATTTAATTATTTAAATTAATGGTAACATTTTTCACATAACTATATATATATTTTGTAGACTGCATGCATAAACCTTAGAAAGCAAGAATCGGTTCAGCTGTTTTCTAAAAAATGTTGCCAAAATTCAAATTTTAACTTACCACACCTCAAAGGCGACTTTTGACACCATCATATATTTTCAAGCATCGGTGAAACAAAAAAAATTAGAATGAAACGGTGCGTTTGATCTTTACAAAAAACAAACCACCACTACCTTCAAATAATATCTATTAAACAATTTTTTAATTTCTGACTTTTATCCTAAAACGTGACCGGAAATTTTTGCACTTAGCTAATTCCAAAGAAACGGCTTGGACGATCGTATCACAAATCGAAGCTTTCCCTTATCGAGTTTTATCTAATGTAATGGCTTACATATTTTTGAAATCAATTCATTCGTTATTGAGAAAACCGCAAAGACATTTAAACATTGACTGATCACGTCAAAAAAGCGACGTCAATTTTAACAAATTTTGGCAAATTTTAAAAATTAAACGACTTGTCGTAGGGCCTCAATATTTTCTAAAAACTATCATCGCACGAAACCAAAAAACGTTAGTGCTTATTGCAGCGGTTGCCAATCTGTGGCAGGCTGTTCTAAGGAGGGCGCGTACATTTGTTTCCAGAATACTATTTTCAGCCCAACATTTTGGATTTTTTGTTAACTCGTTTTATTAACAATCAGAAATACATAAAGATTCCTATGAGCTAAATTGACAATATTTAAGAGCGATGCCTAAGAAGAACTCCAATGAGATCTTCTCAGTTTAACAAATAATATGATAATATTATATTAGACCTAATTGTAAGACTAAGTCTAAAGGCCATTCTCGTTTCAATCTCCTTATGCCAGAAGGTTGAGTAATGTCACTTATTGATGGGTTCGAATGTGAGTCCAGTTTGCGTTTGTATTTTTCTTTGAATTCTTCGAACGTTAATTGCACCATTTTCATGTTGAGAGCTCAATTCCGTAGGTTCAGATTGGTTTAATGATTGATTTATATAGTAGCAACTTATTTTCAGCAGAGAGCTTAGACTTTTTATGTAGTAACCAAGCAAATTATTTCATTTTGATTATTATTTGCTGCTTTTTTGTTTTTATGTGGCTTTTCCAAGTAAGTCTGCTGTCTAAATGGAGACCAAGATATTTCACTATGTTTTGTTTCGGAATATGGACGTTATTTAAATAAATTGGTGCACAAGTACCCTCTCTCAGAGAAAATGTGATATGAGCTGATTTGGTTTCATTTACGCAAATTTTCCATTTGGCAAGCCACATTTGTAGTTTATTGATATGTTCTTGCGTTTGTTGGGAAGCTTGATCAGCACTGTGATTACTGCTTAGTATGGCAATATCGTCAGCGAATGTAGCAATTGTCAGATTTTCAAGTAATGGGAGATCCTTTGTGTATAAAACATATAAGAAGTGTCCAAAAATACTACCTTGTGGAACTCCTGATACTATTTTGTGGAAATCAGATGTTACTTAATCTACTTTTACTTGAAAAATCATATCTTGTAATTAAGATTTTAAAATCTCATAATATCTGAATGGCAGGTATTATTTTATTTTATATGAAAGTTCTGGGTGCCAAATTTTATCGAATTTTGGAAATGATATTAAAAAGTTTAAAGAAAAGTTTTTAAGCATTTTTTAACATAATATTGCATATTAATATGTAATCTGATAATATTGAGTATTTATAAAATTAAATATATAGTTGAAAAAATTAAGAGGGGCCAAACAAGTTTTTTTATTAGAGTAAGGGAGCGCGGTGCAAAAAAGGTTGGAAACCGCAGCCTTATTGGGTCACATCGAATGGCTTTTGAATTTTGGAAATCCGTTTTTGAGAAAACTTCGAACATTTGGCTCACATACATACACTCACACACACACTTACTTTTCCAAATTTTATCTTATTTGATTTATAATGACTTGAAACATCGAGCCAACATAAAATGATTTTGCGAAAACAAGTATCTTCTTCGAGGTGGTAATAAATTTAAAATAAGTTTAATAAGTCTGAAACTCTAAATTTTCCCTGACGTAACAATTCAACGTTTACTAATTAATACAACAAATTTTCTATAAATAATAGTTGCTAACTACCTTCTCCGTAGTCCATGAAACACAAACTGAAACTTTGCTGAAGATCGTTACGCGAACTAACTCCGCTCATGAACTTGATTGTTAGTGACCATAGGAGCAGCGACTGCTGGAACTGATACGCTTCGACCGACCGCACAACCGGACCGCGATATTGAAACACATATTTCACTTTACTCTTGGGGAAGTCATTAGTATAACTAACTGGCTGAGAAACGAGATCCCTTCCTTCTTCTTTACTTTTCGACGCTCATTACCTTCCGCAAAAGTTTCACCTGTAATAATTTTTGGTTTAGTGGATTTATTTGGTACGCGTTCTTGTATTTTATTTCACAAAAACGATTGTAAATGATTTGTTTAAGATTTTTCACCTAATATTAAAGTCAAAATTCTGCAAGGGTTTTTTAATCTCCGTAGGGTGTTCGAGCCTCACAAATTTTATTTATCCATCTCCCTCTACCTATATACTGTACTCCCTCTAATCTGTAATAAAATAATTTCCTACCCTACTCTAGGTACTAAGATAGTTATAAGAAAATATCCATTCTGTACGCATAACTTGAACCGTGAACATCAAACAAATAAATACTATTAATAACTAACCAACTTATTTAACTTACATATTTTTAAAGGTCTGATATAGCCATTCTAATGATAAATTATATCTGGTCCTTCGAGGTAATTAAGTGTCTGTGCGTAGTGATTTTTAATTGACTTTTTTAATAAACATTGCGCCGGGCGCTTACAGTAGGGTAAGTTATAGAAATCGCCCAAAAATCGAAAATAAACCAGTGGGGTGTCATAAACTAGTGCATCGTGCCTTAAGGCAAATTGCTCTAACTTTTCGTACCGTAATTAAGTCTTGGTACGGAACTAAAAAAAATTGCACAAAATGTGTACACATTATTAAAATCTCTATAAAATATCTGTTAATTCGATATACATATGTCCAATAAACATTTTTGGCCGCCAAATAATATTTTTTTAACTTATTTTTATTGAGAGTCTATAACCGCTGGACCTGCCTTCTCAAAAATTTAATCCGTTTTTTATCTTGTCAATACAAGTAAATGATTTTTGATTTATTAAAATTGGAAGCTCCGTTCTGAGTTACAGTTTTTGGCACCTTTCGCCCCATATCTTTGGAACGGCTAGACCTGCCTTCGCCAAAAACTAATCAGTACGTCTCCTTATCAATACGAATAGAATGTTCTTTAAATTATTCAAATCGGTTGATTGGTGTTGCCGAAATTGTCAACGAAATTTTGTATCCGCACACACACACATGCATCCATTTTTTCTAAGGTATGGCAAAATAATCAGAAACCTCTGAAACGTAAAGATATATGAAAATTTTCATTTTCGATTTTTTTTGCGATTACTACAATTTACCGTACGGGAAGTTAAAATTTTTGCGTATCTTTACGTTTTAGTGGTTTCTAAACATTTAGAAGAAAAGATGAAAATGGATATGTGCATATGCGTTTGTATATGTATGTGTAAATACAATTTTTCGTTCAATTTTTGGGTACTTTGCCTATTTTGAGAGAGTGAAGAAACGATTAGTTTTTGGGAAAGACATTTATTTATTTCAAAATTTCAATTTTTTTTTCAATTTCTAAAATATATTTTAGAATGATATTTGCAGATCGAGCTGTTTAGAAGATACGGAGCTAAATGTGCAAAAAAATGCAGTTTTTGAGAGAACAAAGCATCAAATTTGAATGGTTCATAAAGCACTTTGATTATTTTGAGAGTATAAAGGATCGATTAGTTTTTAGGAAAGGCATTTTTTTATTTCAAAATTTAAAAATTTCAAAAAAATTTTTTTTTTTAATTTCAAAAAAAAATTTTTTGAATATCGAATTGTTTTTCCTTTATTTGTTCTTTTGTCAATCAGGACTTAAAAAGTCTTATAATACAAAACTCCTTGCTTAGGTAATAAAAGAATAATTAAATAAAGTAAACAGTATACATAATAAGTAATAATAATTAAGAAACTAAAGGAAAATTATAAATTCCGAAATTTCGTTTCGATACGGGAAGTTCCGGCAATTTGCCTTTAAGCACGATGCCATGCACCACTAGTTTAATTCTTATGAAAACATGATTTAATATGAAGCTACTGCTTCCTATTATATATCGAATGTTTTTTGAAACAATCTAATCAGTTGACATCGGGATTATGTTGGAAAATTTGTATCCATATAAAACGCATACACACAAACCCACATAGATCTCTTTTTGAAGTGAACAACTAGTTTCATAAAAACAATCCGCTATCCCCCCTACCAGGAGTAGCAACCATTCCGTGTAAAGCTTAATGCCCTGAAGTTTGTCACCTTCAATATAATAAAACGAAAATACGTCCGAACAACTATGATTGGCTATTTATTCCGATATTTTATTCCAAAATGACTATTTTTATGGATATATTGTTTTATTACATAGAAAAAAATATTGGTATTATAACTCGCTATTATAATTCGCTTGCCAACTTTTTATATTTCATTTTCATGCGGAGTATTAAATTTCCGTGCGCAACTATCTCATATTAAAACTATCCTTAGTCGAGTCTAATTGCATATTTGTTGTAAGTCTATTTATTAATTTTCGATTCAATTATCATAGTTTCTATGCGCTCTGCCGGGGAATATTATTTGATTCTGCTTCGTGTAACTAATTCCGTTTCTGATGCTCTGTGCATTCCGTTGTTCCCGCCGGGACGTCCGATTCGCGTAGTTTACACCGCATTTCAGTTCCACTCGCGCCGTGTAGTTGTCTGGTCCGGCCGAGTCTCTCGATACAAACCCCAAGGCTCTATAGAGAAAGGTCTGGTGATGTTTTAGCTACTATTTGGTACTAAAGTCTAGTGGTGCGTGGCATAGCACCTTAAGAAAAAAACTGCTAGAACTTCTTGTACTGTTATTTAGATATTATAAAAGCTTTAACATTTTTTAAATTTTCAAAAGGAAACCGTTTCTTCCATTTTGGGAAAGTTTAAATTTTTGAACATTTAGACTAATTTGATATTCTTTGAAAATTTTGAAACCCATTCAGGTCGGTGAATTCACACAGCCGTAAACGACACCATTACAAATCTTGGTACGGAACTCATGAAAATTAAAACAACTAGTGGCGCATTAGCCTTAAGAAAAATCGCTATAACTTCCCGTACCGAACATCAAATTAAAAAAAAAATGTTTTAAAACTTTGGAATAATTAGATTTTTTAAGATATTGAAAATTTTCAAAAAACAACTTTTTTGAAAAATCAGATTTTTTTTTATATTTTGAAATTTGATTAAACTTTTGATTCACCTTTTTAAAAAAAATCGCGTTTTGTACCGCGAGGTTGTTTGGAGACAAAATATCGAAGCGCTTAAGCGTCGTGTCGCAGTCAGACGGAAAAACATTGGTATGGAACCCATAGAACAAAATTTATATTTATTATTAAAACCTGTTATTTATTAAATATATAATTATGTATAAAATATATAATTTAATGTGCATATGTCTAATGATCATTTTTAACCAACGAATGGCATTTTTTACTTTTATTGGTTCTAATCCGCAGTACCTGTTTTTCCCAAAAAAAAATATAAGTTGTTTATTTGTCAATACAAATAAAATATTTTTCAATCGTTCCAATCAGACGCTTCATTATCTCAAAAATGGAATTGCCATTTTTGAAACTTTTTTCACCGTATCTTCGAACTTGCCTTTGCCAAAAACTTATCAGCACGTTTCCACAATAGTAGGAATTGAATGTTTTTTTAATTATTTGTATCGGCCGATTCGCGTTGTCGAAATCGTCAACAAAAATTTCTATCCGCACAACAATACATACGCACAAATTCTTTCATTTTTATAAAATATTTTATGGGTCGGGTTGTGTAAGAATTTCTTGTTCTTTTTGGATGATGATTAAACAGATATAGAAAAATCTAACCTGAATAAGGTAAAATAGGTAAGAAAAAGAAGAATGGAAATTCAATACAATAAAAAAAAATCACAAAGATTTCTTGTTAACTTTGTTAAAAAATTATTTTCTGTTATATATTGTTAAATAATTTTACATAATGTTATTATTGTTATACGATTTGTTTAAATGATCAGGTTATATTGTGTTACACATTTCTGACAATTAAAGTCATTAAAAAACATTTGGTGCTTATACCTATTGTTTTTTAGCATACATTTACACCATCCTGGAGATACGGACGATTGTGACTAATGAACGGCTGGATCTCTCCGTCAATACGAACCCAATGTTTTTTGTCCAATTTTTATTATCCAACCATTCAAATTGGTTGGATCCTGCTCTCGAAAGCGTGGGTGAAAAATTGTATCTATGTAAAAGACCTACTACACACGTTTTTAAGGTATGCCAAAATGTTCAGAAGGTTTTGAACGTAAAGATGCAAAAATTCTCATTTTTCATTTTTAGGCGATTTTTATAACTTACCATACGAAAAGTTGAATAACATATAGATAGAAATCAGTCTATCATTTATATTCGTTAATTTTGAGTAAATATTTCTCCGAATCTTTCTCACTAATTTACGTCGGTGGTTGCAAGCCAAGGGTGGCGTATTGTGGTATAGGAATTCGGTTCGTTCACCGGACTTGTGTTCTGCATATGTCCAATTACATGCAGACAACTCGTGTGTATGTATATTATCCCCCAATACGCCCGATGCTCGTTCACGACTATTTGCATATTTATTTAAAGCGAAACGCTGCTCCGAGGTCTAACTTCTCTAATGCCCTGGACGGAACTAAGTACACCGAAAAGCAGTTTAGTGTGTCGGCAATTTTGGTTAACTTAGTTTCCGACTTCTGATCAAGTCTTATTTGATGTTTATATGCATTATTTGATCCTCGGAAATTGCAATTTTGCAGAATTTCAAATTTGCATCTTTTGTGTTTCAGGTAGAGATGTCTGATTGCAGAGTGGATAAGGTTATTGGACTACGATGATTTGGTAAGCGCTTTAACTTTTTCTAGTGCATAAGATATTTATAAAATGAACATATAAATCTAAATCTAGATATATATATATATATATATACATATATATATATATATATATATATATATATATATATATATATAGGGTGGTCTTTAATATGGACATTTTTGAATTTCCTTGCTCCCAAGGGCTCAAATGGTTCCAAATTGATAAAAAACAATTATCTGCAAGTTCTGGCTCTTAATATTAACTTTTAGATAGTGCGCAATTCAATCAAATTTTGTGTGAAAATAGCATGGAAAAAATTTTGAAAATTGAAAAAAAATTCTTTAGGTATAACTTAGCGACAAATAAATTAAAAGTGAAAATTCATGTCGTTTTTTGTTGAAATTTCGACTCTCTGAAAAATTTTTGAAAATATTTTCATGCTATTTCCATACAAAACTTTGATTGAATATTAAGAGCCAAAACTTTGAGAGAATTGTTTTTTATCAATTTGGAACCATTTGAGCCCTTGGAAGCAAGAAAATTCGAAAATGTTCATATTAAGGACCAACCTAATGTATATACATCTCTCATATAATGTATGTGTGCATTGCTTCTCTGCTAAGAAATTCTTCATACAATTCTTTTAATCTCCCTTTTTATAAAGTTACTGATTTAAATTTTTTGTATAAATATTTTCCATGTTTTGATATGAAACGTCTACCTTGTTCAGAAACTATTAGAAACAAAGAGTTGTTTCTAAAGAGAAGATTTTGTACTTACCCATTTTTGTTAGTAATTCAAAATTGTAAATCAACCATTTTTAATTTTATTCCTATTTAGTTGACGAAGCATTTGTGAAAAATATATAGTTAGAAGGTAAATTGTTGTGGTTGAATTGTTTATACTAATATTCTTGACTCGGTTGTAATCGTGTTATATATGGCAAGGATATGACCCTGAAAAACCTCACTATTTTATTTATTCATTTCTATATTTATGTGACAATCGTTTAGACATATTTAAATGTTGAAACTTGTTAAGGTTATGTTATTAGTTTTTAATACTAAACTTTGAAAACTATTTATTACATGTAAATCATATACCTATGTAAAATTCCTCATTCATAGGCACTGGTTTGGCTTAGGGGTGGCGTAATCAGTTCGAACGTGAGCTAGCACAAACTAGTCACTTTTGATGCCAAATTTCCACTTAAGGTTAAAAAAAATCATCACAACAGCTTTTTGTTCGGTTTGCTACTGTAAAAACCATAATGAACGGCAAAAAATAAACACTAGCCAACAGTTTCAAATATTAAACTAGTAAATAAAATACTTAATTACTAGAATCACATAGCTTTGATATTAAACTTGAGGTTATAGATCTCAAATATAACCTCAAGCAAAAATCGCTTCTCGTGGATATAGTCTCATATGAAATCATAAAATATCAACAAATACTACTAATCAGTATAGTTTATTAGTCACAAATAGATTGGATATCTACTAAGTTGCCTTCTTTTCTTAAAGTCAAAATAACTACTGAATGTCCTAGTACGACAGATTGCAATTAAAAGTATAACATACAAATGCTACAGGTTCATTGAAGAGCGTGTTACGTTTCCTTAGCAAAAAAATTTAAAAGAAATATTGGTCAATTACAATTACATAGATCCGATCAAATTAAAAATAATCAAGTGTATGTTACTAATGAAGGCTCTGTATCTTCATGAAGAGTTTCATCTCCATTCTTTGCAGGCAGAGTTGATAATTTTATAAAAAAATTTGTTACGTTTTGATATTATATTATTGTAGGTGCAATGTTATTAACCATATTTAACACAGTAACTAATAATACGACTAATGCGACTAGGCACCTTGATCATAACCAAAGCATGTTTTTAAAAACCGTAGAAATATACGTTTTTTAACAAAAAATTTAAATCCGCAATCGTTAGTCGTAAGCCAACTAATTTTTTTTTGAATAAACCCTAAACTTTTGTTTTTTTAATTGCACTAAATATAGCATCATTCTTTCGGACTAAAACCCTGTAGTTGGTATGTGTATGATCTTAACTAATTTTGGTATGAAAAAGTTGCAAATTCCTATTAAAACCGATGATGTGGCATGCAAATCCCATGCAAGCCGCAGGCTGATTTATTAATAAATTTGCCCCACGTCAATTACGAGTACAGACTGGTATAGGTAGATACTGCAAAATACTGATGCTTTCATTCACTAAATATCGTTGTTAATTTATTTTATGTAAATTGAACTAATTTTGAATGAAGAATGCCAATAATTGTGGTTAAATCACACAGGGTTGCGGTAATTTAAACTTTACCATTTGCTGAATGTTTTGCTGTGAATGATAGTTTGTTCGAGAGATATATAGTGTGATACGATATTATGTAGTAATTCAATCAGTCCTTATGCATACACGTATATATATATTAATGAAAATCTGATAATGATCCTCCAACATGGTTCGACCGATTTTTATGAAATTTTGTAATCACATTCTGTATGACTGAGAATTGGACAGCAAAAAGATTTTATTTCATATTTTCGGCCAAGTTTTTATATTTAACTGTTTTATAATTTGTAAGTAAAAGAAGCCCTAAATTTTCTCCCTTCTACCACAAACCCCTATTTCTCAGTAGTCCTTTAAATTTTCGAATAACTTTTCGTATCTCTTTCAATCAATAATTTGTTTTTACTGAATTGCCATTTACATTTTCTTGAACTTACGGAAAAACTTACGGAAAGCAAATGTTGCAATTTGTTTAAAATCAATTTCAGATTAAGTTAGCAATAAGGAAAAACAAATTATTCTCTACATTATGAACTACTTCTGTATTTGCATACAAATTCCAAAGTCTTCTAACCAGGACTAAAACCAATTAAAATATTTTAAATTTACTGTCTATATTTGTATAATTGTAATAAAATTACATACTTGATCGACTATGAAAAAAATTATTCACTTAATTGATTATTAAATTTGATTTTTTAGATGAAATATTAGTATCAATCTGCCACTATTCATGTGAAATTCAAACAAAACATGAAATTAATAATTCGTTTTTTTCTGACATAAATCAAAAATTCTTATGCCAAATTAATTAAAAACTAAGTCGCATGTATTAAATTAATTATTTATTTTATAGCCGAACATTTCGTATTGTAAAATCTTGATATGTTTGTCAAATTGTATTCTACCGAATTATATCTTGAACACTGATTATAAAAAAATCTATTTTTTTTGAGAAAATCTAGGCCAACTAATTAAAAAAAAGTTATTCAATAATGAAATAGGTTACTGCGGGGTACAAAGGTCGAATTTTACTTTAAGCACTTATATTATAAAAACCAAATCAATTATATTACAACAAATAACACATATCAAATAAATAATTGTTTATGTTCTGTAAAACTCCATGCTAATTAATTATTGTAGAAATATATTTTTTGCTGTTTTCAAAAATTTGTTATCTGGCCAGCGAACAAACAGGTCTAATGTCTTATTTTTAATAGCTGCATTACTCAAATGCAAAATGTCAATTTGATGCGTACATTTTTCATGGAGACTACTGTATATAACCTTGATCTGGTATTTTGTCAGAAATATTTATCAGCAGAGTTATAATGAATATTTATTTGATTTATTTCTTATAAAATTATTTTTTTAACTTAATTTACTTTTTTATTTACTATTCTGTAATGTTTACACCTTTTCCAGAGAAAAATTAACTTGATCTTTTCTACTTCAAATCCAACCACATGTAAGCTTTTATAGAGGTTATATAAAAAACTATCAAATTTTACTTATAACACATCTTATAAAACAAAATTAAATTATAAACTAAAAAAGTAATATTAAAGTTTCGTATAATAAACAGCAGTGCTCACAACCAAAAAAACTAACGACGAAAAAAAACGTTTGTTATGGATTTCCGTTGCCATAGTTGGTTATGCATCCTTTGCCCTCTACTTTCAAATATTGTTTTTAGGCAATTACTAACTTCACTTGTTTTTGAGATATCGGCGGTGGAACTTTTTATATATCCCCGCTCTACCCTACTTTAAATTTGCAAGATAATAAAACACAATCTTGTATAGTACTATTTATATTTATAGAGAATGAACTTTATTGAAATTGCTGGCATAGTTAGTTTAATAATAATTTTTATCTATTGAGAAATGAGTCTATAATATTAGTTGAAGCAGACGCAAATTCCGTTTTGGCAAGATCCACCAGCTTTGTGTAAAAGTAAGCAATGAGCAATGCAAGCTGCGTTTCCACCGAGTTGGCAAGATAGACGGGCCTCTGAAATTAATTGAATTTTATAATAATAAGACTATTTTACATAAAGTGACAAGATTAAAATATAGAACTAACTATGTATACGTGGCATTTACATTTACCTAAAGGCAAGTTGAAAAGACTTCCCAATATGTGTATATAATTCACTTCATCCACAAAATTAAAATGGGGATTCACGGTAATGTATTACTACAATACACCACATTAATATCTATTTACTATTATTTTAACTAATGTCTATTAAAAAGGAACTACTGGTGTATGGCCCGTACCTAAATTTTCTTTAAATTAATTTAATGTTCTTAATGTCTTTAGATTCATTCAATATCTGTAAATGTTTTAAATTCTTTTAAAAATTTCGATTTTATTAAAGCAATAGAGCTGTGTTTCTGTTTTAGAGACGAAATATGTAAGCGTGTAAAGTCGCTTTGCAGTCTAACGGTTGAACTTTACAAATTGTGGTACTGAACCTATAGAAATGTAAACAACATTTATACATATTAAAATCTACAAAAATATTTGATAATTTGATAATTTTTGAAACTTTTTATTGTATTTTCAAAACCGCTAGACCTGCTTTTCTAAGAACTTAACCAGTTCTTTATTGTGCCAATAAAAGTGATATGTTTGTAGAATCATTCAAACCGGACGCTCCGTTCTCTCAAAATTACAATTCTTAACACTTTTTACCCCATATCCTCGAAACGACTAGATTTTTCTTTGCCAAAAACTAATCATCACGTCTTCCCATCAATAATAATCGAATGTTTCTTGAATCATTCAAATGGGATGATCCCTGCTCTCGAAATCGTGGACAAAAAATTGTATCCAAACATGCACACATACATACTACATACACATACACAACACACGCACACACACATACATACATCCGTTTTGTCTAAGGTATGCCCATAGATAAATAAGTATAAATATTTGGGTATGCCAAAATTTTCAGATGGCTTTGTAACGTAAAGATATATACAAATTTTTATTTGCGATTTTTTTGCAAATTACTATAGCTTACCCTACACAAAGTTAAATATGAATAATACGAAGCTAAATAGTAAATAACGTTATAGTCCTTTTAATAAAAATATGTTTGTTGTAGCATAAGTAGGCATTCGATTTGTGGTCGCAATATGGTGAGCTTGTGAAGACTCCTTGAAAGGTTAGGCAATGTTCTTTGTGCTTTTTGAGATTAGTATAGTATTTCTAAATAGAAATTATATAATACTAAATATAAGAGACAATTTAATAATTGTAAACAGTAGAAAGGAAGTTTAACGTTTAACGAAAAGATTTAGACTGGCCATCATTAGCTGGGACATATGATATTAAAATTACTTTTAAAATTATTGCTTAATGTTGATAATTAAACATTTTCTTTTCGCTTATTTTTTGTTGCTATTCCAAATTACAACTAATAAATGTAATATGTACTTTTACTTTAAATATTTATTATCAAACTTATTAGCATAGCAGGAAATTTATAAAAGAAATCAAGGGTAAATAGAGGGTGTATGGACAACGCAAGGGGTCTACGATACAGGAAACTTTGGGAATCTATGGTTTAGATCATGTGTTCTATCTTTATGCTTGAAATGAAAATGCCCTTTCTTTAACGATCATTTATGAAGAAAAGACCGGTCTTTGCCAAAAACTAATCAACACACAAGCCAGCTCTTTTTCGAACAGTTCTTGAATTTTCCAAGTAGATACAGGATTATTGGCTAAAACTGGGGCGAAAATGTTTGCACTTTTCTGCTAATTTAAAAGAAACGGTTTGGCCGATTGTCGCAAAAAGTAATTACCAATTTAATTGCAATACATAATAAAACAATAAAATAAATTATAAAGTAGTATATTTGCTTGACATTTTTCAATATTTCTAAGTAGTAATATATTTAACAAATTAAAAAAAAAATGTAATGTAATTATATCATCTCTTTAACTTCCCGGAGGGAAAAAAGAACTTCATTATGTTTGAGAGGCCAACTTGTTTCTTCAGAATCAGTATCAAAATGCAGAAATTTTGTCCACGCTCTCACAAAAATGCTTTATGGGTTTTGAAAATTTATAAACCATACGAACGATTGTTCGACATCTTGCTGATAGTTTTTTTATGTTTAATAAACACTGAACGATTTTTTTGTTAAAAACCTTATTTCTAAATAGTAATAATTATAAATAAAATTGTAGATAATTATAATATAATGTCAACCATTATTTACCTGGGATTGGGTTTTCTGGTTCGACTGGAGTAGGTTCTTCAACTGCAGCAGATTGCACAGTGGCGAAAAAGGCAATCAGAGCCATGAGGAAAACCATTAAGAATTTCATTTTGATTTTTTTTATTGGATAATTTCCAAAGTAACCGATAGATACTTATGATAGAAATGCTTCAAACATTTCGCTTATATATGGAGGAACATGAGTGATATCGGAAGATCACATTGATGCGGAATGATAAGCTAATATTTATCACTTGAACAAATAAGAACTAATTAAAAATGATGATAAATTATAAAATAGGTACCTAATTACCTATATATATTATGTCATTGGTTTGTTTGTATATAATATATATATATATATATATATATATATATATATATATATATATATATATGTTAAAGTAGTTAATTTTGATGTTGAGAAATATGAGTAAGTTCTTCAAGGGCATACATCAAATAAAAGGCAAAGATTTAGAAGTTAATCTTTAAATTTTTCCAAACGTTTCGACATAGTATTTTATGTCATCATCAGTGGATATAAATATGGTCTTACATCAGTAGCTAGCGCAAGGAACATAATTTTGCACTATCATATATACATAAACTTGTTTGTTTTTTATATTATTTTGTTGAACAGAGTATAGCAAAATATTTGTGAAATATATAATATATTTTGCACAGAGAACGTAGTTTATGTGACAGAGCCCGAGACTTCAGACCATATTTATATCCACTGATGATGACATAAAATACTATGTCGAAACGTTTGGAAAAATTAAAGATTAACTTCTAAATCTTTGCCTTTTATTTGATGTATGCCCTTGAAGAACTTACTCATATATATATATATATATATATATATATATATATATATATATATATGTAGAAGGATCTATTAATTCTTTAATATATTAATTATAGATATATTTTAGATTGTGTAATATGTTGTATTCATAATTTTTGGCATTTAATTGAAAAATTAAAATTAAGTTTATTTTTAAGAATTCCGTTCAAGGTTGAAAATTATTTAATTTTGATTTACGACTCGTATTCACTGCCCAAAAACACTAACATTTTCAATATGTTAATAAAGTTGAAATAAAAATTATTGGTAATTGTGTTAAAGTGCAATTTAAACCTTAACTTGTTAAAGTCCCGAAGGATAAGTTATTGTAATCGTCAAAAAATAGAAAATGAGTATTTTTGCATAACTTTATGTTTCAGAAGTTTCTGAACCTTTTGGCATATATTAGCAAATATGGATGTATGTATGGATACAATTCTTCGTCGACGATTTCCGGCGTACGGATCAACAGGTTTGAATTATTCAACAGTCAATCGATTCCTATTGATAGAAACGTGTTGATTAGTTTTTGGCAAAGACAAGTCCAGCCGTTTCGGAAAAGGAGAGAAAGAAATTGTGAGAAATGCGCACCCGATATGAATGATTCAAAAAACTGATGAATGAGTAGACCATGTAATTAGTTTTTGACAAAACCATGTACAGTCGTTCTGAGATACGGATATTAATATTAATAATCAATATCCTTCTACACACACACACACACACACACACATATATATATATATATATATATATATATATATATATATAAATGAATAAAACAGCTAATGCGTCGAATGTAGAAAATTTATCTTAATTTTTTATACGTTTTGAGACTTGATGTGTCTCATCATTCAGCTAAAGGAAATTTACATTATAAAGAAAAAGTATATATATATATATATATATACATGTTTATATATATACATGTTTATATATATATATTAAAAAAACAAAGCATCCAATTTGAATGATTCAAAAAACATTGTTTTTGTGTTGAAAGTGTAAAAAAAACACTCAGTTTTTGGGAAAAACATTTGTATTTTATATTAAAAAATAAATAATAAATTTGTCATGCTGGATAAATAATTTTAGTCTCAGTTTTAAGAAATATTATGTTGTAAAAATGATGGAGGACCTTGCAAAAATTTTGCTGATTTTTTAATAGATTTTGGAGTTTCTAATAACCATCTTAGTATGCACTAATTGCTTGATTCAAAAAATGCTTTTACTATACCCAAAGTTCTATAAATTTTTTTTTTAAATATAATTTGCAAATTATTATTATTTTATGGGAAATGCAAGAGAGATGATTGTGCATGAAAGTAAATGCAGAATCCTCGTGTTGATTTATTTTTTGAAAATTTGTTCATAATATACTTATATTAAATCTACCGAAATGCCAAGTTAGTAATTATATAATGGCAAATAAATGTGACAGGCAATTATTATGGTCTATGTAAATATGTCTTTTGTGTACAACTACTTAATTGCTTATGATGTAAAGCTAATAAAGTAAAAATATATCATATATTTTCATTTGCGATAATATTAAGGCGTATTTATTTACTCAGTTGATCATTGTTATCATTATGCCAAAATTATCTCAATTTCGAGTATATAAGCGATGTCGATTTAATAATTGGTATCATACGTTTATATTTTGTAATTGTACAAACGTTCAATTAAAAACAAATTCAATATGAAATACTTCTTGGTGTTCGGTCTGGCTCTGATTGCCTTGTTTGCCAATGTGCAATCTGCCTCCGTAGAAAACTCTGCCGAAGGTTCCGTAGAAAACTCCGGCGAAGAATCCGTTGAAGTACCAGAAACACTCGACGATACTGAAGTCATTTTGCCAAGTAAAAATATAAATTTGAATAGATATTATTAATTTAGATTTATAAATAATAAAAAAAAACTAATTTTCATGATCTAACAATTTTATAGCACCCCGTCTCTCTTGCCAAATTGGTGGAATCATCGGCTGCTCTGCTCACTGCATCGCTCTCCACAAACCAGGCGGCTACTGCAAAAACAACATCTGCATCTGCTTCTAAAATATACGATAACACACCTCTTAATTTTTAATACCCTTTTTTATAATGTAAATTTTTCAAAACAGTAAATAATAATAAAATCCGTCAAGTAAAGTTAATGATATTTACTTATTCAATGATATCATTGGTCAATTGACTGCCTGTAAGATAGTGTTTAATTAATTTAAATAAGAACTACAATAACATATTCATTAGAAAAAATGCAACTTATTACAAAAAATATTTTGTCCATACGAGATAGTACGGACAAAATATCATACAGGGTATGGATATATTGAGGCTACTAATTTTTCAGAAAGCAGTTTTATTTCCTCGACGTTTCAAGTCATTCTGAATGGTATGAGAAAATTATTTAGCGGTGTATGGCATCGTACCTTAAAGCAGCTTGCTGGAACTTCCCGTACCGTGACGAAATATTCGAGGAATATTAACCCTTCGTCGGTCGGATATTTTTTCACCTTCGAACGGTCGGAAAGGTCTGGCTGGACCACCATTCATTTTACATGCATTTATATGGGATAAATGAGTTTTTGGTGTCTTATGTATTAACGATTATATGAAAAAATCAAGAAATATAAAAAAAACGTTGCTTTTTTTGTTAATTTTTCTGTTTTAAATCAATGAAAAACAGTATTTATTCTTTTTGGCGCCTGAATGAATGTGTGCATTACTCATCCGATTTTCAGTGTTTGCGATTACCAATAAGTTTGGTAGGTTTTCAAGAAACTCTCGTCATGAAAATACTAACATTCATGTTAGAACACATAGCAAAGAATATAAACAACGCAGTTTGAATAGAAAATACCATGAAAAAGCGTATATTTCATACAAAATGTATGGGTGGTCTAGACAGACCTTTCCGACCGTTCGAAGTATAAAAAAAATAAATCCTTATAATTATCCTTCTGTACATTTTTTCGTCCTGATTTTTTCATTGATCGACAGCTAATGAAATTTTAGGAAAAGTCAAGAAATTTCAAGTCGATAGAATTACTAGAAGTGTTTTTTTTTTCTAATTGAAGTCGAAAAAAGTCTGGCCAGACCACGCCGACCGACGGAGGGTTAAATGTTTTCAAATAGATTATTATAAATACCGCATCTTTCATTATTCTTATTTCATAGACAAAATATAAGAGTTTATAAATTGAACGAGAACGTTTATATATGTATTACAGAAAAGTCAATGAACAAAACTTAATCAATCGGATTTAAAATGAAGGACATTGTCAAATATTCATAAGTATTATATAAACTGAATTGTAAAGTTAAAATTATTTATTTGAAGTATCTAAGTTAGCTTTCATTCAAGTCGGATGCTTAGCTCTCTTAAAAACTGGCATTTTTTGGACATTTAGCTTCGTATCTCGAAAACGGCTAGATCTGCCTTTGCCAAAAACTAATCAGCTTATCTCCCTGTCAATAGAAATCAAATGTTTTTTTGAACTATTCAAATTGGTTGATCCGTGCGCCCAAAGACGTGGACAAAAAATTGTATTGTATGCTAAAAGGTGCAGAAATTTCTGAAACGTAAAGATAGACGAAAATTTTCATTTTCGATTTTTGGAGTATTACAATAACATACCCTATGAGAAGTTAAAAAATCATGTGCGTATATGTGTTTTTTTTTGTTATACAAAGGAAATCATGCCATTCTAAGATATATGTGTGGGTCAATATTTTACATTTCGTCGCCCATTTTTTTTTTTAAATGGCTGCACCTGTTTCAAAACTATGAAAGTCATTTTATGTGACTTGATAGAGTTTGTGTTCTAAACTAATTCTTGAAATATTCAATTCGTAATGATTAAGTAGATCATTTACAAGTTTCGGGAACTTCATGCAATTTTGCTCTAACGCAAAATAGGGTCACTTACATCTGGTGGCTATTATTATTTTTGCCGTTATTATCAGATAGAATTTGTAATATAATTTACCGTCGTTATATAATAAAGTTAATACGAGTTATATGCAATATTAGGTAAATTGACAACATCTTTAAAATTAATAACAGACTTTACATTTTTTTAGTTAGTTGTTATTTTACAAATAATAATAGTAACTTTATATTGTAACCTAACAATTTATTTTAGTTTCTTAATAATTATTAGATAAGTCAAAATTTTCTAGTAAGCGGTTTTGCCGAAAACCTGAACCGCTTTCGAAAATATCAAAACTGTTCGAAAGATATCGATTCGTGAATATTTTGATTTTTTTAGAGTTTTGATGAAATAATGCATAGTTGTCTTAATGAACATCTAACCAAATATTATATTTCTGCAAAAAGCTGTTCCAAAAATAAAAATTAAAGTCTGTAATAATGACCCTTGTGATATGCACCGTATAAATTTTGATCTGTACTTTTGAATTGCATTCACAATTAAATATAATGTATTATAATGTTCGCGCCAATCAAAGCATGCGTTTATATGGATACAAAAACAAAAAATCATCAATTAAAAAATTATACAAATCAATCAATCAAGTCAGGACGCAATCAAAAACAGTATTGAAATTATTGTAAATATACTTATAACTTGTTATTAATATAAAATAAATATATACAGTTATAATCAAAGTATTTACAATTGGTCCTTCATAAGGCAAGTAATCATAACAACATCCTAAATTTTTCAATAATATAATGTATTATAATATCTCCCTTCCGCCTTTTTGTATTATAAACCAAGAGCAAAAAAGCGAAAGGGAGATATTTGACAACCTAATATTACAAGCATTATATGTATGTTCGGAAGATATCAATTGGAAATCGAATTGATTAACTTATAGTAAAAACCATAATCATTATTTTTTAAATATATAGTTGAGAATTTTGTTGTGACTATTGTAAAAAATACTAAATCTTATTTTTTGTGAAATTGTTTATTTGCACACGTAAGTTCAATTAATTCACCTTAATGCAAAATGCCACTTTCACCTAGTATTTTCAACAGTTTATCTGTTTATTTTTTTCAAAAACCTCTGAAATTAAATTTCAATATTAATATTAAGAATAAATAAATTAGGAATATTAATAATAAATAAATTAGGAGGAATGAATTTGAAAAATTACTGAAGATTTATTAACATAAAAAATTTACATAATGAAATTAGCATAAAATAGTTTTGACATGAAATATAGATTATAAAAGATATGATATAAATGTGGACATCCTGGAATTAGTTTAGAAGCAGATGCAGATGTTATTTTTGCAGTAGCCGCCTGGTTTGTGGAGAGCGATGCAGTGAGCAGAGCAGCCGATGATTCCACCAATTTGGCAAGAAAGACGAGGTTCTGCAAAATAAATTAAAGTAAATACTAATTGCTTTATGTATAAACTATTTTCAAAATATTCAGGGCAAATTGATCATAACATTCGTTATGAATTAACTATCATTTAAATATTATTGTTTATACCTGGGACGGCAACTTCGGCGTCAACTGGTACTTCAACTTCAGCTTCAACTTGTGCTGGTTCTTCAATTGCAGCAGATTGCACATTGGCGAACAAGGCAATCAATGCCAAAGCGAAAACCAAGAAGTATTTCATTTTGATAGTTGATTTGGGAGACAACTTGCAAAGTTACCAAATAGATTATTGTGATACAATTTCGTTTGTGATCTTTGCTTATATACTCAAAATATTGGATATTATCAGATAGGCTATGAGAGGTGTATTTTTATCACTTGTTCAAATATGTGTTTATACTAATTAAGATCTAATTAAAATTGATCATGTATATTGATTTTTAGATATGTTATTTCATTATGCTTTATTTGCGTACAAATGTCCATATTAATTATTTTTGTACATAATTTTATGTTGCGAATTACTCAATTCATGCAATGCTAGATAACAGTAATAATATATTAAAACTAGTTGTGTATGACTTCGTGCCTTAAGGCAAATTGCTGGAACTCCCCGTACCGTAACGAAATTTTCCAGAAATATTACATAAATGTTTTTATATAGATTGTTATAAATACTGTAACATTGTCTAATATTTATAAGAGTTATATAAACTGAATTACAAAGTTAAAATTATTTATTTAAAGAATATAAGTGAGCTTTAGATCTTTAGCTAGAATTGAAATTAAAATCTGAATTATTATCGATATACGAAAAAAAATGAGAAAAACAGTTTGAAAAAAAAAATTTTGAAATTTTTTTTTCCAAAAGCAATTATTTAGTCAAAACAAGCAGAAAGTTCTCTGAATCATCCAATTCGGATGCTTAGTTCTCTCAAAAACTGCAATTTTTTAAATATTTAGCTTGGTACATCCGAAAGGGCTGGACCTGCCTTTGCCAAAAACTAATCACCATTTCTCCCCGTTATTACAAATTGAATGTTTTTGGACCATTCAAATCGGATGCTTCGTTTTCTCAAAAACTCGATTTCTATTTTCTGCACAACAGCTGGACCTGCCTTTGCCAAAAAATAATCGGCATATTTCCCTATTAATAGGAATCGAATGTTTTTTGCACGATCTAAATCGGTTGATCCTTGCGCTCGAAATCGTGGACGAAAATTTGTATCCATACATACATATATACACACATCCATTTTTTCTGAGGTATGTCAAAATGTGAAGAAATGTAAAAATTTTCAATTTTGATTTTTTGACGATCACAGTAAATTATCCTACGGGAAGTTAATAATGTATTATAGATAAATTATTTTAGAATACCAATTCTTGTTTAAGTTTTTATAAAGATGCTTTATGCATTCTTTGATAAATTCAAAAACTTAAAAACTCAATTTTAAAATAAAATTGAAGTATTTGATAATACAGCAATAAGAACATAAAAAAGGATAAAATATACTTATTAGATTTATGCTAATTTCAATGGTTTATATTTACATATTTAATATATTTATATATTATATTATTAACTTATTTACTCCATTAATTTAATTGACTTAACTTTCTTGTAATCATTTTCTATTGTTTTGATGAATAAATAGATCCTGTCTGTTAAAAATATGATCATTTTCTTATTCTTGAGAGTTATACAATATTGCATATAACATTTAAATTTCTAAAATAAAATCAATAAAAAATTTTAGAAAAAAGTGTTAAAGTGCTAAATATTTAGATTATAAAAAGGATTCAATAACATAATATCAGTCACAATATCGCCATTTACGACTAATTAATCTCGCAAAACATATATTATTTGTTCAATATTTAAAACAATTGGTTATGTCACCACTCAAATTTGTGTACTTACTAACATTGAAAATTAAAGCATATTCTACCTGCGTAAATGTAAGTATTTGATAATTATTTAATTTTAATTTAATTTTAATTAAGTAATTTTTTTATATACAATTGTAACAATGGTAAAATTTGGCTTGTCATGCTTATCTTTGGTAACATTAAATATTTGCGTATATTACATTCAAAAAGAATTTGCGTAACTGGTTTGTACTTAAAATTTTGCTCGAAAAATGCTGCAAGATTTTTGCTTTTGTCATTTATTTTTTTTGCCAATGTGCACTAAGTGAAGTTTTGATATACCTATACCAAGGGCTATAACCATTAATAAAATAATATTTATCATTATACCTTGATTTACTGTGAATAATAAATTTACAGAAAACCGTCTCAGAGAAAACCAGAAACTGTTTGCTATATAGACTATTAAGAAGATGCTTCTAATAAGGGATCTTAAGAAAACAATTGTATTCGATTTCAATAATAACAACTTAAATAATTTTTAAATATCTATTTAAGTGTTGAGCTTCTGAATAAATAATAAATCAATGAATCAAGAGACACTTTTTATAAATTCAAAATATATTATCTAATACTTGACTATCAGAGAGATAATAAAACATTGTAATTTTATAATGATACATTAGAACATAAAAAACTTTATAATTTACATAATTTATTATTTATATATTTATTTATTTATTTGTACGCGAATCGGCTTTATACAGTTTTATAATAGTGTACATATGTATATATATGATATACATATATATCTTGATATATACAGATATATATATATATATATATCTTGAGGATTTTTTGTTCGACGTTGAAACATATTGAAATGAATAAAACAGCCAATGCGTCGAATGTAAAGAATTTATTTTATTTTTTATACGTTTCGAGACTAGATGTGTCTCATCATTCAGCTAAAACAAATTTACATTATAAAGAAAAAGTTTTAAAAAATGAATTTATATTGGAAAAATTAATTGAAAACAACAATTATACACACCAGATCAGGAAAAACCACACTATATTAACACATTTTACAACATCAACAATCACATATTACTACTGTAGGAATATATATACGAGTATATATATATATATATATATATATATATATATATATATATATACACATACATAACATACACATCTACTTACATACAGATATACATACATATATACTCATATAATACGCATAAATATACATACATACACATATATGCACATTCACATATAAGTACATAATTAAATACATACACGTAGACTTTATAAAAAACTATGATAATTAAGTAACATAAAATAATACTTGATACTTAAGATCCCTTATTAGAAGTATCTTCTTATTAGTCTATATAGCAAACAGTTTCTGGTTTTCTCTGGTTTCAGGTTTTCTGTAAATTTATTATTACACGGAATACAATTTCTTTTATAGAAGTTTATGCTTTCAAGATAGGTATTCTACAATTATAATACCACTCTCGTTTATCAAAACTAGATACTCTATAAAAATCTGCTAATTGAGTATATATTTATTTTGATAAAATAATCGATTAACCTTAATAAAAAATAGTGTTAGCAAATTATATATATATTCATTATAAAATATTTTTCAAAAATTAAAGAGTCGAAGATATCTATATCGAAGTGAATGTCAAATGCTATTTTTATATCATGTCATTTCGATTTTCACTATTATATAATGATTTGGATTTGCTTTGGTAATATTCTTCATTTATATTTTACTAGTTGATATTTTTATAGATAATTTTAATGATTTATTTTGTTTTTAGCTAATTTCAAAATAAACTAAAATAGACTACTATAGAAAAACAATTGGTTATCAGATTTTTCAATAAAAGCCAATATTATTATTAATTTGTAATCTTATGATTTTGTGTTATTTCTTAGATAAGTCCTACAACGTAAACAGTTTTATCTAAACAGTTAATTACTACCCTTAAATTTTTCTTAAACTTTTTTGCTTAAACGTTAATCTTGACAGTTTTTGTTTGTTATTCTAAAACTTTATAACTCATATGAGTCATGTTGTAAAATAACAAGTATGATGTTGAACAATATCTCAGGTCCTTATCAGTTTGCTAGTTAGAGTGCGAAACAACAGTTAAGAAAAATTGCTGGAACTTTCCGTACCGTAAAAAAAAATCTTGGTACCGAACCCAAAAAAAAATGTATACAAAATGTATGCACATTATTAAAATCTCTATAAAATATCTGATAATTTGATGTACATATGTCCAATAAACATTTTTGTTCGCCAAATGGCATTTTTTAACTCGTTTTATTGAGATCTGCCTTTCGAAAAATTCAATCATTTCTTCTCTTGCCAATACAAGTAGAATCGAATTAATAAAATCGGTCGCTCCGTTCTTTTGAAAACTGAGTTACCGTTTTTGGCATTTTTTACCACATATCTTCGCAACGGCTAGACATGCCTATGCCAAAAACTAATCAGCACGTATCCTTGTTGATAGGAATCGAATGTTTTTTAAATAATTGAAATCGCTTGAACAGTGTTCCTGAAATTGTCGACGAAAAATTGTGTCCTCACACACACACACATACATCCATTTTATCTAAGGCATGTCAAAATGTTCAGAAACCTCTGAAACGTAAAGATGTATAAAAATTTTCATTTTTGATTTTTTTGCGATTACTAAAACTTGCCCTACGAAAAGTTGATTGATAATAAATAAATTAGGAATATTAATAATGAATTAGCAGGAATGAATTTGAAAAATTACTGAAGATTTATTAACATAATAAATTTACATATTGAAGTAAGTATAAAATAGTCTTGATATGAAATTATAAAATTCGATATGTAGATTATAAAAGATATGTGGTATCCCGGAATTAGTTTAGAAGCAGATGCAGATGTTATTTTTGCAGTAGCCGCCTGGTTTGTGGAGAGCGATGCAGTGAGCAGAGCAGCCGATGATTCCACCAATTTGGCAAGAAAGACGAGGTTCTGCATAATAAATTAAAGTGAATACTAATTGCTTTATGTATGAACTATTTTAAACATATTCAGAGCAAATTGATTATAACATTCGTTATGATTTAACTATTGTTTAAATATTATTGTTTATACCTGGGACGGCAACTTCGGCATCAACTGGTACTTCAACTGCAGCTTCAACTTGTGCTGGTTCTTCAATTGCAGCAGATTGCACATTGGCGAACAAGGCAATCAATGCCAAAGCGAAAACCAAGAAAGTATTTCATTTTGATAGTTGATTTGGGAGACAACTTGCAAAGTTACCAAAAAGATTATTGTGATACAATTTCGTTTGTGATCTTTGCTTATATACTCAAAAGATACGCTATGAGAAGTGTATTTTTATCACTTGTTCAAATATGTGTTTATACTAATTAAGATCTAATTAAAATTGATCATGTATATTGATTTTTAGATATGTTATTAACTTCTCAAAGGAGAAGTTTATGTTTTCATAAAAAAATCCGATTCGCTAATTTTATGTTTTCTCGACGTTTTAACCCAATTCGAATCGAATTAGACCAAATTTGGAAAAAGTATGTGTGTGTGAACAGATTTGTTGCCGTAAATCGGGGTTTTCTCAAAAACGGCTGGACCAATTTAGAAAATTTAAAAGCCATTCGATGCACATCGATGACGAATATTGTTTGTCAGTTTTGCTATTTTTGTATCATTTTTTATGAGGAACGAACAACCATGCCATTTTGATTTTCACTATCATTGAATGATTTGAGTTTGCTTTGGTAATATTCTTAATTTATATTTTACTAGTTGATATTCTTCACAGATAATTTTAATGCTTTATTCTGTTTTTAGTAAATTTCAAATCAAACTACTACTATAGAACAGTAATTGGTTATCAAATTTTTTAATATAAGCCTATTCTTATCAATAATTTGTTATCTTATAATTTTTTATTACGTTCTGTATAAGTCCTACAACGTATACAGTTTTATCTAAACGGTTTATTACTACCCTTAAATTTTTCTTACACTTTGAATTAAAACTTGACAACATTTTTCTTTATTATTCTAAAACTTTATAACTACTCCCATAAGAGTCATGTTACAAAATAACAAGTATGATTTTGAACAATATCTCAGGTCCTTATCAGTTTGCTAGTTAGAGTGCGAAACGGCAGTTAGGCCGACTCAAAATTTCATCGTAAGCACCATTACATGATGCGTAGCATCGTCTATATATTTTGCCTCGGGCTACCATTAGGGCAGATACGATACGAAGGGCTCAAATCCGCACCCTTAAATTTGGCCGCAGGCGACGGCTTCATTTTGCCCCTCTGCTCTTCCACACTTGCGGACACCATAGCCAAATCATTAATATGATACTTAAGTACATTTTTATTAGATATACGAGGTCTGTTCAAAAAGTACCCGGAATTTTCGTTTTTTCAAAAAAATATTTATTTATTCGTCTACATTAATGTGGTCCCCTTCAAAGTAGTCCCCCCCAGATATAATACACTTATGCCAGCGTTTTTTCCAATTTTCGAAGCACCCTTGATATTCACTTTTTGATATGTCCTTGAGCACTCTCAGCGATTCGGCCTTTATTTCTTCAATCGAGGAAAACCGCCGTCCTTTCATGGGTCTCTTCAACTTTGGGAATAGGAAAAAGTCACACGGAGCCATATCTGGTGAATTTTTGCACTTTGCAACACTTTATTTCATTTTTTACGCAAAATTTAATACAAATTCTTTGACTTTTCAATTCTTCCATTGTAAAAATCGCCGAGCTCAGAAAAACACGTCGAACCTTAGCGACTACCACAGACAAAGTAAACAGTGAATATAGCTGAAAATTTCATCATACTTTAGGGGCATGTATACCAACACAATAAAAAAAAATTTTGACAATCAGACACTCCAGACCCGCGAAATTTAATTATTAGTAATTCCGGGTACTTTTTGAACACGCCTCGTATACTTACATTTACTAAATTAATAAATTGATTTCTGGATAAGCTTGCTTCTATCTAAAAGATGATTGTTTGAATATATGAAGTGTTGAAGTATCTTATCAAATTAAATAAGAAACCAATACAATAACCTATGTATTTGCGCTTGAAAATAATCATAAGCAATTAGTATTTGGCGATCAAGTAATTTTTGGCCTAGAGAATAATAATACCAAATCATTGGAAATAATTTATTATAAACTAACACATTTCCACATTAATGACCTCCGATGAAGAAACGCAAATTGCAAATAATCGCTGATAAAAAAAAAACAAAGGTACAACGATTGGTTCATCAATGCCAACCAAATTTCTAATTGATGTGTTACTGCGGTTTCAAAAATTGATAGTAGTTTCTAACACGTTTATTCGCTCAGAACACTGGTCTTCCGTCGGCCTACTTATCTAATTAGCCCAATCCTCGTGTCACCGCGGGCTATCTCGTTTATTAGCCCTGGATTTAGAACTTTCATAGGCATACATATCCAGAATTTCTTTCTGGGAAACCTGCTATGTGTTTTAAGTAGTTTGTTAATAGGCGATGTGATGATGAGATTTAATTATATTATAAATTTTGCGTCCTATTTAAATAAGTCGTTAACTTCACTATCAATATGTAGAAAAGGAATTAAATAGAAATTTCTACCAAATTAACTGTATCGATGAGGTAAAGAGCAACTAGTTTTATTTCAATATGTTAGCTCGTGGGAAAGTGGTTAGAGTTAACGCATTGGATTCAGAGGTCCGAGATTCGATACCAACTTTAGTAGTCTGTTGCCAAGCAGTGGCGTAATCACTTTTTAATTGAAATTATAGATAACAATGTGTTAACAATTAAAAATTGTCTTTTCCCAATCCCAATTTCCCAAAATTTTCCCAAATCAACAAAAATTCATCACAATTGCAGAATTGTAATGATGAAATTTATCACAAAAATATGGAACAATATTTTTGCTTGCCATCTATAGAAGCTGACGTTGTTAAATAAATCTGCACAAACTCGTAAGTCTTGAGTTCTGATAGCTTTTCAATAAATAAAAAACTACTTTGTAGTTTAGTTTAAACTATAATTCTTTCGTTATGATACAAGTGTTTCAAAATTCTTATATTAAAAAAATTAAAATCCAAAAGGGTGAAAATTAATATTTATTACAAAAAATATTTCTAAAACGCATCCAAATATAATAATTACGTAAGCGTTGTGCTTTTTTAGAATGAAATTTAAGTGCTATAAATTTACCTTGTAAATTGTTTGTTATTATTGAAATCAGTTGATTAACGCCAACTCAATGGATTAGATACTTGTTAAGATTTGAACATTCGTGGTATTACTGTATAAAAAACGCGTGATAGTTTTTCAACTATTTTTTATGAAATGACCAGATGTATCCAAATATTTTTTGAATCGCTAGCAATTGACAATCTGTAAACGAGTAAATTGTTATTCATATCCAGTTTTTATTCATTTAATTCCAATTGGATGTTTTGATGGCTTCAATGACCTCGTGTCACCCAAACGTAGAATAAATCTGTCCATCATTTAGTGTGCTTATTGTGTCCTGGACATTTCTGTTCATGTCCTTGTCATGATATTTATATCCTTGCTTTACCAGACTATATGTGTCAACGTCGCCCCTGACACTCCGTATTGTATGATAGCCTGTATTAGTGTTTATAGCTTCCAACTTTTACGGGTCTGATACTATTTGTCGGATCTCCTGCACACGGATTTACTATATGTAACTGCCTGATGATTTAGTTGTCCGAGATTACAGGCGAAGTTTATGCACACTGAACAGAATTGTGTTTTTTATATGTGTTAGTGTGTACTTATTCAAAATAAATATGTTTATAGTCAGTTATTTTATTTATAGAATTTCGAAAATAATGTATCAATAACTTATGCGAAACAAAAACATTGGGGTACGGTAAAAAATCAAAAGGAATGTGTTGATTATTAGAAGTCCAGTAACAGTACTGGAATTCTATATATATGACATGACGGAGATCACCCCAGTGGGTTACTCTATTTTAATGCATTAGATCTAAGGGATGCTTCTTCTTCAATCTTCTAATATGTGATGCTTGTAATACGGGAAGTAATGTGGGGTTATTGTGGTTGATGATCTTGTCGCGATGAATTCCACTTCTGTTTTTCACTACCTCCTAGACAGTATCTATTCTTAGATCTTTATGTAGTATTCGGTTACTGACATACCCAGGTGCATTTGCAATACACCTTAAAATTTTAGATCTTTTCCTTTGGATAGATGAAATTCTTGATTTACTGGCGTAGTCCCACAACTCTACGCCATAAGTCCAAATCGGTTTTATTTTCGCTCTATAAATTAGAATTTTATTTTCTACTGATAATTTAGATTTACCATTAATAATTCAGAACAGTGACTTCATTTTTCTTTCAATTTGTTTTGTTTTGCTGTTAATATGGGTAATCCAATTTAATTTGCTATCCAAGTGCATTCCCAGATATTTTACAGAAGCAGATTTGGGCATAATTTTATTATTAATAGACACCGAAGGACATTTACAAAAGGAATGGTTTTACAATAAAACTCATTATAATAATCAACTTCTTTTATAATGTCTTTATTCACCAGTGTTTATGGATTGTTCATAATTTCTAACACCAAGAACAATAAATGGAATGGGAATAATCGTATGGGAATGGGAAAGACGTTTATTTTCAGAATTAACATTTCTTTTAGTTAACAATTAATCATCAATTTTAAAAATTTATAATTCATTAAAATTATGTATATCAAAATATATTAAAGTTATCACGTAAAAATACATAAACATTTACATTCCAAATGTTATTACGATTACTTAACTTAAAAATATGAGATATGGTCCTTCATTCTAAATCTGCTTCATTAACTTTTGTTTATTTACTTTTCATGCAACATGTAATCATATATAAACGTCGTCGTATAACTTATAAGCTTTTATATTTCGTCTATAAAATACGAATAATATACACTACAGCATTTATAATAATCCATAAACATTTAATATTCCTCGAATATTTTATTCCAGTACGGACAATTTGCCTTAATGTCAAACAATGATAAGTGTTTTTTTTGTAATTTTTGCCATTTATTTCTATATTATTACTATAGTTTTATTGTTCATTGAATCTTTAAAATTTCTCTTGACAAATTCTAAAAAGATTTATCAAAATCCGAATAACCGTTTAGAAGATGTATCACATCATACACCCGTACAGAAAAACTTTATATATATATGATATGTTCGTGTCACGATGTTGGTCCGCGATGGACGCCTAAACTGCTGAACCGATTTTGAATTTTATTATGTAACATGTATTTGTTGCATTTTCTTCCCCAGTTGTTGTGTTTCTTGTTGCCTGTTGAATATTCCTCAACTTTCTTTCCTTTAGATTTTCAACAGCAAATAAGTTCGATGATATTGCACTGTTGTTATTCAATGTCCATGCCTGATCTTCTGAATAATGTATTACAAATTATTCGTGATTATTAATTATTCCATAAGTAGATTTGGCAATGTTTTTGCAAAAAATTATAAACCAATTTTGAAAATTTAACAACAGTTGGAAAGGTATTTGTAGCGAATTATGCCAAATCGTTTTTTGGTCAGCCATATGCTTAGTAATTTATTGTCGGAATTCTTTGGTGACAATTATTATTTGTAAATTATATCAATTCGTCATTGATGAGAAGTTTTAGAATAATTAGCTTAATCTCAATTCTTACTGATTCGTGCAAATTTTTTTAAAGTATAATTGCCACTTACAACTATTTACATTATACCGACGTAGCATCAAAAATTGTATAAGTATACATACATATATATATATATATATATATATATATATATATATTATGTTTGTATATATGAATATATTCATATATATTGTAAAGGAATCACCAGCTTTGTAATTACTTAGTGCTTCCATTATTGATTATACATAATTACCATTACAGTCTAATATTGAACACCTGCCTATACCTATGCCTAGAAGGCACCGTCTGCTTATATTATATACCCACTTAAGCAAGCAATCATTTGATGTATCTACGTACGCCTACGCAAATATTCTGCGAATACACTTGTGTTGCAGAAACTTCTTTAAACTCTTAATGTTTGCATGCCTTTAAAGTGTTATAGAAAAATATTTCTGCATATACTACAAAAAAAAACTTAATAAATCATTTAGGTGAATTCTTAGTGGTTATTTAAGGTAAAGAGGTCCAGAAAAGGTGAGAAATTATAAAAAAAATTTAAGTATGATGCAGAACAATTACTCGTACGGAGAATTTTTTCAAATTATTTTTTAAATATTTTGCCATTTGATCCCCAATATTGACTTTAAAGACGTATTCAATGAAATTCAATTCAATGAAAACCATATTGGAAAACATATGCTGCCCATTACAGTGTGTAATTATCAAGATTGTAGCTGTAGTATTCAATGATGAACAACTTTTATAATTGTAGTATGTCACCAAATACAGACAAATACTTTGTGGATCTGTGTATATATCAAGATTGTAGCTTCAATATTCAATAATAAAAAACTTTAACAATTGTAGTAATTGGACATATACATTCGGCTACAAAGTAGAGAATTTCTAAATTTAGGGAGACAAGTAAGTTGTTGCAAACAAAAAGCCTTTACTGTAATACCATATTACCCTGATGGTTCAAGATAAACTCTTTCAACATTTGTTATTTTTTACATTCGTTGAACTAGTTGCTAGCATTTTGAAGAAAATAAATGTATATCTGAAATATGTAACGTGGCAAGTTTGTACAAAAATGTTTTTATTTAACTTCCCGAAAAATAAGTTATAGTAATCGCAAGAAAATCGTAAATGAAATTTTTTATGTATCTTTACGTTCCAAAACCTTCTGAACATTTTGGCATACCTTAGAAAAAATGGATGTATGTGTGTATGTGTATGCATTTATGAGCGGATACAAATTTTTGTCGACAATTTTGAGAACACAGATCAATTGATTATTATTATCTCTTTTATTTACAACTGTCCAGTAAAGGACATTCAATAAATTTGATGAATCATTTAAAAAATATTCTATTCCTATTTATAAGGAGATAAAAAGTACCAAAAACTGTAACTCAGTTTTTAAGAGAACGGAACGATTTGAATAATTCAATAAAAATTTTACTTGTATTGACAAGGTGAAGAACTGATTAAATTTTTCGGAAGGCGGGTCTAGCGGTCTAGTAAATAAAGTAAAAAAAATGCCATTAGGCCGTCAAAAATGATCACCAGATATATGCACATTAAACTATCAGATATTTTATACGTATTTTAATAATAAGGGCAGATTTTGTGTACATTACTATCGGTTCCGAACATATATTTATCCGTTAGCCTGCGACGTGACGCCCTCGCGCTTCGATATTTTGATTCTACGCAGGTAACGTAACGCAATTATTTAAAAAAAAAATCAAAATTTCCAAAATATTTCAAAGTATTCAAAAAGTATTATTTTTTTTCAAAAAAAATTAAATTCTCAAGAATATATTTTTTTTCAAAGTTCTAAAAAAAATGTATTTTTGGTACGGGAAGTTTCAGCAAATTGCAATAAACCAATAGTTTCCAAAGTTTTCAAAAAAAAAAATAAGTTTTTTCAAAAATTTTACTGTTTGGTGCGAAATGTTTAGCAGTTTGCCTCAAAGCACGATGCCATACACCATTAGTTATTCAAAAAAAATTTTGCAATATTTGGCAACGTTATGTCGATTTTTACCAAAATTCACCATATGAAAACCCTACTTTAGAGTAACTACTCACGCACGTAGTGTTAGTCGGAACATGAACATGAATCGGGGGCGGCAAAGCATCGCATATGTGTTGATGCGTCGTCAGCATAATCTGCGATCAAAGGGCGCAACACTTAAGTCTTATCAGTTGCTCTATCGCGAACAACGTTACCGTACTCGATACAGGAGGATAGTCTGCGGTTGAAAATCGAGATGCATTCGACAAGGGAGAAAGGGCTTTCAGACCATATGTACACTTCACACTGTACATCGAACTTGCCCGCATGCTTTTCGGTTTTTCTACGGACAACGTGAGTGGAAATTCTTGCCGCAGACACAAGAGTGGAGAGTAATCCCTAAAAACATCTTCTGGGTTTGGAAAATATTTGGAAAGTTTCAGTCTTGCTGGAATTAACGCTTAAATTTACTTGTTTCTAGCCGCAACTGAACGAGCAGTCATACCACCTTATCGAAAATATTAGTATATAATAATAATAATGTCGAGCGGGTCTTAAAGGTTTGCGAATGAAGAGGTCTACCTCCATTATCTCAAAAACAAAAATGCATGGTACACTTAAACGATACCATTTTAAAGTAGGAGGCAAAATATGCGTAACCAGCCATCGACTTAAATCAGGCGACTTTGCTGTCACGAGATAAACGGCTACATTGTCAATTTTTCAACGAAAGTATTTTTTCGTTTTAGTTTTTTTTTTGGTTTCGAACATCGTCGTTTGATTTACAATACCTGAATATAAGCTTTAGGTATATGTTATTTCATTCTTTCGGTGGGGGTGTCCATTAATTACGTGAGCGTTTTCTAAGGATTTTTGAACCGCCTATCACCGATTTATCAACCATACTAGGTGATATTTACAATTGGTGGTATTTAAAATTAACCACCCACTTTTCCTCACAACATCACGTGTATTTTTAGTACCTAAAAAATTGTGTAATTTTGTTTTTTTTTTAAATTTAGTTTTTTTTTTAAATTGAAGTGAAAAATAAATTTACAATCATATCTTACTACGCGATATTTTGTGATTTTTTGTCAACCTCCCTCCCCATTTGAGGCTCAGGTGATTAATGGACGATTAAAACGTGTAAACATGCATATGCAAGTATTCATTTGTATAGCCCTATGGAAAGTTAATAACATAACAACATCATAATAACAAAAACATCTTCAATTATCAGTAGAAATTTAAATTACAATGCGTTAGTATTCATACACAAACCACAGAGGCAAAAACTAATGCGGTCACGTGTAATAAATTTCTGCTGAAGTTGTTCTTCATGCGAGAGAAATTATACAAACCACTAAATCTGCAAATAAAATGGAGAGAGTTACAATTTACATTTCAGTAAATGAAGTGAATATTGTTTTGTTTGTTTTCGAAATTATAACTTCGCCTTTGACGCACTGTTGTATCTAACTCTGTGACACAATCATATTTGTAGAGGATAAAAATGTTTTTCAAATCTATTATTTGATGATATGGTGATTCGGTCTCACCGGGGATTAGTGGTTGAAGATATGGAATTTTAATCAGAGGTTTTATGTTTGATACCTGTCTCGGACAACCTGATGTGAAACAGCATTGACATCGGTTTTTTACTGGAAGATATACATAGCAATATGTTTCCAAGTAAAAATAGCCCTTACCATATATTGCTGCACAGTTACAAAATTTTTCACTTTTACATAAATTATAAAAAGATTACATATAGATTGGCCAACTGTTTGGATTGCCATCTATAACTAGTTGTAAGTAAAAATTTGTTTTAAGGCAAGTTGCATGAACTTTCCGATACGTATATACAAAATAAACTTAACCAATAAGAATTGAGAATATGCTTAAATAAAATGTTCAACCCTTTATTGCGACAATGCATATTTCGCATTCATTAAAAAAAATTTTTAATTGATATTGTTTTCTTATTATTATTACTTATTATTAATTGTATTAATTGAACCAATTTGTTCAAAAGATTTTATTACATTTTTTCGTGTTGTGAAAATGTATTTAATTTGAGTGTAGACGTAAACTGTAATCAGGAGCTACCAACGAAACAATACACGTGCATATGCTTACGCATAAATTCTAAACTTTGACGAATTTTTATAATTTAACCACTTATAGTAGGCCTATAATGTTTTAGTATGTTATTTAAAACTATAAAATCTGTCGTTGAACTAAGTTTCATCAAAGTTGTCAATTTTTTTCAACATTGATTTATAAAGAAACTACTCTCCCGATTTCTACCAAAAACTAATCAAGCGATTTCCAAACAATATCTAATGAACAGTTTCTCAATTTTCAAAATGGATTAAAATCGACTGAATCGTGGACGAAAGATTTTGATTTTACACTTTTTTGTTAATTACTAACCGATGTTCTTATGAAAATACATGAAAGAGCTTTTAAATTCTTGAAATCGGTCCAGTATTTGAAAATGACGAAAGATGAAAATTGGGCTGATATACACATACATACTTTTTCTAAAGTTTGTTTTTATTCACTTCAAAATAAAACGTCCGGAAAACATAAAATTAGAAAGTCGTTTTTCTTCGCGTTAACATAAACTTCTTCTTCGGGAAGTTTAAAAATCGACACGATTTATAAGTAATTAACAGTATATCAAATTTATATTGAAACACTCTACAATGCAATATGTTGTAAGTTATATTTTAAATCGATATATTTGATGTACAATTAAATCTGCGCATTCAACCCCAATATACTACAGAAATCCAGCATTTCACCTCTACCCTAACAAACATAGTCAAATAATAAACATACATATTCGCCGACGATATAAGTGTCTTTATTCCGCAATTTGTGCAGAATTATAACTGGGCTTAAAGCCAATTGCTCAGCATTAATACAAACTCGAAGTTTGAAATTCATAATGGTTGCAGGATCCACATACGTATGTACCAGGATCAGAAATTGGCTCGTATTATTGTGGAGAGCTAAACTTTGTTATATATTGTTGAGCGATTGAAATACCCATCTCAAATAGTATGAACTGGATTTGAAATTGCTGAAAATATTCATAACAGGAAACAGAGATTAGATTCATAAACAATTTTTAATTTATTTATTGTGAATATATATTGCAAGATGCGAATGATTTTACACTAAACTAGTGGGGCGCATGGCATCGTGCCTTAAGGCAAATTGCTGGAACTTCCCGTACCGTAATTAAACATTCGAAGAATAAAAATAATCAGTCAACAAAAATGTCTATGAATAAATATTATAAAAACTAGAATTTTCATTATTTGTTTCTTGTAGACAATATATGAAAACTTATTAGAACAGACGACGATGTTATTATATCTTTGAAAAAAAAAAAAAAAATATATATATATATATATATATATATATATATAAACAAAATCTAGAGGGCTTATTGTTAGAATGAACATATTATATTTCAAATGCATCAATTTTTTGTTTGCGAAATACATGCACTGAGTTAACAAATTTAAATAGTTCATGTAGTATCAACTATACAAACATAAAAAGTTTTAAAAAAAATGTAAAAAAAATATTACAGGCGTGGGATTCGAAACTGATCAGTTTTAACTGTTTTTATCTACTAACGCTAACAAAAATTGTACTGATGCGCCAACCAAATCAGCTATGACGACATGCTCACGAACAACGCTATGAGCGAATGTCTAGGACATTATCGGACTTTCTGCACATTTTGCTCTGTATCTTCGAAAGGGCATTTTTGAATCATTCAAATCGAGTGATTTGTTTTCACAGCACCTGCCACTTTTGGCACTACGTATCTTCGAAATGGCCTGACCTGCCTTTGCCAAAAACTAATCAGCACATCGCCTTATCAATACGAAAATTTGTATACGCACACACACATACATCATTTTTTTCTAAGAAATGCCCAAACATTCAGCAACCTTTGAAACGCAAAGATATATAAAAAGAAATATTTTCTATTTTTTTAAATATATTATTTAATATATTTTTAAATTTATGATTGTCGTTTATTAATATTGATATGCTATTAATGAATGAATTACATTTGCAAAAACATTATCCGCAAAAATAAAAAAAGTCAAATTTTTATCAAAGCTCTATGTAAAACTTGAAAACTTATAATTCAAACTAAGTTAGATAATTTTTTTACATCATTTTTTTCATGATAGTTACGATGAATACTAACACCCTGTTTCGGCTGGACGTTGAATTCTGGGAAACCCTGTATATGAATTTATTAAATAGAAATGAAATACTTATTTTTAACAAAAAATATATTATATATTAAAAATAGCATTTTAATGAATAGGCAAGTAATAGTTAATGTTTTTGTAAATATACAACATGTATTTTCTTAAATATACTAACATATATTATTATAAAGAAATAATATTGTAAACCTATTTGTATTAAATATTCAGTTCTCTTTAAATTCATTATTTAAAAATTATTAAAACCATTTAAATTGATGCATAAAACATTTAAATTCTAAAAGTTTCAGCTTCAGCATTCTCATGACGAATATTCATGTCAAATGAACAAATAAGCTTTTTAGTCTTACATAATGCTATTTTGTTAGATTAATCTGATTGATAACTATGACAACAGGTATTCCATTTTACCAACAGAACTAATCTTATTAAGCGAAACGTGCCATTCTCTATGTGCAGAAGATTAGTAGACTCTGGGGATTTTTCACATTTTATTTGTATCCAAGTTTATTTGTCTATAACATATAAGAAAAATTTTATGTGTATAAGGTTGAGATAAGCATATTTATTATCCTTTTTAATATGGAAGCGTGAGATGACAATTTGAGCAACTTCTCGCTTATACAGAAAATGATCATTTGCAAAAAACAACAATCGTTAGTTACTAAAAACCTATAACTATTTTAGTCATATTTTGTTCCGAAATTGAATTACATTTTAATAAAATTTAGTAGATTAAGAGTAAGTTTAGAAAGAGTAGAATATTTTTATATGCGAAAGAACTTTTTTTAAGGAAAAGAAAATTTGATTTGCTCTCAAAACTATATTGCTAGTGTCTTAAATCAATCGTAGCAGCGTATTATATTATTTCTTAATATCAGATAATATCCGAATTCTTAAATATTGTAACAGTTTTCATTTTATTAATTTGTCAATACATATTACTTCCCGTAGTGTAAGTTATACTATAAAGTAATCGTGAAAAAACAGAAAATGAAAATTTTTATATATATTCACGTTTGAAAGCCTTCTGAACATTGTGGACATACCTCATAAAAAAGTTATTGTTCTGCGTATGTGTGTGTGTTTGTGTCTGTAACTTCGGATACAAGTTTTCACCGCCGATTTTGGAAACACAGATCAGCCGATTTGAATAACCCAAAATACATTCGATTCGTAGGTAGTATAAAGTAATGCTTAGTTTTCAGGCCCGTTCAGCCGTTTTGAAGACACGGGGTCAAAGTGCAATAAATGGCAATTTAGTTTTGCCAAGGATAAAGGAGCGTCCAATTTGAATGCTTTAAAAAACATTTTATTTGTTTGAATTGATTGAATTTTCCAAAAGGCGAGCGGTTTTCGAGATTCAATAAAACATCATATGGCGGTCAAAAATGTTTATTAGCCATATTTACATCAAATTTTTAGATATTTTATAGTGATTTTAATAATAAGTACAAATTTTATTAATATTACTATGGATTCAAAAAGAATGAAAATATAAAAAAGAAATATTAAAATTTTTCAAAAAAGTAAAATCTATTCAAAAATTTCATAATTGTCGAAAATCTTTTTTTCAAGTTTGCTTTAAGGCAAAATAATATAAAACTAGTTGGTATTGGTATTTTGCCTTGAGGCAAGTTACATGAACTTCCCGATTTATGTAAATATTCGATTTAATCCATGATAGATAAATTAATTTATGAGTAGTTAAAAGTATTCGAAGGGGATTTATTGAAAATCGAACTCGTCAACACGGTCGGAGTGTTGTTTAAAAGCAAATTTTCAAAAATCAATAATTTTTATAATTGAGCCAGTTTTTTGTAGGACTTTAATTGTTTATCATGTTCATTAAGACCAAGTACTCTATTGGTATACCAATAAGTAAATCGTCTAATTTTAATTTTAACAAATGTCAAAAGATCATGTCAAGGAGAGATTTTCTCAATCTTTAATGAATTTTTAAAATTAAACTACTTGTCGTAAGGCATTAATAATTCAGTAAGTTATATAAAACCATAATATATAACGCCAAAAAAAGTTCCGTGAAAATCGGCTTAATTTTTTTTTTTCAATTGTTAATTACAAGAAAACGGCTCGGTAGATTCTCACCGAAAACTAATCAGTATCATTCCCTTTTCCCTTTTGAACAGTTTTTGATTTTTTAAAATCGATTCGGTAGTATCAGCTTAAATGTGGACGAAAAGTTTAACACTTTTTTCAAATTACAAAGAAACGGCTCGGCCGATCGTCGCACAAAACTGAGAAACGATAATCTTCATCGAGATACATCAAATGGTTTTTAAATTTCTGAAATCGGTTCAGGCGTTTTTGAGCAAACCTCGATGAAAGTTCCAATTTTGACAAATGCCAAAAAGACCATACTAATTTTTGCAAACTTACTTTTGCGAAAAATATTAAAATTATGCAATTTAAATTATCTTCTATACATATTTTCCTTCCACATGCTTTTATTTAAACAAACTTACTAGTTTTCACATCTTCTTTTCATTGCACTATCAGGCGTCCTGTGGTAGTTTTCCAAAAGTTGGGTTTATGTTCTGCATGATTCTTATTGTATTGCATTCTCAGTCAAGAAGATAAACTCTGCAGTTACACTTTAGAAGAAAACACATTGTACTATGATAACGCCTTTAAGGAGCACAAAGTGTACTTTACACTTTACACTTTTGTTATAGTTTAATGAATTTATAGATAAAAAGTTAGTTTTGATTTAGATCTCTCCAGTTAAAATAGTTTAACTTGAGAAAGTCAGGGCAAGTACGATGCCATTATAAGTTTTTATGTCTATTATGTCTGTGGACTGAATTGGAAATTTCATTCGTGATATTCGGTCTTGAATCGTAACATACGTGCACTTTGGTAGATGAAAATCTTCTTGTGGGAAGTATAATAGTTGAAGCATAAATTTACATGCTTTAATCTTTTTAAGTTTTTCTTAAATAAAGACATGCACGCGTTATAGTGAAATAAAAATGTATTGTTAACTTGTAAAATACTAATTAAATAATTTTCTGTACTTCAACATTTTCAACTATGCAATCAAAAACAATATTAACGTATGGCATCGTGCCTTAAGGCAAATTGCAGGAACTTTCCGTACCATAATAACATATTCGAAAAACTTTAAGATTATTATATAAGTTTACATGGAAACTAAGTAAATAAAACTCAACGAAGGGAAGTGATAATGAAGGATCTTATTGCAAACTAAGAATTAAATAAATTAAATTGCAAAGCTAAATTTGTTTTGAAGTATATAAATAATTTATAGAATTTTAGCTAGAATTAAAATTAAACTTTGAATTATTGTTGATATTCAAAAAATATTTATTAGATATTAAAAAAATGAAAAAAAATCTTTTGTTTTCACCAAAAAAATTGCCAACAACTAATCACTAAATCTCCGCATCATTACAAATTGATTGTTTTTTTTATTCAAATAGGATTCTTGGTATTCTCAAAAACTTGATTTATATTTTCTGCACACTTTGCTTTGTATCTCCGAAATGGATAGACCTGACTTTGCCAAAAACTAATCAGGACATGCCCCCAGCAGTCGGAATCGAATGTTTTTTAAAATATTCAAATCAGTTCATTTCTGTGCCCGAAATCGTGGACGAAAAATTGTATCCATGTATACACACATACACATCCATGTTTTCTGAAGTATTTCAAAATGTTTAGAATCCTTCGAAACGTAAAGATATGCAATAGTTTTAATTGCAAATTTTGGACGACTACTCTAAATTACCCTACGGAAAGTTAAAAATTATAAAATTTTTACATAACATATGGTTTTAATAATAACTTACTATCACAAAAAATGTAATTATGTTTTAGATGCTCAAATGACTAATAATTTAATAAATTATAATTTAAACACATGTAGTTTTTCTACGCATTGTTAAATTATTAAATAATATGTGTATATATACATTAATAAATAATTGTGCTAAATTTGCTAATTAATTCATTAACTATAATTATTCATCAACATTGATATTATGCAAATTCATCATTTACAATGTCTGTATGTTATTTATTTATGAGATGTTTATTCATATGTGTTCATCTAATTAGTGGAGCTAATTGAACGATGCGATAATTGCTATTGTTTTGGATCATATTAACCTCAGTATGGAATCAATCTATTTACAATCAGTAAACACACTGAAACCTGCAATATTCAATTAAATGTGTTACTCAATTATCGTCCCTTGTGTGTACTTGTCTCAATGGATCATAAACTTGAAGTCAATATTAATAATTCGTGAGAAAATGAATCAACTGTAATATTATTGAAGTTATATCATATATTTTTGAAGCCACTGACAAAGACGCAAAGAATTTGAAAATATTCCGTCCTATATCTTCATCTTTCAATAAATTCACACGCGGTTGAAGTAAAACTTAGTTGCTACTATACAAGATGGCATTTAAGTAAAAATAAGTACATCATATAACAATTTTGAATAATGTTTGTAGATAACACTAGTGATGCACATTTATTAGTGTCGACCATTATACACATTTATATAATATTAAATTATAAATTATATATTTATAATTGCATTAAATTATAATTAATTAAAAATTTACATGGTTCTTATAATGCTTATTTCCTAAATTTTTCAAAAAAAAAAAAAAAACTGACGAACAGACATAAAGACCAACATGTTGGTTGAGTTCTGGAACAACCCTGCACATGTATATTGCTAAATACTTTTATATTGGTAAAAAAATATAAATTGTATTTTTAAGCAAAATTTATTTTCATTTTCTTAGTTCAAAAATGCCTATTTTGTATTTGAATTATTTAATAAACTGCAAAACTTGTACTCGTGGCTCCAAAAATTAAATGTTGAGGTATGTCACGTACTTTTTTTATTTGCCATGCATAAAATAATATATAATAATAAATAATAGTGGTTATAAGGATAAAAATGCATTTTATACAGTACCCGTATCAAAATTCTCCTAACGATTATCATATAACATGTATTTCTTATAAGATACTTATACCATATTCACGTATGCCTAAACCTTAAATTCTATCTTGTACAGCTTTTAACTTACTATATACTGTATTGTACGCCTAATACGCCTAATACATCAACCTTATATACCTAATACGCCCAATATTATTTCTTATCTTACATCTATAATTTTTTCTAAACGCTAATTTTTCCGAACCCTACCGAGAATCGAACTCGAGCCTTCTGCGTGGCAGGCAGCGACCTTAACCACTAGACCACCGAACCACTGCGATTGGTCGCCTTTTTCCGCGTGTCGTCGCGTCGTCTTAGTATTAATTACTTAATTAATAGGTTAATGTACCGCGGAAGAACAGTGCGTCCCTTAATATTTCATTTGTGGGGGACCCAATAGAGTAGTGGTCAAGGCGCTCCACTGCCACGCGGTGGTCCCGGGTTCAATTCCCGGTGTGGGCGATAGACAAGTATAGGGTAGAGACAATAGATAAGAGTAATATAGAGTATAGCGTGTAAATGGTAGTATATAAGATTTGTAAGGGGTAAAAAGATATGTAGGGTGTATGTTATATATAATAGGTTAATAGCAATAAAAATGAAGCGGTAATAGATTTATATATAAATTTAGGAACTGATGGTCTTAAGTATCGTACGGTATGATTAGATAGGTAATAATTAGATTTAAGTCCTTTAACGTATTGTAATAGATCTTGGGTGCTTTTATAAAAAAAAGAGTTCGCGTAAGGTTCATACGCATTTGAAATAAGGTTCAAAACTTATTTGCTACTGTACAAGATGGCATTCAAGTCAAAATAAATACATCATATAACAATTTTGAATAAAGTTTCTTAGTAATATGGTAACACTCGTGATTCACATATTCATTAGTGGTCAACCATTATACACATTTATATAATGTGTATAAATATGGCTTTCTTCAAACATGTTCGATTTGTCATTGTAATTAGCATTTAGAAATGAACCTTTATTAGAGAAGTAAAGTAATTGCTGATTATTGACTTCTATAATATTCGTTCACGCATTGGATTATGTTAAACAACGCCTAAACAAATTTTATTTTCACAATTTCACTCATCATCATATAATATTTGTATTTGAAGAACTTCATGTAATTAAAATTAACACACATTTATTGACTGCTTGTATTTTTTGTACTACGATTTAATTTTTAAATGTTTATTTATGTCGATTTCGACAGATCTCTATTCACATATGCGCCGAATAATCACAATCGACCCGTATAGAAATGATGTCATCGAGAGCAAATGGCGAATCATTGGCACTCGACCCTTATCTTATCTGCCGCAACGCACTTCCGTTTGTTCGGATTTACATCCTCGTTGCGCCTAAAGAAGTTTTACTTCCGTTCGTACGGATTCACATCCTAGTTGCGCCTAAAGAAGTTTTACTTCAAAAATGAATTAAGAAACTGGGAAGGTCTCGTTGCCGAGACGATCGGTCAAGCTTCTTTTTTATATTTAGCAGAAAATAAAAAAAAATCTTAATCGATCTTGAAAATTTTAAAATCATATGAAAGATATTACTTTTGAATCGTACTATTTTTTTGTGATAAGTTACCAAATCGTTTCTTTGTAATAAATGGTTAAAACAATTATTTGATAATTTTCACGAAACTACCAATTTTTAATTAAAATATTGTGGGGCTACGGAAAGTAGTTTTATACAAATTTCGAATCATGTTTAATTTACATCGTCACATTTTTAAAGTTGAATTATTACTTATTAAGCCGATTATCTGCACACATCACCAAATTCAAAAACTGCAAAAAGCAAACAACACTTTTACTATATATTTTACTAGTTATTAGTAATCAATAGTACAGTTATCTATTAGCAATGAAAATGTACTCATAAGATTATCTGTTATAATCTGCTCCTTTTTGTGTAGCTTGTTGTTCCTTTCACACTCTTAAAAACAAAAGTGGAGGATGCTCTGCCTGGAGTACCAATTTTGACAATTTTTGACCATATGGAGTTATTTACTTAGTACCCAACACCTTTTCCTGAACGCAGTGATGATAGCCATTCCCAACATCAGATGAGTCATCTTCAGATGATAGTGCCCAATTTTCTGTATTTGATTCTATGTCGGAACACGTTTCACCTATGAATTTTTGCTTTTCCAATAACTCGCTTCTCTTCAACATAATTTTTACAAGCTCTGAAAAATCAGTTGAACAATGTTTTCTCCTGGTAGTCACTCTGCGTGAAAAAAGCTGGTCCAAAGTCAAAACTCACCCAAATTTCTGTCCAGAAGATAACATAAAGGCAAAATTCCGCTCATAAGTATTTAGCATAATATCAATTAAATCTAGTATATAGAATTTGTCAATTTATACAACGAAAAATAAAATTTTGATATTAGTTTTGAAATAAGGATGCATCAATCTAGTAATCAATCTATTACATCTATTTAGCATTAAATAATTTCAAGTAAATAGAATGTGTCCATTTACACCAGGAAAAATAATATTTTGATGTTGGTTTCGAATCAAGGTTGCATTCATCTAGTATTCAATCTATATTCCAACAATACGATGAATGACTGGTGCATTGCAGTAACACGTATTAGTTGAACCAGATACGTTATTCAGGTCGGGTTTGATCGCTCGAATTGATTGTTATACGTGGGATGCGGTGTAAACTCCTTTGGGACTTTGATCTCAATAACAGAACACCGACGCCCCTCATTCCCGCCTGAAAGTTGTTCTTGTGCAAGCTCTTGGAGTAAAAACGACGATGTTGTATGATTTATTGTTGGTTCTGGAAAAACTTAAACGAAATATACCGCAAATATTAGGGACATTGATATTCACACAAAACACGCTATAACTAGAAACGTGGTGTACTTTGAATAATCACTGTTATTTTCCGTACTTCAAATTATCGTGTTTGATTAAAATAAAGAATTAAAATTGATCTACATAAACAATAGAATTACAACCCAAATTTATGACTTCAAACTATGACAAATCTTATACCTGGTACTGATGTAGTTGACGTGGTTATTCTCTAACAATGGGAACCTTAGGTTTACTCTTTTGAAATTTTGATGAACTTTCAATAGTGATAGACTTGATAGTCAAACCAAACTTTTTAACATATTGTAAGCATATGAGAATTGTAAGCAAAGACTATGTAGTTGTACTATGTTGTTGGTTCTGACAGTCTCAATTTGCAATTAAATTGAAACGTTGTAGATTTAATAAAAATGTCACAAGAACTTCTAATTTGATTAAAATTCGCTTTCCCTTCAATTGTTCTTTTAGAGTACATTCTGCTTGATAAATTTTGATTTAATATTTACTTCACCTTAAGTCAAGTATTTAACAATTGTTATTTGTTATTATCGTGTAATATAATTGTAAGTGCAATTTTCAATTTTTAAATACATTTTTCTCGTTATACATTAAAAAATTCGAAAATATGTTTTGTAACTAATAATGGACGGTTTCCTGGATCGTACACCAGCGTCATTCTTGAGGAAAACACTCTCGCAGGTAGTAGGTCAATAAATATATTAACCATTAAAAAAAACTACAATAATAAGACAACCATTTAAAAAAACTACAATAATAAGACAACCATTTTCGTCGTCAAGAATAATGTATTGTATGTTCTTATTTCTAGTAAGTAGCACCAACGTTTCTTATGCTCTTTGAAGAGTGAAGTTGGATTTATGTGAATTATTTTTACATTGGCGTAAATTCAATAAAAGCTACTTCAAAGTAGAAAAATATTTGAGAATAAATCTATAGGTAATATGCATGATTTTTGAAAAGTTCAAGTTAAATTCATATAGTCAAAGATTTGTCGAAAAAACCTATATTGAAACTTAGAGATTGACGTGTATGACTAATTAGAGTTAAAAGATTTCAATAAGAATTCTTAGGTTTGATTTTCGTTTCGGGCATCTTGATGTTAAACAGTTGTGACATCGTTTTTCACATAAAAATATAGATACCAATATGTGTTTAAGTAAAAATAGCCTTTCCCAGCATTGCTGCTTGAATAAAATCAATAAAATCAATAATATTACATATCCAGTAATAATAGTAAGTTGAGTAAATTGTCATACAGCTTATATTACACTTAAGTTTTGATTGCTGTTTAGGTAATATATAAAAAATTATCAGAATGAGCATTGGCACTCCATATTCATGATATCCTGAGAGTTGTTTCTGTACAAGTTTTTGGGTTCTGGTTTAAGAACTTTCTGACAACGTTAGATTTTTTGAAAATGTTAAAAAATTATATTTTATGAAAATATTTCATATTTATTCCAATACCACCAAATATATGTATTATGTTATAATACTATTATTTGCAAGTTCCTGATGTACTATCAGTAGTACTGATTTCAATTATCAATAAATTTATTTAATTAAATTGTATTGTCAGATTTTATAACTCTCATTCTTGCAAACTGTTACTAGTAATTAAAATTTATTTCAAGTAAAAATTATCAATAAAAAAATTATTACTGTATTTTTTCATGTCTTAAAAAGTAGTATAGTAATATATAAACACAATAATTTGAATATAGGGTTTCAGTTCTTAGAAATAAAAAATACAAATTGTAGTTGTTGTATAGATACATGTATCGTAAAGTAATTCTGATAACAGTATGATATAAATATGTTATCATTAAATTAACTTCGGACATAATGTCTGGGAGCAATTGATCTTGTTCGTCTGCGAGATATAAACGATTTATATGTTGTAATTACCCAAGACGTCATCAGATAAATAAAACTTACGACCAAACATTATCATTTCTATTAATCAAATAATTACAATAATGAAGCAAAATATTTTATTGATTATATTATAATTACTGTGGTAATGTTAATTAGATTGAATTATTATCAAAGAAAACCAGTATGATGTAGATACGTCAGAATATATATTTTGAACACAAAAAACAATAATTAATTATTGATATAATTAATTAATCTTTTTTTTTGTTATCATGATTCACAGTAAATATAATCTGACGATTTTATAATTTGGACTATGAGAATTTTTATATAAAATCAATTATCTATTCTAGAACTTATTACATTCTTCTCTAACAGACTTTTTTTAAGAAGATGATGAGCCTAAATAAATGGGATTTTCCAAATTACAAACGTATTTTTAGCATTTTTATAGCAAAATTAGGACAAATATTAAACTATTCTCAGCTTTTACATTTTGATACTGTACTTTATTACTACTTTAAAACTATTTACTATATTTTTTGGTTGTAGTATTAAGGGAATGAGTCACATACTCACAATCTTTAATATTATATTATCATATAACTATTGGACGTTCTATAAATTGATTTCAACTTCTCCTTTAGATTGGCACGTGTATTATTTTTAGTGTTATATACTATTCACAGTATACAATAAAAAATATAGGGTAGGGTAGGGCACAAATGATCATTTTGATTTTAGTAATTATATTGTCAGAAAAACAATTATCTGACTATGTTCAGTCAAACTCCCAGCTAATTTATCAATGTAGAAATATGTTTTTTACTGTTTTTAAAAAATGTATCACCTGTTTTTTCACCCTATAGGTGGGCTAGAATAGGATCAATGTCTCCTTCTTAATTTTAAAGGAATTTTACGAATTAATAGCTACTTTATTCAACCAATGGAAATTATAAATTACATGAATTTCACAGAGATAATACTGTATATAACATTGATCTGCTATTTCTTCAGAAATATTTATAAGCAGAATTGAAATAAGTAATTATTTAATCTATCTCGTATATTACTTTCTCGTTATTTTTTACTTTAAATTAGAATTTATTTGCTATTTTACTAAGTTTAGTCTTTTTTACCGCACATACGTATAAATTTCTATAGAGGATATATAAAAAGCTGATGAATTTAACTTACAGTTAAATACAATACAACAATATTTGAAATTTGCTATCTGGAGATAAACGACAATGTTTGAAAATCTATAACAAAACTTTCCAACATAGTTGTTAAATTTTTTTTAACTTTATTTGTTTGTGAGATATCATGTTTTTTTTTACCCGTGAATATTTAAGCCCCGCTCTATTCTATAATAATAAATAACATTTCATCTATAATGTATAAACTCATTTTATAATTTTATTATTACTTGAAGCGCGAATTCTAATATACGTATCCAGTAGCGGCGCGAGGCGTCGGCGGTGTCGGCGGCCGCCGACGGCCTCGCGCCTGGGGGGGCCTCGCAAGAGGCCCCGGAAAAATTTTAATTATTTAAAATTTAGTTAATTTTCATACGGATGTGCGAGTAAAAAAGGTGATTAGTGGTTTACAGGCACTATCATTTTACTCTTTTATCTTTTATGGACATTATCTAATATCGTCTGTCAACACTATAGATTATTAAATCTAAACAACTTTGCGCAAGCTAATTCTCTGGTTGTTTATATTTGTGTATTTCTTATGTGAGCACTATGTAAATCATCGAAACAGTAATTAAATATTCGAGGAATAAAAGTAATCAATGTTCAATAAAAATTTATCAGTGAGAAATAACAATGAGATAATAGCAAAAACTGTTAATTTGAAACTAATCATTGTTTCACATCGTCAACACAAGCAACATATTTTTTTAAACATTCTATTGGGATGATCAGTTCTTTCAAATAAAATTCATAACCTTTTAAACTTTTTTTGTATCTCCAAAACCGCTAAACCTGCCTTTGACAATTTATCAACACAAATCGAATGTTTTTTAAATGTTTTGATCGGCTCTGATGTCGTCGACAAAAAATTAAAGCGTCTTAAAAAAACGACATTTTGACATTTTTGAACCAATTTTAAAAATTCAAAAACTAATCGAAAGTTTTCAGTTGGCGATCGTCCTAAATTGTTGCGACAAGATCGACCGCACAGTTTCTTCGTAATTTATTGTAAAAATCTTTTTTCAAAAACTTGTTAGTATCATCTAACATAAATTTTATGGAACTACGATAAATGATTAATTATAAAAACTCATTAACTTTTAGAATAATGGGACGAGCTTTTAGACCATGTGTACCTACTATGTGATGTACGGATTTGTGCACTCAAATTAGTATGAACATAGATTTTTTAAATCTAATTAATCACTTGCAGATTGCAAAATTTTGTCTAATTAGTTATTAAGTCGGTGATTCCCAACCATTTTTTATTCATAATGATCGAGAAAACATAAAATTTACGAATCAAATGGTTGGGCAAAGGAAACTTTTTTGCGATAAATATTTAATTTTAGTGCTTTTTTAATAGCTGGAGAACTAACCATTTTTGCCGAAGAGTTTGTTTATTTTAACTTGTGTAATTTTTGTCTATTTCAATTGGTGTATTTATCTGATTAAAAATAAATCTCATATACAGTTATAGTAATCGCAAAAAAATCTAAAACATAAAATTTTATATATCTTCAAAGATTTCTGAACATTTTGACAAATTTTCGTCGACGATTTCGCGAACATGGATCAACCAATTTGAAAAATTCAGAAAACATTTGTCATGTATGGAAGATGAGAAGACGTGCTGATTAGTTTTTGGCAAAGGCAGGATAAGCCGTTTCGAATATACGGGACAAAAAATGCCAAACTGATTACATTTTTAGGAAGGCAGGTCTAGCGGTTTGGGAATCCAGTAAAAAGCACAACAAAAGCCATTTGGCATATGCACATCAAATTATCAGATATTTTATAAAGATTTTAATTAATAGTGAGTTAAGTTAGACTGCAACGCGCCGTTTACGCGCCGTTTACGCGCTTCGATATTTCGTCTCTAAGCAGCTAACGCAACGTGATTGCTTTGAAAAAAAGTTCGAAATTTTCAACAAAATATTTCAAATTAAAAACTTAACTTTTCAAATTTTTTAAAAGCTTTTCAAAAATTTAAATTACGGCACGAAAAGTTTCAGCAATTTGCCTTTAGGCATGATGCCATGTACCACTAGTCAACTTGCAACTGGCAAAAAAGAGGGGCCTCGCAAACGAATTTCGCCGACGCCCACGAATGGTCTAGCGCCGCCACTGTACGTATCATTAGGTATTTGCAAAACATGTTAATATTCTGAAATGAAAAGCAAATGAAAATACATTAGGCCTCATTCACTTAAAATTAGATAAATATAGAGAAAGATACACATCTGCATATTAAATAAAGACAAATGATAATAAAAATGATTTGTATAAAAAAAACTTTGTTTTACTAATAAATTCAAGAGCATTTAGATACATTGAATTTTTTAATGTGATTGGCATACACATACATTTAGAACGTTAGCAAAATTAATTGATCTTACTTTTTCAAATGACATATTTTATGTCTGAATTGCATAAATAAAATCAAATCAGCTCATATCACATTTACCCTGAGAGAAAGTTCGTGTCCTCCAATTTATTTGAATGACGACCAGAAACAGAACATAGTGAAATATCTTGGTCTCCATTTAGACAGCAGACTTAATCGGAAAAGCCACATGAAAACAAAAAAGCAGCAAATAATGATCAAATGAATGAATTTGATTGGCTACTGCGTAAAAAGTTTAAGCTCTTTGTTGAAAATAAGTTGCTGCTATATAAATCAATCATTAAACCAATCTGTACCTACGGAATTGAGCTCTGGGGATGAGCTTACAAATCAAATATAGCTATAATGCAGAGAACTCAGTCAAAAATTTTACGTGCAATTCTTATTTCTCCGTGGTACGTTACAAATGAAACCATTCACAGCGACCTCAACATGAAAACGGTGCAATTAATGTTCAAAGAATTTAAGGAAAAATACAAACGCAAACTGGACTCACTTTCGAACCCATCAATAGTTGACATTACTCAACCTTTTGGCATAAGGAGATTGAAACGACATTGGCCTTTAGACTTAGTCTTAGATTAGGTCTAATATATTATTATTATATTAATTGTTAAATTGAGAAGATCTCATTGGAGTTCTTCTTAGGCATCGCTCTTAAGTTTTGTCAATTTAGCTCATAGGAATCTTTATGTATTTCTGATTGTTAAATAAAACAGAGTTAAAATAATTTCATTAATACAAGATAGCTCAATATTTTTAGTACATTATATCATACTCGGCTCCCTAAAAAGCACATAATTCATATCAAAGGCCTATTTCTGCTAATGCATCCGACACGATCGAAATCTGTGTGAAGTATCTCTCTATCTCTTCAACATCAATTTATTTAATTTCGACAACATGTCCAATCACAAACGTGTTTCCATTAATAACGTATCTGTTTGGGTTTTTATACGCGTGTTATCGTTTCAATCATTTCCCCGGTTTTCTATAGAAAAATCACGACCTTCGCCAGAAGAGACCGAGTTTTTCACTCTGTGTATATAATATTGTGTGCGTCTGTATTTTCGTTGGATATTTTCTGTTTGTTGTATTTAGGTTTGAAAACTCCCGCTCTGGCTTTGTGCCCTTCTGTATCTATAAATCTCCGAGCATCCTGACTGAAAATCAATTGGAATAACGGTTGTATAATGCTGTATCTGATATATTAAAGTAATGGATATAAAGTTATTAATTTACTTTTAAAGTCTATATAAGACGCACTATATATATATATATATATATATATATATATATATGTGTGTGTGTGTGTGTGTGTGTGTGTGTGTGTGTGTGTGTGTGTGTGTGTGTGTGTGTGGATGTTTTCGAATTTCCTTGAATTATCTGAACGTTTTAGCTGTTAACAATAACTATAAGATAGTCCACACACCGCACTCCAACCAAAAAATAAAATAGGTGAAATTTCATTTTGTTTATAACTTAGCGACAAGTAAATGAAAATTTTAAGAATAACATTGTATTTGCTTATTTTGATCATAACTAAAAAAAATACAACAAAAATTTAATATATTTCATAAAATAAGTATTTACTAAGAAAGAAGAACGAAGAAACTTTGGTAGGAGTGCGGACTAACTTAAAGTTAATATTGAGAGCTAAGACTTTCAGGTGATTGTTTTTTATCAACTTGAAACTATTTGAACCCCTGGATGTAATATCGAAATGATCCATATTAAAGACTACCCTAATATCACCGCATTAACGGTAGGTTTGATTTTTCACAAGGTATCTGCAAAAATGATTGTAAACTTGTTCATATTTAAAATCTTAATTTATTGTCGAAATATTGTATTATTGGTTATATAGTTCCCGAATAGTTATAATAATCGCAAAAAAGAAAATGAAAATTTTTGTATAAGGCTTCCTGATTATTTCGTCTACGATTCCGAGAGCACGGGTCATCCGATTTGAATGATTGAAAAAACATTCGATTCCTATTGAGAATGTTCTAATTAGTTTTTGGCAAAAGCAAATCTAGCGGTTTTGAAATAAAAAGTGCAAAAAATGACAATGTAGTTTTTGAGAGCGTTTTACTTGTATTGACGGAGGAAGATTTAGGTTACATTTAGGAAAAGACAGGTCCAGCGGCGTTGGATATGCAGAAAAATAGCTTCAATGTCTGACATTTTTTGATCAATATAATTATTAGACATAAGCACATACAGTATCAGATAATTTACGGAAATTTTAATACTAAGTACACATTTTATTTTTCTTACTTTGAATTCTATTCAAAGATTTATAATATTTAAAGTTCACTTTTTTTAATGGCCTTGTTTACTTCGAGAATTTAGCCATATGCAATATTACTTTATATTCTATACAATCTCTTTTTATATAAATCCTATTTTTGTATCTTATTAAATTTCACTTGAAATAAACTCCTTATAGGTTGATGGTACACTTATAGGCTCTTATATTTTAGATCTATAAAAGACAAATTATGTAAGTTGCAATACTTATCTAAAATAATTTATTTGATAATATTGAAATATTAGTTCTTAATCATTGACCATTTTTTACATTTTATTTATTATTTTTATTCATCGAATCTGGAAAAAATGTGAAGGTTTAAAATTAGTATAGTACATATAAGTTACAATACTTATCTAAAATAATTTATTTGATAACATTGAAATATTAGTTCTTAATCATTGACCAATTTTTACTTTTTCTTTATTATTTTTATTCATCGAATCTGAAAAAACTTGAAGGTTTAAAAACCAAATATTTTTATTCAATTTGAAAAAAAGTCGATACAAACTAACATTATTCAATGTAAAAATTGAATTTGTGCTAAGGTTAGTATGAATATCTAATTATATTTGAAAAATTATATTATAATTTTGACATTCATAAATTTGAAGAAGAAACAAGACCCAAATAATATGTAAACTGTGTGTCAGAAACAAGATATTCTGGTCAATTTTCAAAGTGATTGAAACTAGATAATTTATTCAAATTTTCACTACTCTAAGAAATCAGTATAGTACATATTGCTCTCATTATAGTGCATAATTAAGTGACAGACAAGCAAATTTTATAATGAGCTGAACAATCTGATATCATTATTGGAAATATGTATATTGAACATCTTCTGTTTATTGTAAATTTAAACTGTTTTAAAGATGTACGATACAGAATATGGTGACTATCCAAAAGTAATAATTTTATGTGGTTATTAGCAAAATTATTGGAATTAAAAGTGATAACTTAGATTACAAGTTAGTTGTCGCAATATCAATATAATACTGATTTTATACACATTGCTTGTCATTAATATAGATCCTTAAAAATATATTAACTAACATTTTATTACACTTGAACATAAATCAATTCCATTACAAAACCGCTGTATCTATTTTAATCCTGTAAATACTTTTGTAAAGAGAGATTAATCTTGAATCATCATGAAGTCAAAATGCGGTGCATTTATCAAATTCCGTAATAAATGAAAAGGATTGCAGAGGGGAAAATAAATAGTGTGATCTTATATTACGAAATGACATGTGCCCATTCAGCGCACCTGTTTGCTCAGGCATCGTTTTTCATGCCCTCAGCGGGGTGACATTTTTGGGGACTTTTCATTTGGAGAGCGAGCGAATCCCCAAGCGTCGGTTCGCATACCACTAAGGCTGGGAGGACGGAATGAAATTGTCGATATAACATGTGTATTTAATACTAACAACATCAATTAAAAATAATTCAATTATAATTGAATCTTTTACATAATTGGAATTTTTTATAGTTCAATATTTTTGATATGAGCGTCGGCTATAGGCGATATTGACTTTTAGTATTTACTCTTGCTCCAAAATTTATATGAAGAACTCGATTAAATTAATTTACGAGTTAAATTTACGAGTTAAATTATTTAGATTTTTCTTGGTAATTTTTAGTTATTTTAAAAGTTAAAATGATGATATTAAAGTTCTGTAAACAATATTATTGATGATTGAATAGTTAGAAAATCTCAAGATATGCTTTTATGTCTGGTTCGTTCAGTAGAACTATTGGGCGACTCGCTGGCTCGTACAGCAGTGTCCCCCCTGTGTAAACACTTCCGTAGAGGAAAAGTTGCTTCTATTACACATATTGTTTAAGGGGCACAACTAGTGTGAAATTTTCAAAAAATCGAATTTTCAATTTTTCCATATTTCGATAGGTTATGCCTTTAAAAATAACATACCAAAAATTTAAATCGATATCTTAAATAGTTTTTGAGTTACAGCCATTTAAAGAACATATATATATATGTATATATATATATATATATATATATGTGGGAGTCGTAATGATTATGACAATATATTAAATTAGAAACTCCCAACATATAAAAAAATATAAATTTATTAACTATAAAAATATTTCGATATCAAAAATATACATGACATGTCCCATTGTTTTTTACAAATCAAAACCAGCCTGCTTGATATCGCCACACACTCCCTGCCCAGTGTTGATCTCACAGTTTAAAAAAAAAAAATACAGGGAAACACGTTATAAAAATGTGGTGGGAAAGCAGATTATAGCAGACCAGTGTTGTAATACTGGTCAATTACAGATTTCCATGTTTCGTCAGCAGATCCACCGTATGTGGTGAGTTGACCTGCCATCAACTCCATATTCTGCATAAGGTTCTGACTAAAAAAAAAATGTGGAAAATTTCCTGTACCTCGATGTCGGTGAACTTCTAAGATTCAGCCTCGATCTAATGGGTATTAGTTATATCAGAATAACTTAATGTTTAGACTGCATAATTTATGGGTACAGTTTCCATTTCTGCAAGCGTTGCATTCGTATCTGATGAGTTCCGATCAGAGAAAGAAGTTGGCTCTTTATCCAAATCAGGATCATTGGTTTCTTTGACATAAGAGTCCAGAATTGTGGAATCCAATAAATTATGTCAAATTTTGTTTTGACTCGTCGTTGTCACCGATAATGGGAGGTAGCATTATAAGACGATTTGTTGAGTTAACAGAGAAAGAGAGGTTGAATTGCATCCCAATGAAAAAATTCAGGCTCCAAATTATTTTTTTTTGTCAGCAATAAACACTGAGGTCTGGGTATACCAAATGAGTAACCTCGGAAGTCTGATCCAGATAGTAAGTGCGTTAACTATGATGGATTGGACTGGACGTACCTTATAGGTCGTCACTGAAGACCAGTGATTATGGTGCTGCGTCAAAATCAATTTTTCTTAAATCCTCGAAAAATAAAACTCCTTTGTCTTCATCTCCATCGTCGTGAGTCACCAATGTGGGAGTAGTAATGATTATGACAATATATTAAATTAGAAACTCCCAACATATAAAAAAATATAAATTTATTAACTATAAAAATATTTCGATATCAAAAATATACATGACATGTCCCATTGTTTTTTACAAATCAAAACCAGCCTGCTTGATATCGCCACATATATATATATATATATATATATATATATATATATATATATAATATATAGTATTATAAGGATCATTTTATCTTTAAACGCGTTTTTCTCGAAACAGCATTTTCCGAATTTGCTGCAGTGATTACTCAAAAACAAATGATCTGATCACTATCAAATTTTTTTGCATGCTCTATATATAGTTTTCCATAAAATGAACTATCGATTTTTTGATCGGATCAAAAATCGAATTTTGGCAGTCCAAAAACGATCAAAATTTTCGACTTTTTTCTAAAAAACGCTGTCATTTTGTCAATTTTTTATTTTTTTTCTTCATCGTAGTTTATTTTACAGACAATATTACCTAGTTTTACAAGAATTTTTCTTTTTTAAATTTCATCCACGTAGAAGGCCGGAATCACTGCAGCAGTGAAGGGCCTATTTTGTCGCGCCGTTGGAGATCGACGATAACTTAAAAATATTTAATTTTTTTCTTCAAGAATTTTACTATGTATTTTCAAAACATGTATGAATATATTTGCAAGATTTTGAAATGATTGATAAAGTAGTTTTTTAAATATAAATTCCCAAAAATCACCTTTTTTTAGGCGGTTACACTAGTTGAGCCCCTTAAGTTAGCTACAAAAGACTAAATGAACAGAAATCATGTGTGAAGCAAATAAAACTTTTGTCAGTTTTGAAGCGCATTTTTATTCAACAATTTTTAAATTATTTGTAATTTTCGTTGAAAAAGTGATAACATTTTCACGAATAATCCTACCGCATTTTAAATATATTATTAATTGAATATTGAAATATTTTAAAAACCCATGTCGACTTTGTGTTTTAGTTTAACAGAATTCACCAGTGTTTCATTTGCGATTGACTTGCAACAATAGGATATCAGTCTAGATGTTACAGCGTCTTATTTATTTTAAATTATGTTGAAATATTGATCACTTTATTATTTATAACTTTTTTCGCCAGAACCTTGATTTGTCAATTTCATGTTTTTTCCTATTGTTTATGACCTATAATTTGAATCGGTATTATTATTAACTTTCTATAGGGTAAGTTATATTAATTGTTCAAAAATTGAAAATGAAAATTTTTGCACATCTTCAAATGTTTCTGTTTGTATGTGTGTGCGCGTGTGTGTGTTTTGTGTGGATACAATTTTTCGTTTACCTTTTTGGGAGCACAGATCGGCCGATTTGAATAATTTAAAAAACCTTCGATTTCTATTGATAAGGAGACGTGCTGATTAGTTTTTCGAAAAAAAGTCGGTGCAGCTGGTTAGAAGATAAGAGTGCAGAGAGTGAAAGTTACAGTATTTATAATAATATATATGAAACCATTTAATATTCCTCAAATATTTTATTACGGTACCTGAAGTTCCAGCAATTTGCATTAAGGCACGATGCCATGCACCACCAGTTTTACTTTGGTTTTCAACGACTAAATTGTAGGATATTCAAATAATTATAGAAATGTATAATGTATGTGTATGTGCGTGCTGAATTCAATTATAAACAATTTTGAATTGAACTATATCAACAATTTAATTGTGATTTCAGACATAATTTATTTATGCTTTCTCAAAAAATACTAAGACCATTAAAAAAGTTTATTTTGCTATTATTTTGTTTTTGTTATGAAAATTAGTTATTTGAATTAGAGTTCTCTCTATTTTTTGTATCTACAATTTAGCTTTAGTAGTATTTTTAAATCCAAGTTTTTACTATCAAGTATTGAAATGTTTTACAATTCATATAACTGTAGCATCGTATCATGACATTGAAATGCTCAATTTCGAATTATAAACTTAGTAAATCATATATCCTAACTATTGTATTATCGACCATCGCAAATCAAATTACAGTCAAGTCATCAGCAAAAAAATACCCATCCTGCGAAAAATATTGGTGGGTGCGTACGTGATCAATCACAGAGGGGTGCCTTGAAGCCCCGCACTCCTTGTGCACGATTCCCATTCGAAAACTGGAGAAAATACCATAGAATGGGACGTCAGGGTTTGTCGAACTGGGAATTAAAGATACAACTGTTGGGTAGATACTTTTTGACATTGATATTCTCATTTTATTTATTATTTTTACTATATTTTATATTTAATACTTACATTATTTAACATCATATTTTATTGGAATTAACTACAATAGTTTATTATAGAACTGATTTAAATATTTTGTGACAACGATTTTTACTTGGAAATATAGATAGCAATATGTTTCCAAGTGAAAATAGCCCTTGCCCGGCATTGCTGCACCAATAAAAAGTCAGCCCTATTAGATTAATTCTAATAACAAAAATCATCAAATATGGATGGATTAACCATTGGGTTACCATCTAAAAATACGAAGTAAGGAGAAGTTTCAGCCCAACAGCTCATTCTGATTGCTGTTAAAAATATAATAATAATATATATATATATATATATATATATACAACTTATGTTGTTGACTGAAATAATATATTGAAATATAGAAAAATATGACAACTACTTTTTGGCGATAAAAATTCAGACATTACATTTCTTACTCAAAATTTAACATATATCAGTATTTAAACAAACATTGCACCTGAATTGATATTTTTTAAATATAACCTCTCAAAACAAATATCATATATTATACATATTAATATTATTTAATTCTTTAATATTATTTAATTCTCATACCTGAATAGCTTTTCGGCAATATTAAATCCGAAATTGCATTTTTATTATTCCAAATTTAACATAAATCACAAGTCAAATTGAAATTTTAAGTGAATTAAATTTTCAGAATTGTCAACTGCTAAAGCGTAATATTTTACTATTCACATTTAATATTTTAATCTCTGGCATATCTTAGATGGTTTTCGGCAATAATAATATCTGAATTACATTCTTTTTACTCATACTTTTACTTAAGCCATTATTTATATTCAAATATGAAGCAAATTGGCATTTCACCAGTTTTTATTTCATCTTAACGATAAGTAAAAATTTTTTAAATGATAATTTCAATATCTCATAAATATATTTTTTTCACTTGTTATTATTCTGTACTAAACATTTTTGTAATTTTTTATTGCAATATAAAAATCACTCTAATAAAACGTATTAATTTATACATTTCCGAATAATATGTATATTATTGTTAATTTTCCATTTATTCAGTATATTACTAACAAAATCACGATTCGCAAATTTTGACGAATAAAAAAAATCTTTAAAAAAAGGAATAGTGATAAATAAGAACTATAATTTATGTCAACCAATTAAAAATATTTTTGCACCAAAATTTACTAAAGTTTTCAAACCTAGTGTTATCATACCTATTTTTTAATGTTTTCATAAGAAAGAATTCATATGAATTCGAAATTTATTGCGATATTACTTAAATGATACGTTAAATCAACAATACTAACGTTTTATCATTGAAAAAAGTGGAAATATCAAGTTTATGGAACAAAACCTATATAATCAATATTGCTTATTCATATTATCATTAGAATAATATTTGGATCTGATATTTCTTTATATGATCAATCTTTTATATTGGAATGGAACCATAAATTACATAAAAATTAACACATGACATAAATGAATTATAAGTTTTTTCAAAAAAATTAGACGTGCTTTGGAGATAAAAAGTGTAAACCTTAATATGGATAAATTACGAACCAAAGAACTGTTATCATATCTAATTTTTTATAAAAATTATTATTCCGGCTATAACGACCGGAGCTGAATCAGGGGTCCCGGGTTCTATCTTGCATTGAGCAGTCTGTTGTCAAGAAGTAGTGACATCGGTTTTCACTGCTAAATATAGATAGCAATATATTATATTTCTAAGTGGAAATAGCCTTTATACAGTATTTTTGCAATATCCCAAAGGCGATCGTGTGGTGTCTGTCTAGTAATAAGAAGTGCTCAATACAGCTTATAGAACATGTAATAGTTCTGAGAGCCATAAATTACAAACATGAAGAGTGAGAAGCTCGATTCATGATTAAAAATTAGCATTCAAAATAAAATCTTGACTTATAAAATAATAATAATTCCTATCTGTTCATACGGAAAGAGCTTTAGGGCTGCTCTAGCAAATCTATTGCGGCATTGGTACAGAGGACCCAATAAAAACTACTTAGAATGACCTGATTTAATCTAAATCTAAAGGTGCTATATAATAAGGACTTCATAAAAATAATAGCGATGATTCATAATAAAAAATTAGAAATAATCATTCTAATTCACTCGTTACTGGTCCATACACTAGAATCGAGAAGACTAAAAAAAAATTATTGCCAGATAACTTAATCTTGTAAAATTGGATCAAATAGTACATACCCACGGGGTTACTACTACTTATAATTATATTTTATTAATATCAACCAAATAGCTCATAGATTATAACTAATGTTCTGATTGTTATTAAAAAAACATGTAAAATAAAAATTTATTAACTGTCCTAACGCACAGATTTTATATTACCTACTTCCCCCGGTTTGAGAATCATCTAAGTAAATTACACGCCAAGGACTATGTCGCGTGGAGTAAGACGGTTCTTCGGCAAAATCTGTTGTGGCTTTCGTTTTCCCTTCCTACGACCCCTCTTCAACGTGTTTTTGTTTTGTCTCGCGCCGTCCTGCGGCCGAAATGAAAGCGAAGCTGTATTGTTTTCATTGGCGGTGACATTTTGTATTTTTGATAATGGATCGGACTGTTGTGTTTCTGACTTGCTGATTGAATTACCCACAAGGGGATGTAATACTTTCCTCACTTCCTGGTCGATAATCAGAATTAGGATACTGATTGTTTTGCCAAGACTAATAAAATATTTGGTAGTAGTATAAAAGTAGTTATGGTCTACTGTGAGATTCTAAAATAAAACGTATTATTATAGCCTTGGGTTTTTAAAGAATTTGCAAAGATAATAAATAACATTTTAAATCATTTTAGATCATATCAGCCTTGAAATCAGAGGAGAATGAAACAATATATCATTAGGGGGAAGTCCCGTAACGCCAGACGGCACCAAGCACCGTCTTTAACACGTATTATTTAAGCAAGTATAAATTTTTTTATTTCAAAATACAAGTAAAAGGGGTGCTGAGAGCACACAGGTACAAGATCGCTCGCCAAGCCTCGCCTGTGAAGCACACGGCCAAGGCGAGAGCAACCCTTTCCTGTTTTAGGCGCAAAATCACGGCGTCACCTAAATATCAATAGGAGTAATTCTAGCATATTTATGCATTTACATTTGAGTGGTATGCAAAGATAAAAGTTGTACTTGATTGTTATCCGTTAAATGGTAGAATATTATTAGATCTTTCAACCAATTTTAGTAGGTGCCACCAAATGAACGAAAATGTCTGTCCCTTAGCAACGGACACTAAGTCGTCCCTTAGTGCCGGACAGTAAACATATTGATATTTCTTGTGAGAATAATTTAATTTAATTTAAGTAATTTATTCTAATTATATAATTTTGTTCTGTATGAGTGCTAACGGTCACTACATACCCCCATTTTTCGTATTTCCTAGTCGAAGAATGAAAAGCTTATGATGAATGCACCAGATGAGAGCATCGGTGTGGCCCAGCCAAAAGGGTGGATGAATAGTGACATTTTTTGCAATATCTAAAAATATTCGTCAAAGACACATATGCAGACAATCTAGAGTGTGGAGATGGCTACACATGTGATCAATGCATGTTAGTTTGAAATGTCCGGTACTAGGTGCCACTGTTTAAAATCATATTTTTTGATACCAGAGTCTGATTGATAATATTAATTATTTTTTAGCAAATATTGCGGTTTTGTTAATTTAGTTTGATTTCTACCTTTGTTACCTAACATAAATCATAATTTAATAAACATTTCGTAAAATATTTTTTGATTTATTTATAAATAACCTTATGTGTCCGCCACTCGGGGACTTCCTCCTACATTTAGACATGTTTGTGAGTAATATTTTTTAATATATTTTTATTCACCACCACAAGAAAAAACACAAATTCCAAATAAGCGCTAATCAATTATCACAATTTATGAACAATGGTGGAACGATTGGATCATTAAAGCCAACCAAATTTCAAATAGACGGGTATTGGGCATTTGGCATTGCGACTTCTAAAATTGATGGTTATTACTAGCACATTTATTAGACATGACTGGTAGTCTCCCATTGGCCTATGTATCCAATACACCCCGATGAAATGATTTCGAGGATTTAAAACATTTTCGATTCGTATTGTACATGCAGAATTTTGTAAAATACGAATAAAACATTAAAAACCTAAAAATAACCACATACTTTCTAACGCATTGCACTCACAATCAGTTCTTAATGTTAATTTCTTGTTTATTAAGCTTGAGCGAGCAATAATCATTTTAACCGATAGATTAAATGAAAAGTTCTAACAATATGTGGTTATTTAAGTCATTATTTTTAACTCGTTTATTTAATATTAAACTAATAATTATTATATCATCTTGCAATCCTGATGAAATGTGTGAACTTTTAATGGAACTTGCTAAGGTACTTCAGTGCGTTGTTTTAAAGGCGGGAAACTCAAAGATGATCAAACTTGAAGATTCTAAATTCATAGTTCAATTCTGAAAAACTTGAGAAGCTGTATTATGAAAATGTTATTCACTTTTACGGGACCAAAGTTTAAATGAACTGAAATAGCAGAAAAATGTTCACGGTTTGACCAAAGCTCTAGTCTAGTTTGTACTTAAAAGCTCATAATTTTCAAACAGTTACAATCAATACTGCCCTGTTTCGGAATGACATTAAGTTTTCAAAATTTTAAAACTATTCGAAATTTTGAATAATGGTTTATTTTTAATTCTATGTTTTAAAATGGTAAATGTATATAAACGTTAAATTATATTCAAAAAATATATTTTGATAATAATGCACCACTGAACAAATATTTGTCATCTTTCAAACAACCCTTTTAAAATAAACTCCAATTGGTTTTGAAACGTAATATAATCAAATAATAATCGTAATTATTGTACCATGAAAATGTGATTGCAGAAATGATCACAATTGAATTGATGTTTGACATATTTCGTTTGCAAGATTTTAGAATCGAATAACAAAGTCGTACAGATCATTCGAATGCAAATAAAGTGTTAGATTTAATTCAAAAATAACAAAACCTTATTTCGTTTTTTTCTAATTCCCTTCAAGTTCTATTCTATCGGGGGTAAAGTCTTGTTCTTTAAATTTCATTACGAATCTACCCCTGTTTTGACTCGCTTGCATTCTATACCGCGCACCATGTAATGGGATGTTATTCGATTATGGCTCTGGATCGAGTTGAAATAACTGAGAAAAGGTACTTTTTTAGCAAAAGTTAAATGAAATTTAAATTGTTTGTTTAATGGCGCGTATATAATATTTTTCTGAGTTTTCCACTTGCTCTTATTTCAATGAATATCAATCGAAAATGTTCGACATACACTTTGCGGTTTTTGTCACAAGTATACTTTTTGTTTTGTTAATACTTATGTGTTTTATGATTCAAGTTGTATGTTCTTTAGTAAAATTTGGTGGAATACATATGACAAGAAATGATATATGTAAGATATGAACCCCAAATATGTGGATCGATGAATAAAGCTACAACTTTATTTATAATATGTAACATATTCAGTTTTTAATTTTTTTAATTTATTTAATGTAATTTAATTTTTTTTAAGGAATTTAAATTAATTGTATGAGACATACTCTATTGGATTTTGATAAAAGTATTAGATAACTAGTATAGTATAGTATTAGATAGCAATATCAATACAAACCTGCTTCATACATGAATGTTTCAAGATTTTGTTCACAAGAAAAAATAACTTCACGCTAACGAGATTTGAACCCTAGCCAATTTTAACTTTTTTACATACTACCATTTTTTCTAAGGTATGCCAAAATATTCAGAAGGTCTTGAATTGTAAAGATATGTATTATTTCCGATTTCATTTGAGACTATTATTAATTTCCCTGGTAAACATTAATACAATAAACTGTAATTAAATGTAGATTCCAATTATTATATAGTAACAAAAACATCGCTGAATATGAAGTTGTACAACATTTTTTGAACACTTTATAATGTAAAACATATCTAACATTCAGAAATTAATTTAGAAATCTCATTTGATATCAAATTATTAGTTTCTCCTTTATAATAGCATTGAATACCATTTTATTTTACTTTAGTAGAGATATTTATTTTGAGTTTATAACAACATATTTCAAAACTTTATTGTTTTAATTTTTTATATTTGATAGATTATAAATTTGGCATTTATTATTAATTTAGAAAACTTACTTAAATTTATGCATAATAGAAAATACAAAAATCGATATTTTAATACGATTAGGAATAAAATATTAACATCGAAATTTGACAACATGTATGAATTCCATGCTAGATTTATCAAATTGTTGTTGTTTTTATGCATTGTTTGCATTGAATTTTTATGCATGTTTGAATTGAATTTTTATGCATTGAAGTATACAATAAGAAACAATTTATTCTTATACATTTTTTAGGCATTTGATCAATTTAATTAAAATAATTTTAAAACCATTTTCGATTCAAATTGCCAAAAATATTTTGTTAATCAGCTTTCGGACTCAATTATTTTTATTTATTTTTTGTTAATATTCGTTTAATTTCTCTTATTGTTATTTTTTAAATTTTCAAGCCATTTTTCATTATATTATATATAAACGATTCGAACTTGTATTAAAATTTGTTCAAAAACCGTGCTTAAATTTTATTTTATGGTTTTTATAAAAATAAATTAGTATAAAATAAATAAATAATTCACTAAATTAATTTCAACACACAATTCTCACCTACCTACATTCTATTTTATTTCGAATGCTTAAGCCTACTCCATATTATTTGACTTTGGTCGTTACTTCTTTTGTATTCCTTAGAGTGATTTATAATACAATTCTAGCCTTAAGGCGTTTCCTTATTTCTTTATATGGGTTTTACTCTAATCATCACATCTTTAATAGTAATATATAACGCGAGCAAGCAATTTAATCTTGAGATCTTATTCGATAACCATTTCATATAGCCCCATACGAATTTATCTTCAGTAATATATTTTGGCTTTAGCTGTGACAAAGTTGATAATAGATGAAGGTTTTACCCCAGAAAACCTTTACGTGAAATAATATTTAGGAACAGCATATTTTGATTATATTATATTTTGAAAACGTGGTGGATGAATACTTAGGAAGTTTATCTTGAGTATTACACTCAACATAATCTTTGTAAATAATTTAGTTAAGAATTTTAAGATGCAGTTTTATGAAACTCTTGACAATTAATTTATATCGAAACTAATATATCTATTATATAAAAATAGGTCGGGTTTTCCTTCCTGACGATATAACTCCAGAACGCACGAACCGATTTCGACTATTTTGCATTCGTTGGAAAGGTCTCGGACTCCGTGAGGTTTATAGCAAAGAAAATTCAAGAAAGATTTCAACAGAAAAGCGAAAAACACTTTTTCTTTTTTCACATACATCGTCATCTCTGATACTTAGCATGTACTACAAACTAATATTTTTTGTTTGACTGCTACTCATTGTTCTCTGCTAAATTAATTTCATGTGACAAACCGGCATTGTGTTCACTGTGAAATTGTGCAAACAAAAATAAAAAATACGTTATTCGTTTCCTAACATTTCAATTGGAAACCATCAAATTAATCAAGTGTTTTGTGCAAATTTTTATTCAATTTCAACAGCAGGCAATTTTTTTCTTCATCTTTTAATTACCAAACGAAATGTTACATAAAATGAAACCATCTGGTGGTGAAACGGAGTTTGCCCGGTGTGCTAGTTATTTACTAAAATTTCGAGTTTGATGTTTCGCGAGTTACAAAAAAGCTTGTATATAAAAGCATGAAATAAACTTATGATTCATTTGGCCGTAAATATTTTTAATAGATGTTTCAATTATTAGTATTTTGTGCATATTGAATATCATTTTGTAAATTTAGTGAAGTACAAAATTTTGAATTTATATTTGATATTTTATTGTTTGTTTTCATCACATTTATTAGTTGTTGGTTTGTGAGACTTCTGCCATATGCACTTATATTTGTTATGAAAGTATCTCAATAAAATAAAAAAAAAACAATTTTGAATATTTGTGGCATTAGGGTAGGGCGTGGCACAAAGGTCCAATTTGAAGTTTAGTAATTATAGTGTAACAAATAAAAATTAAACTAACTATGTCGCAACAAATAATATACGTAAAAAACTCTAAACTAACTCTAAACTCGAAACTATGTTCATTAATTTTTAAGCTAATAGATCATTGTAGAAATATGTTACCCTCTGTTGTTCATTATAAAATTTGTCACCTGGTTCTTTTTTCCTTATACCGGATTGATATAAAAAAGCGAAGTTCTCATCATCTTACTATTATTTCTTGATTATTTCTGTTAAATTTAACCATAATCAGACTCATTAGTTTTTGAAATACAATTATTTCAATTAGGATAAATACAACTTCTGTTTAGAAAACATATTTTATGAACACTTTTTTACATTGATCTCACTACATACAGCATTACTTCTCAACTTCATCAGAAAAAAACATATTTTTCTTACTATTTTTTTATTTTTCATACCTTGCTGCTGGGAAGATTATGTTGATCCTCATTTTATTACCCTGACTACAAGCAATAATATAATAAGCTGGAATAAGTATTTATTCGATTAATGTTTTGTAAAATGGCTTTTTCAACAAATCTTTCATTTTTATTTACTATTTTTTACAAGACTACAAAACTACAAGTAATAATATAATAAGCAGGAATAACTATTGATTCAATTATGCTCTTGTAAAATGTTTTTTTAAATTAATGCTACTTTTTTATTTACTATTTTTTTTATTTTTCCTACCTTGCTGTGGTGTGAAAGGTGAAAGGTTCTGTTTATTCTATTTACCCTAACCGCAAGTAACATAAATAAATTTGTTTAGAGGTTATATGAGAAAATCATTGAACTTTTTTTTGTTTTTTTTTTAATTTCCTTGAAGCATTTAGCCAAGTTTGACCTTGAAGCATTTAGCCACGTACATTTTATTTATATCTTTAATTAATTTTCTTACTAATTTTTCTATGCAATTTCAAATCACAATACAAATTTTAGTTAATTTTAACTCAACATTTCGAATTCTAATACAAGACATTATTTACTTCTTTAAATACTTCTATTATTTCGATTCATATTATCTCAATTTTACAATTGAAGCCATCACCTTTTACGTTTTCTTTTAATTCTGTCGAAATTTTTGCTTGATACTGTTTTATCATACATTTTAGATATTTACACACTTTATACACTAACTTATTCAATTAAATTTATATATTATCATATACAAGCTCGTTATTACAAATCATTATTTTATTAGGAAGCAATATTACGCCCTATAAGCTGTTGAGATGAAACTTCTTCTTACTTAGTATTTTGAGATGGTAACCCAATGGTTAATCTATCCATATTTGATTAGAATTTATCTAACAGGGCTTACTATTTATTGGTGCAGCAATTCCGGGTGAGGGCTATTTTATACATCATGAAATGTTTGAAAATGTTTTTTTCTTCACAACAATACACAACATTTTGCCACATGTCTATAACCCATTTAACTGGTTGAAATTATTTTTTGTTAAGCTAATCATTTCGGATTCTTTTGAATAATTCACTTATTAGCCTCATCTTCCCTATTTCATGTTCATTGTATTGTTTAGAGTATTTCCGTTTGTTATTTCGCCTGTTGCGGAAATCTTAACACAAACCCGCATCCCGAAGTAATCCAATCGCTTCCGCCCCATCAAGCACTGTTTGTTTTCGCATGGAGCTAATACGATTCCCTTTGGAAACGAAAGCAAAAAAAATCGAAGAAAACACCTCAGAAACCGTATGTAGTTAACGAAAGAAGTAAGGACGCCCTTAAGATCTACACCGAATTTTGTACTTCAATGGTTTTCAATCTTTTTTTAAATCTTCCAAATTTGATTTTTAGCTTCTCTGAAAATCTTGATATTTAAAAACGACTGGACCTATTATAAAAATTCTAAAACCGTTCGAAAGATATTGGTTAGGAATCGTGCTGATTAGTTTTTGGTTGAGATCGACTGGGCCGTTTTCTTGTAATAAAGTGTTAAAATAAAAATTTTCGACGGTTTTTATTATTATTTTTTTGACGGTAGTATACCATAGTCTTCTAGATCAAATTAAAGTGTTACGGGCCTACAACTCGTTTAACTTGCAAAAATTGGTATCGTTTTTTTTGCATTTGTCAAAATTAGACCTTTCATCGAATTTTTCTCAGAAACGCCTGAACCGATTTCAGAAATTTAAAAGCCATGTGATGTATCTCGATGAGGACTATTTATTGTGCGACGATCTGCCAAGCCGTTTCTTTGTCATTTCGTAAAAAGTGTTAAAGTTTTTGTCCACATTTAATCTCATACTACCGAATTGATTTTAAAAAATCAAAAACTGTTTGAAAGATATTTGTTGGGAATGATACTGATTAGTTTTAGGTGAAAATCTACCGATTTGTTTTCTTGCAATTAACTGTTGAAAAAAAAATTAAGCCGATATTCATGGAACTTTTTATGGCGATATAAATCATGGTCATATAGAACTTACTTAAATATTACGCCCTTACGACAAGTAGTTTAATTTTAAAAATTCATCAAAGTTTGAGAAAATGAGTATTTTTTGACGTTTGTTAAAATTTAAATTAGACGATTTACTTGGTATAGCGATAGAGAACTTGGTTTTAATGAACATACTAAACCAAAAGTCGACGTTTATTGGCAGGAAAAATTTTTTAAACTAATATTTAATGGTTTATACTGCTTATATTTTTTCAGATAATAAACATTATTACTATTTGCTTTTGCACAAGTTTATTATTCTGTTTATTGATTTTCCATGATGTTGGTATATTAGCGTTAGTATCTGCAAGTTTTGAGGAAAATCAGTAATTTATTATTGTTTTATAATATTTATTGTTTTAATATTTTATGTAGCATTTGATTTTGATCATATATGATCCTTTGAAATTTGTGATAAAATATAATTATATTTTATAAATATTTAACACTCATAGAGAATTTTGGTAATAATTTAATTACTTGTTCTGGACTATGGTTTAGAAGACTTCTCATAGATTAAAATGGCAAAAACTAAGAGAATGATTTCTTTATAGATTTTTACGTGTTTTCAGGCTATTGACTTCATCTATAAATTATTGATGGGCTAATTTAACTAGAGTCAATGTGCTAATTTATCTATTGACAATTGAAAAAACTGCAAGCTTATTTTTTTTTCAAAAACATTTAATTTTTATAAAAAAATAATTTTTACTATTTTGAAAACTATTTGACTTTATCTAATGTAAGAAGAAAATTGTGTTTTTAATAAACTTTTTTGCTAAATATGCTAACTTCTTGCAAAATATGCTAATTTATATCAATTTGTCTGTGAGCAGCAATGTCACACCCCATTAATTTCGTTTAATTCACACTCCATTTATTTACTTATATTCCATTTAATACTTATGTCATTTTCGCCATCTAAAGATTGAGAACTTTTGTAATCTCAGACTGTCTCAAATATCCAGTACCCCCCTAAAACTAGAGTATTAGGAAACCATCCAGCGTGTTTTAGTGATTTAGTGAAAATAGCAAGTAATATTTTAAAAGGAAGACTCGGAGAAAAATACGTGAGATGTTGAAGAATTGCTGATAATCAAGATTACCTTCACCAAAATATTTAAGTTATTTCACTCAAATTTGTTGAAGCATTTTTGATTCGATTGCTTTTTTTTAAATACATGTTGGAATTTGATTTGATTTGAAGTGCGGAAAGCTAAGTATTCACTTTTCTTGATATCAAAGGCTCACTTTTTTCTAGAGTTATGTAACTTTTTTATGATTTATATTAAGTCCTGTCAAATACTGAATGTAGAGGGATGCACTATCTAGTTTTGTAAGCAAATGTACTACTATATTGCCTGGAATTCAACATTGAAGATGCTGAATTCCAGATGTTATGTTGTGCTACATAAAATATACTGGAATTAATTGTATGCAGAGCCTGTCAAATTTTAGAACAAAAGTGCTATTTCGCGGTCAATAGATAGTAGATTAGGAAAATAAAAAAAAATTATTATTAGAAATTAATTAAAAAATCCAAAATGTTCGAGAAATTTAAAATACTACAGATTTATCTAAATATTTCTAATTTTTAAAAGAAATCTTCAAAATTATTTTTTTCTGCAATCCATCAAATAAATTTTAGTAAAACGTATTAATTTTGAATTTAATTTTTTCTTCAAATCTCTAGTATATAATTTTCTAAAATGATTATTCAAATTTTATTTATTGCGATAAAAATTTCATTTTTTATTGAAATATAAAAGTATTAGAAATATTAAAAATTATTGCTTAAAAAGATCTTTGAAATTGTTTTTGAGACAACGACGACAAAAAATTTAAAATTAACTCACATAAATATTTTTTTCAAATTTGCTCTTAAACGATTCAGAATGTATCTTGCAGTTGACAAACCGAACGATTGTCTTATCTCTGTGTTATAAATTATATTATTACAATCTGTAATAGAGCGAATATTTTATTGATGCAGCAATGCTGGATGCAGGATATTTCCACTTGAAAAAATGTTGCATCAGGCTCTTTGAAGTGGAATCGATTCCGGGACCTCTGATCGTTGCTCTAGCCACTTATCCACGAGTGAGCCAATAATTAATTAATTTTTTTTTTTCAAATTGATAATTTAAATTATTGCTATCAATGCTATTTTTATATTTTTCAAAGTTGGTCGTTCTTTTCTGAAATTTTGCAATATAGCTATAAAACTATTGTATAATCGTTTTTCAATAATGTGTAATATTTCAACATTTAATCGAAAATAACTAACATAATTATATTATTATTATATTTACTTTAAAATAGCGTATCCTTTTACAACTTTTTTAACTTCCCGTAGGGTCAGTTACTGTAATCGTCCAAAAATCGTAATTGAAATTTTTTGCATTTCTCGACGTTTTGAAGGTTTCTGAACATTTTGGCATTCCTCAGAAAAAATTGATGTGTGTGTGTGTTTTGTGTGTCCGCATTTTTTCGTTCACGTTTTCGAGCGCACGGATCAACCGATTTGAATGGTTAAAAAAACATTCGATTCCTATTGATGAGGAGATGTGCTGATTAGTTTTTGGTCAAGGCAGGTCTAGGAGTTACGGAGATAAAGAACAAAGAGTGCAGATAATAAAAATCGAGTTTTTGAGAGAACGGAGCATCTGATTTGAATGATCTAAAAACATTCAATTAGTAATGATTGGGAGAAGTGGTTATTAGTTTTTGGCAAAGGCAGGCCTAGCCATTTTCAAGATACAGAGCTAAATGTGCAAAAAATGGCAGTTTTCGAGAGAACTAAGCGTCTGATTCAAATGATTCAAAGAACTGTCTCCTTGTTTTAACAAAATAATTGATTTTGGAAAAAAATGTATCAATTTTTTTTTTGCAATTTTTTTTTGTATATTGAAATTAATTCAGATTTTATTTTTAATTCTGACTAAAGTTCTAATAAACTTTATACAAATAATTTCAATTTTGAAATTCAGTTTATTTAATTCTTATAAATATTAGACAATGTTTCACTATTTATAATAATCTATTTGAAAACATACAATATTTCTCGAACATTTCGTTAAGGTGCGGGAAGTTCCTGAAATTTGCCTTAAAGCACGATGCCATACACCTCACTAGTTCTGTTTTTATCCAACATTTTTAGATTGGCATTCAAATAAATGCAGTTTTTCATATCTCTTGAAAATATCCAACAATAACAAAAAACATACAAGCTTATTAAGCCTAAAATCCAAATATTTACGTATCTATTTTTGTTCAATATGTTTCAAATACGAGAAGTGCTCTAAAAAAGGATCGCGAAGGATAAGTTTGTAAGTATCACTTTCCGTGTGAACGTTATTCAACGCCCCGTTTCCACTCGAACAGTCCTCGAAGGTGAATAGGATGTCATACGACATATTAAACTCTGGCATTCTGGAATATTCGAGAATACTTAATATTTTATGAGCCAATCTACCAGTAAATGCACACGCTTTTCTAGTTCGAAACAAGTTTATATTTAATACTTTGTTTTATATCTTTTTACTTTGTTTTTATCTGTTTAATATGTTCATTAAGACCAAGTACTCTATTGTTACACCAAGCAAATTGTCCAACTTTAATTTTAGCTAACGTCAAAAAAACTACTCATTTTCTCAAACTTTGATGAGTTTCTAAAATTAAACTATTTGTCGTAAAGCCGTAATATTTCAGTAAGTTCTATAAGACCATGATGTATATCGGTAAAAAAAAGTTCCATCAAAATCGGCTTAAATTTTATTTTCAACAGTTAATTACAAGGAAACGGCTAGGTAGATTTTCAGCAAAAACTAATCAGTATCATTCCCAACTAATATCTTTTGAACAGTTTTGAATTTTTTTAAAATCGATTCGGTAGTATGAGCTCAAATGTGGACGAAAAGTTTTACACTTTTTTCCAAATTACAAAGAAACGGCTCGACAAATTGTTGCACAAAACTGATAAACGATAGTCCTCATCGAGATACATCAAATGGCTTTTAAATTTCTGAAATCGGTTCAGGCGTTTTTGGGAAAACATATATGAAAGGTCTAATTTTGACAAATGTCAAAAAAACGATACCAATTTTCTCCTTCGGGAAGTTAAAAAAAGTTGACGACGACATTAAAAAAAAAGTTAGGCAACATTTAAGCATTTTCATGTAGTAAAAATATCTTAACTAAAATTATGTCAAATAATAGGTAAAATTAAAATTAAGAGATAATTGATTCCAAAATTTAAAAACAACTAGAAGTGGACAATCTTTGATCCATGAAAATATAGAATAATTAGAAGAATTGTGACAATAATTATAATACATAACATTCCTCTTGCAAATATAACTAGTAAACCATTCATTAATATTAAATCTTTTCATTTATCAATATAAATTCATATGCACAGACACAAATCGATTTATAATTTAAAGACTTATCATAAATGCATATTCTATTAGCATATTCTTATTTTGCATACTAATTGATGTTGTTCTTAGAACTTTTCGAAGTTCATTTCGGTGTTGTATTATTCAGCGATCACATAAAGGAAATCATAATATTTACATTGATTTTCGAATGACGCCTGACTTAATGGTTTCATTTTTGAAGGAGATTTTAATTTTATGAGCAAACAATATTTACATAAATGTCAGCGTAACATAAATGAAGCTGATCAAATATTTTTTCAAGGTCACAATAATATCTGACAAATATAAACTATATATTAAAGAACAAGCTGAACAAGTGATTATATTTTGGTAGGAATCACTTGGTTTAAATAGTCACCATAAAAAATTAAGAATTAGTAATTTGATAACTAGTAAAATTAAAATGTTTTGCTACTATCTTTCATCATTATACTAATCTGCACTTCGTCAGGCATTTTTACGGCAAAGCACAAATAAAAAACAGAGTTCGAAAAAAAAAATTATTTATTTATTATGACTTACTTATAAACACACAAAAGAACTAAGAGTAAGTATTACTTTGAGCAAGTTGCATGATCTTCAAGATTTTCATAAAAAACTAGTCAAAGCGATTCCCAATCAATATTTTTCCAACAAATTTTGAATTTTAGAAATCGACTCAAAATTGCGGGCTAAAACCAGTACCAAATTGTTACACTTTTTTCATAGGTACAAAGAGATGGTTCGGCTGGTCGTGGTACAATACTAATCGATGTTCTAGTCCTTATCGAGATACATGGAATGGTTTTTCAATTTTTTAAAAAGATCGAACCGTTTTTGAGAAAACGTTGACAAAGGGTCACACACATTATTTAATTAAAATTGGTTCCATTTGATTCAGAATGAATTGAAACGTCATGGAAACATCAAATTAGCAAATTGGATTGCTACTATTGGTTTGTTGTTGCTCGGCAACAACAAACTTCTCCTTCGGAAAGTTAATAAATATATTAGAACATTTATTACGACCTTCCTATGTATAACATTTTTAATAAATATATGATATAGGATTTTTATACTTTTGAATACTTGAAAACTTCAATTGTTTATAAATTATGATTTAGTAAATGATTAATAATTCTCATTTTATTGTTTTTATCATATTTAATAGTATTACCGTATAATAATTAATAACTTGTAGATATACTTATACATAACCTAAGCTTAGAATACGGTCTTTTTACTTTTATTTTATCTTAATTAAAAAAAAAACAGTTTTTCAAAAATAACTCAAGTACTAAAATATTGCTAATCATTTTTCAGGGAACTCTTTTATTACGACTGGCTGGCTGGCTTATAAATGCAGTTTTTTTGGTGAGTACTTTTGCCTAAATTAGATATTTATAAATTTAATCGTCACTGGATATTCAATATGATTTAATGTTTTTGTATTTTGAAGATCGTTGTACACAAATCCGTAGACTTGTCTCTCAATAATAGCATCTAAATTATTTTTTTTATCATATTTTATCATATATCTCCAGTCCATGTTATACTACAGCTTATAAGATCATACAGAACCTCGATTAAAGACAATTTAAATTTGAAAATAATTTATGTAAACGGTTTGCCAACTAACGTTTTTCTGCAGTCATTCATTGTGCAATTTTTTATTGCATTTTAAAAAAATATAAATCATTACAAATAAAATACAAATCTTTTGAAACTAGCTAAACTTACTGGTCAAAAAATAAAATAAATAGCCAGACAATCAAAATCCAGATGCGACTGAATTCGACAAAAACTGAATTTCGATTTGCATAGTTAGTAAAGTTAGTTCAAGGACGCCAATTGGAAATCGCATTAATTGCTTTTAGATTAATGGCAAAACAAAATTATTGTCTAAATAAATAAATGCATCGTTTATCTAAATAGCTAAATTACAATTGTTATATAATAATTAACTGCACAGAATATATTAACATTTTTTAAATTTCAATTTCAACTTTTTTAAGGAAAAACATTAAATGTTTTACATTCCATTAAAATGTAGTATTTATTATTGGATTATTTCATAAATGTCGAGCATATCTCATAAAGGTGCAAAAAAAATCATTTTCTGTTATCTGTTACTATGCTTTTAGTGAAATTGCAAAAATTAGCGCGAGCCATATTTAAATTGCATAACTGCATAATTTTTTTGTGCGTTTGCAGATAATGTAAAAATTAGATTATCTTTTTAGTTACATCATACGGAATGGTTAAATGCATAAGTCTCGTGATATATGGCTGTGGGTATAATATGAGGATCGAGTTGCACGTTTAATATACATGTTTAGATAACCAGAAAATGTAATTAATGATGCACCGAGATTTATGAATTAGTTCATTTCCGAGCTTGCATTCACAATTCAAATACAAACGCGGGAAATGCAATATCAAATTTCTGTTTTTACCATGACTACGCTCCATGAGCAAATGGAATATTGTAATCCTGCTATACATATATGTATTTTAAAACACATTATGATTTATTATGATAAAACATTCATTTATCATATTATTTTTTATCTATAATTATATTTCTCAAATTTATTTAATATAGGGTAAAAAGGGACGATCCGTGGGTAAAAAGGTCCACCACCATTATCTCAAAAACAAGTGATTAGGATTTTTCTTGTATGGTGTATATTATAGTAATGGAAAAATATTAAAAAAATGTATATGAGTGCCTGTATGTATGTGCGGGTACAATTTTTTTAAAAATTTCAATTTTTATACTGCATGTTCCAGCAATTTGCCTCATGACACAATGCCATGTAGCACTAGTTAATTGTTGAAATTGGTGCGTTTTCATAGAAACTGAATTACCATTTTTGGCACTTTTTGCCTCGTATCTTCGAAACGTGTGGATCTACCTTGTCAACAGCACGTCTCCTCATCAATAAGAATCAAATCTTATTTGAATGATTAAAATCTGTTGAACCATATTCCCGAAATCGACGACTAAAATTTGTAAGTGAACACACACGCAAATACATCAATTTTTTTCTAAGCAATGCCAAAATGTTCAGAAACCTCTGAAACGTGAAGACATATAAAATTACATCTTCGATTTTTTTGCGATTAGGTATTACATACCACTTACCCTACGAGAAATTAAAAATCAAATTGTCAAAAAAAATCAATAAACTAGTGGGGTGTATGGCATCGTGCCTTAAGGCAAATTGCTGGAACTTCCCGTACCGTAACGAAATGTTCGAGAAATACTGAATGTTTTCAAATAGATTATTATTAATATTGTAACATTGTCTAATATTTATAAGAATTATATAAACTGAATTGCAAAGTTAAAATTATTTGTTTAAAGTATATTAGAACTTTAGCCAGAAATAAAAATAAAATCTGATTTATTTTCGATATACAAAAAAATATTTTTTGAAAAAAAAGTTGAAACAAAAAATTTTTTTTTCCAAAATCAGTTATTTTGTTAAGACAAGCAGAAAGTTCTTTGAATCATTTAAACCGGACGCTTAGTTCTCTCAAAAACTACCATTTTTCACACATTTAGCTCCGTATCTTCGAAATGGCTGGGCCTGCCTTTGCCAAAAACTAATAATCACTTCTCCCAATCATTACTAATTGAATGTTTTTTAGATCATTCAAATCGGATGCTCTATTCACTCAAAAACTCGATTTATATTTTCAGCACTCTTTGCTCTGTATCTCCGTAATGGCTGGACCTGCATTTGCCAAAAACTAATCAGCTCATCTCCCTATCAATAGGAATCGAATGTTTTTTGAACCATTCAAATCGGTTGATCCGTGCGCATGAAAACGTGACTGGAAATTTGTATCCATACATACATACAAACACATCCATTTTTTTTTTTTTGAGGTATTCGAAAATGTTCAGAAACCTTCAAAACGTCGAGAAATATAAAAATTTTCAATTTCGATTTTTGGCCCATTACTATAACATACCCTACGGGAAGTTAATATCAATGTTTACTCGAATACTCGAAAGCATTTAAAGGTCAAAAAAATAATATTACGGTGCGGGAAGTTCCAGCAATTCGCATTTAAATCACACGAAGACTTGCACCACTAGTTCCTTCCATCTAATAGATACGCTTTAACTTTTATTGTAAATTCAAGGCGGACCAAAGGGGTACAGCTGCTTGAAGATGAGTCTTCACATTAAACTTATTTCGTCGAGTCGTTATTAATGTTTTTAATCATTTGCTCCTCAAAACGTAATTTTAATACAGAAAAGTCGTGCTGTTCTCGTACTCATCCGGCACATTTGTTGTTCGCAATGAATCTGTTGAACTGCGTATACACCCGGTGTTATTAATATTTGGTAGTGCGCGGTGTGTGTTTTAAAATTGCTTCATTTAGTCCGACATTTTACCCTTATTTGACTATACTGAGCTCGGTACTCTTGCAATATTTCTCATTTTGTTTGTATGCGAGTTTGTGTTTGTGCTGCCCGCGGGTTAATAATGTTTATAGGCGCCGAACGCTGCCGTTCCCTTCGTTAAATTTTCATTATTGTTTCAGAAACGCCGTCGCGTTTTAAGAACGATCCGAGCTTATTTGACGATATTGGAAATATTGGATAAATAATGTGTATGATCGTGATCGTAAAGAATCATCGAATTAGGAGAATTTGTTGAACCTTAATCAGTTGGTACCAACTCACAAATTGTATAACAACATTTATTTTACATTTGAGTTTATTTTATCTATCATCAAATAGATTATAATAACATTATACCAATTTTGAGTTTAATTTATTACATTGATTTGTCGATTTTTTATTGCACATGTTGATTAAAAAACATTGATCTTGAGTATGTTTGATAAAATTTATTAGTTTTCTTCAAAGTTAATTTTATTATTATATTGTTAATATAGAATGTTAATAAGAACGATCCAAGCTTATTTGATGATGATTGGAAATATTGGATAAATAATGTATATGTTAGCAAACATAAATAATTATTGAATTAGGGGAATCTGTTGAACCTTAATCTGTTGGTACGAACTCATAAATTGTTCAACGAAATTATTCTAAGTATATAGGTTCCTTTGAGTTAATTTAATTTATAATAAAATTATGTAATTTATCAATTAAATTAATCTTTTATACTTCACACTTCCCTGGTTAGATGTAATATGTTACCGCATAGGTGTCAATAGAGTGCAAAAGGTTAAAACTTATGATTTACAAAGAATTTTATAATAAAATTATAGAAGTTTGGAGTATAATTTATTACATTTGCATTATAAATAGATACAAGTTGATGTGTCTATTTCTTATTGCATATTTTGATTAAAAAACATTGATCCTTAGATTTTTTAATAGAATTTAATAGTTTTCTTCAAAGTTACTTTTATTATGACATTATTAATTGACTTCCCGTAGGGTAGTTATAGTAATGGACCGAAAATCGAAAATGAAAATTTTTGCTTTTCTCGACATTTTGAAGGTTTCTGAACATTTTGTCATACCTCAGAAAAAATGGATGTGTGTGTGTGTGTTTTGTATGTCCGCATTTTTTCGTCCACGTTTTCGGGTGCTTGGATCAACCGATTTAAATAGTTCAAAACGCATTCGATTCCTATTGATAGGTAGATGTGCTGATTAGTTTTTGTCAAAGGCAGATCCAGCCATTTCGAAGATACAGATGTAAATGTGCCAAAAATGGCAGTTTTTGAGAGAACTAAGCGTCCGATCTGAACTTGGAAAAATAATTTCATTTCAATTTTTTTTGGGAGAATATTTCAATTTTCATTCTGTAAAGTTCTAAAGCTCACTTATATATTTTAAGTGAATAATTTTAACTTTGTAATTTTGTTTATATAATTCTTATAAATATTAAACGATATAACAGAATTTATAATAATCTGTTTGAAAACATGTAATATGCCTCGAACATTTCGTTACGGTGCGGGAAGTTCCAGCAATTTGCCTTAAAGCGCTATGCAATACACCACTAGTTTATTGTTAAAATAATGTATAAAACTTCATTGAGAGCTTATAATCATTAAGGAGGGTAGAGCAACACAAAGATCCGTGGGTAAAAAGATCCACCACCTTTATGTCAAAAACAATTATAGGATGGTATTTTATAATGTTAGTATTTTAAAGTGGAGAACAAATATGTGTGGCCAGTCATGGCCTTAAATTGTAGACTTTTCTATCATGTGATAAATTTTTACAGTAATTTGTAGATTAATTTTTTCATCTTACTTTCGGTTCAGTCTTTTTGGTTTTGAGTACTGCTCTCTTAGTTTACGGTACCTGAATATAATACTAGTACTTGATATTTAAGTATTTTTTATTGTTATTTATAAGTTAGATTCAAAAGTTTTGTTTATGATCTCTATAATAATTTACATGTCTTTGGGGTAAAAAAAAACATCTGAACCTTTACACTGACAAAGTGTAATACAAAAGAGAAAATAAAGAAGTAAATTAAGTTAGAAAAAGCAATTTTCCTCGAGATTATTCATAGAAATAGTTATTTTATGCTGTTGAATGTTGAATTATGCTGTAATTCTGACGAAATGCCAGATCAAGGTTATATACAGTGTTACCTCTTTAAAAAATGATTCCATGAAATTTATATTATGCATTGGTTAAATAATGTTGCCATGATTTTGCAAAGTTCCTTTAAAATTAAATATAAGACATTAGAACCGATGCTCCCTCGCTATTTTACCGCGCCTAAGGAATAAAGATGACAATTTTTTGAAAAGCAGTAAAAAAGCACTTTTCTACTTCGACTTTCTGCATAGTCAGATAATTGTATATTTGATATATGTTATTTGTTGTAATATAATTGGATTGATTTTCATAATATGCTCAAAGTTAAAAGGGATCTTTGCTGCACCCTACCCTATTACACATTTTATACTTTTGAATCAAAATAATTATAATTTTCAGAGCGCGCAGCAATTATCGTATTTCAAAAATATTTTTCTGTGAATTATACAGAAAATATACTCTAAGAATTAATATTTATAACTTTTATATTATTGAAAGTGAAATATTCTTCCAAAAAAAGTTACATCTCAAACCTAATTTAATCGAACGTAATTATTATTTATATCCTTCTCAATTGAATAAGCAACTCGCGTTATTGGAAATGCGGGATATTTCAGCGTTCACCGAATGTAGCAAACAAAACTTTCTTCCCTGTGAGAAATTTATGGGAATTTGTTTCAGAGTGCACCCATATATCAAACATACTTCTTCTATATAATTCGGCAAGTTTAAAATTAATTATAATTGTGGAACTCGTTGTTCGGTGCGACCTTAATAAATCAATTTCCGAAACCGGCGGAGGGATAAAAGACGCCGGTGTATAAAGAGTTTTGTTGTTTTTGCAATCGTGTTAGGTTTTCTTGTTAAAGTCATATATAGAGATTTGACATGATTTGAAATGTATTACAAGGAATTGGAATAAATTGAAAATATAAATTTATAGTTATAAATAAATTCATTTTCTTTATTTGGTCTTGATTTAAATTAATATAGGACAGAGCTGGGCTTTAAGATCCGCTGGTAGAAAGATTCACCAATATCTCAAGAATAGTAACGTTAGGTTTTTTTTTAACAAGTAAAAGGTAAAAGATGTACGACCAGGTACCACCTTAATTATTACGACGTCACTTTTTTCTGGTTGTAAGCACTATTGCAATTTTAAGGTAGATACAACAAATGTTTTTATTTACCCTCTACAATAGCTCATTAATGCATAGGCGTAATCAATAAAAATAGTAAATAAAAAAGTAAATTATTTTAAAAAAAAATTGTGAGAGATAAATACAGTTAATCAAAAGATAAATTAAATTATAATTATTTAACCTCTGCTAATAAATATTTTTGACGAAATACCAGATCAATGTTATCTACAGTATTATTTTTGTGAACGTGTCCATGAAATTTTTAAATAATTTCAATAAAATTCAAATTAAGACATTGTGCCTATTTACACGACGGATGTTTCTTTTTACCTAGCCTATGAACTAAAAAGGGACAGCCGGAAAAATTTTAGAAAAATACATAAAAATCGAATTTACTGGTAATTTAACTAAACATAGTTTGATAATTGTTTGTTAGATACATATTTTGTATTGTGATTTGGTTTATTTGGTTTTGACAGTATACCTAATCAAAATAAAATTGGACCTTTGTGCTCTGCCCTACTCTATTACACAAACAATTATTTATTTATAGATTGTACCTCTTATAAAATTGATAAAATAATTGTAAATAATTATCAAAAGAATATGCAATTATAATTTTAAATATGAAACTTTTAAAAATTATTCAAAACTATTTTAAAACAACTACTTACATTCTTTCACAGTTAGAACTCTATAACAAGACATAACTAATTTCAAACAAACTATTATCTTTATAACACTAATTTATAACAAACAGGTGAAATTCATACTAACTTATTATTAGAGTTGATTGATTTCTTCAGAAGGATCCATCATCATTAGAGCTAGAATCCCTCTTGGAATAAAATCGCATAATATAACTTGATTTTCTATTTACCATTTTATTATTATGTTCACTTTACCAGAGTAAAGATTCAGATGTACCTTTATATCCCAACCACATGTAAGCTTTTATAAAGAATATATAAATAAAACTGTTGAATTTGACTTAAAAAATCATAATACACGATATAAAAGATTTGAATAACGTATACTTAAAAAATATGTTCAGGTGTCGTAAACTAAGCAACTGTGCAGAAAAGCAAAAAAACTAAAACCAAAAAAATACTTTCATTAAAAAATTGACAATGTGGCCAAAAATTGACAATATAAGAACATAGCTGCTTACACATGCTCTACTCTAGTGCATAAAATTATTTTATTAGTAGTAAAATTATATAAAATATAGTAATATGCATTTGTAGTCACTTATATGCATAATTTATGCCTATGAAAAAAAAACACAAAATGTTGCTTTAGCACAAAAAAAATCCGATCTGAATCGTGGCCGACAAACTATCGTATAATATGTTTCTACGTTTATAGCCCGCGAGTTCATCTATCTCAAAATCAGACAACGTATATCACAGTTACTCCAGAGTATAAGGAAACTATGAAAAATCAGCCAATTTATCATCTCGAGATAACATGGTTTCATTCCAAAATGCCGGGTCCAAAACTTTCAGCGTGTTTCCCTCGAAGCATAATTTTTTATCGAACTCACACTCAAAATAGTTGTATTAAACAATCCCGGAAAGTGGTTTCTCCGACTCTTTCCGTGCAATAATCTTCGAGTTCTGAGCATTATTCATCCCATATTGCAGTTTTTATAACTTTGCCGACCCCCCTTAATAAATGCTGGTTATATATCAGGGTTTCCTGAATGACAGAAAGACTCGAAGCTTATTGGATACGCCACAATTTCGGTGACATATGAAGTAAGGATCTCATTAATCTGCTCCTTATTATAGGACATATGACAAGATGCAATGCAATTATTTATACATGGCATTCAGACCAATTTATTTAGGCATAAATATTTTATTATTTTTATGTCATATTTTTTGCAAAATATTTTTAGTGAGCTTATTCGTGATGATAGGCATTACGGTATGCAAGTTTGTAAGAAACTCAGAAGTTGTTATGTCACAAGACTTATTTTAATTATTACAACTAGCTCTTAATATTGATTACAAAATATATATTACATACATTTATAAATCATACACATTTCAAAAGAATCTTGAATTGGAGATAAAAATAACTTGAATTATAGGGTAGAAAGCTTAAGAAATGTTAAGTCATTAGAAGGCTCACAATCAACTCTGAGACAAGTAAGGTATGGTACTTCTTAACTAAAATATGTATTTAAGCCATTGCTTTAAATCGTCCTTGATATCACGAGATAAACGGCCACATTGACAATTTTTTAATAACAGTATTTTTAATTCATTATTAGTTTGTGTTGTTAGTTTATAAATTAAAGAAATAGTTATTCCAATGATGAATTCTTCTGACAATGTGCTGTACGAGGGTATGCAGTGCGATATTTGTAATAATAATCGCATGAAATATGTATTTCAAATATTATTTCTAATACTCCAGTTGTATTTCAAGGCCTGATAATCATAAATTAAACAGAAATACTTACCAAAGAAATATTTTTAATAGTAGTAGAAAGCAAGTGTTGAAACAGATTTTTGTTCATTATTGTCAACAATGAGTTTTCAGATTATGATTTTTATTTTCCCGTGGGGTAAGTTATTGTAATCGTCCAAAAATCGAAATTGAAAATTTTTGCATTTCTCGACGTTTTGAAGGTTTCTGAACATTTTGGCATACCTCAGAAAAAATGGATGTGTGTGTGTGTATGTGTGTGTGTGTGTGTTTTGTGTGTCCGCATTTTTTCGTTCACGTTTTCGGGCGCACGGATCAACCGATTTAAATGGTTCAAAAAACATTCGATTCCTGTTGTTAAGGATATGTGCTGTAGTTTTTGGCAAAGGCAGGTTCAGCAGTTACGGAGATAAAGAGCAAAGATTGCAGAAAATAAAAATCCAGTTTTTGAGAGGACGAAGCATCCGATTTGAATGATCTAAAAAACATTCAATTAGTAATGATTGGGAGAAGTGGTTATTAGTTTTTGGCGGAGGCAGGTTCAGCCGTTTCCGAGATACCGAGCTAAATGTACAAAAAATTGCTGTTTTTGAGAGAAAACTAACATTCGATTTGAATGATGCAATAAACCTTTTGCTTGTGTTGACGAAACAATTGCTTTTGGAAAAAAAAAATCTTTTTTTGAATAATTATAATAATTCAGATTTTAATTTTAATTCTTGCAAAAGTTTTATAGCTCACTTAAATACTTTAAATAAATCATTTTAACATTGCAATTCAGTTTATATAAATTTTATAAATATTAGACAATGTTACAGTATTTATTTATAATAATCTATTTGAAAGCGTTTAATATTTTTCGAACACTTCGTTACGGTACGGGAAGTTTCAGCAATTTGCCTTAAGGCACGATGCCATACACACCACTAGTTAATATTGTAGTTGTATTTCAGGGCCTGATAAACATAAATTAAACAGAAATACTTACGAAAGAATGATTTTTAATAGTAGTAGAAGGTGAGTGTTGAAACAGATTTTTTGTTCATTCAAATGAGTTTTCATTCATATTATAATTTTTACTTTTGTTGTTCAACCTAATACTCCACAGTATTGATTAAATAATGGTAAAATCTCTTCTTTATAAGTGTAAATATATTCGTGGAAGATGACATATTTTAGAAAAGTAACAAAAAACATATTTTTACAATAATGAATTAGCTAAGAATTAACTGAACATAGATCGATAGTTGCTTGTTTGATATGGATTATTTGTGGAGAAGTAGATGACATTGTTTTTACAATATAATCATAAAGTCTAATTGAATCTTTGTACTCCTACATACCCAACCTCCTAGCACACAAAATGCACGGTATTTGTTTTTAAACGATATTTATTGATTTCGAATGATAATTATCACAGAGACCTTAAGTGATCATCTTAGAAATTTCTGAAACGTACGTAATTTTTAAGGTATGTCTTTGCAATTGTTAAATTAACATTTTTTTCATCACTTATTTTAAAATCTATCTTGTTAACTCATTCAAATTCATGTATCATACTTGGTTTCTAAACAATTGAAATGATGATTTGTACTAACTTTATCCGTTGCGTTCGCAATCATCACTAATGGATCATGAACATTAAATCAAACCGCCGTTTTATGCCAGGATTAAATTCGGCTGCACAACAAAATAAATAAATATAAAGTTCAACGCATTTAGGATTTTAGCGATTCGAATAATCTAATCTAAACAAATCGTAATCTATTTGCTCGTATTATTATGCACCCTTCACATCAAAACATAAGCTTATTGGCAGCCCGGCAATGGGCTTTGGGGTCCAAATGTATGGTCTGGAGAGGGTTGGAGGACGTTTATCAATTTGAGTATATGTTGTAGCCTAAGTGGATTACACTGTTTCAGTCATACAGTACATGGCAATTGTTTTGTCGGCCATAATTCGCGACATCCGTGTTAGGCCGCAAACACGTATTGGTGCCGATGCAGGAACATGTAGCTACTGCATTCGGTGAATTATGCACGATTTACATACATTTTAATAATAGAGAGGCATTAATTTTACATTAAATTATTGCAACAAAGAGCAAATTGATATCATGTTTTTTATAGGAAAAACATGCACATGGCTGTGTATGAAAATTTAGCATCGCACAAGCAGCGGCATATTTCGACTGCGCAAGTATATATTAGGTAGGGTAGAGCAGGGCTTAAAAGCCCGCGGGTAAAATATCACCATCAATATTTCAAACAAAAGTAAAGTTTTTTTTTAGCAGCACTATTTGAAAGTAGAGCCCATAAGATATACGGCCATGTATGAGAATCTGTAACAAACCTAATTCGTTTCGTATAAAACACCTTGGTTGATTGTGTCGACGCAAAACTAATCAATGCAAGTCTTAACCGAGTTTTATCCTTTTATCAAATGGCTTTTAGTTTTTTGAAAATGTTGCAGATCTTTAGCTTTAATCTTTAGCTCATATTTACGAACACACACTTTCGAATTTTTGTCTAAACGTCTAAATACAAAGTCGAATTTTCTGGCGTAAAATTAATATTCTCATTGAATAGTTAATATGTGCATAGTTGTATATAATTAACAAAATGGTGATAGTGTTCAAGGCCCTAACTAACACCTTATAATATTAGGAGACTAAGAAAATTGTAAACATTCATCAATTTGATTACTTTGACACATATCAGAAACTTTCCTCAAGGTGGAATTCTGGTCTAAAATCTTTAAAAATAGATTTTGTTTTTTTTTTAATTTTTCAAAAATTAAAAGATAAGATTTGATGAAAGATAAGATTAGGTTAAAAGATAAGGTGTACAAGAGTTTATTTTTCAAAATTTGGGTGCTTCTCAAATATATGGCTGTTTGGCAACCTCAATCCTCCTCTGTTTTATTCTTGTGTAAAGTTTCAAACGTGTTTTTCTCGAAACTGTCTTTTTCGACACAATCTCCACGATTTCCCAAGTTCCACTGTGAACTTCTTTCAGTATGAACTATCCTATTCTAATTTTAACTATTTGAAAAAATGAGAATGTCAAAAATAGTTAACAATTTATTTTCTTGTTCAGGCAGTCGCTATTTGGTTAAAAAATATTTTAGCGACATTATTCTGGATTATAAATAAATGCATATATTTGTTTCAGATTATTTGGAGGATTAAAATCAAGGGTATGCTTATATGCCAGTTTTTTGAGACTTCCCAATTTATCCTGTTCTAGAATCAAAATTGTTGACTGTTTCTATTTGTTTTTTATATCCACAAAACATTGATTAATAACTTGTAAGAAAAGATACAGTAGAAATATTGTTTGCCTATTTACTACGATCTTTCAAAAATCGCATAAAATTTATGCCTCTAATCAGAATACTCCCTTAATAAGGGTGGAAAAATGAGGCAATCAAGTTTTTTAATATAGTTTTTTCTATAATTTGTTTATCACTGTTACAAGAGTACAGAAAAAAGTAAAAACAAAAAAAGTTAATAATTTAAAAAATTAGCAGTTGCTAAAGAGTGAAATCTCAAAAAATTGACACGTGATCATGCCCACGATTGCAGCTTTCCTAGTAATCCGAAATGAAAAAAAAATGAGGTTACTAATTTTTAATAATAGTAAACATTGTAATTTCGGGATGCGTCTAGTATACACCAGAGAGGACGAAGATTCTTTGAAAACAAGTAAATTGGTCCAGCAGAACTCGAGAAATCGTGTGCATTGTATTGAAGAACAAAACGGTTTTGAAAAACAAAGATTAAAGTTTTACAAAAGGAAGAAAATAGAAGAAGATTATCATGGTCATACAGTTGTTTCTCCAAAAATAATTTAAAATATAAAAAATCCTTTGGTACACATGATGTTGAATAGTTAAGGAGCACAACTAGTGTAACCGCCTAAAAAAAGGTGACTTTTGGGAATTTATATTAAAAAAAAAACTTTATCAATCATTTCAAAATTTTAAGAATATATTTACACATGTTACAAAAAAGGCCCTTCACTGCTGCAATGATTCCGGCCTGAATGGATAAAATTTAAAAAAAAAATCTTATTAAACTAGATAATATTGTCTGTTAAATGACCTACGATAAAAATATCAAAAATTGACAAAATGGCGGCGTTTTAAAAATAAAGTCAAAGTTTACCCAAAATTTTGGTCGCTTTTGGACTACCAAAATTCGATTTTTCATCCGATCAAAAAACCGTTAGTTCATTTTATGGAGAACTATATATAGAACAACTAAAAAATTTGATAGTGATCGGATCATTTGTGTTTGAGTATTTTGAGCAGCAATTTCGGAAAATGCTGTTTTGAGAAAAACTCGATTGTTTGAAAATTTCACACTAGTTGTGCCCCTTAAACTTCGAAAATATTAAACAAAAGATAAATCGATACACCACATTTTGAATGAATACGCTCTTATATGAACAAACGCGTTTTATATATGGTACTATCTAATAATAAAATAGAAAACTATAAGTTCTTCTTATTTATAATGAAAAAAATATGTGAATATTAATTTTTTTTTTTTTTTTTTTTTTTTTTTAACTCAGTTTTATTTAGCAATCAGAAATACATAAAGATTCCTATGAGCTAAAATGACAACATTTATGAGTGATGCCTAAGAAGAGCTCCAATGAGAACTTCTCAGTTTTACAAGTAATATGATATATTAGACCTAATCTAAGACTAAGTCTAAGGGCCATTGTCGTTTCAACCTCCTAATGCCAAAAGGTTGAGTAATGTCAACTATAGAAGGGTTCAAATGTGCGTCCAGTTTGCGCTTATATTTTTCCTTAACTTCTTTAAACGTTAATTGCACCGTTTTCATGTTGAGGTCGCTGTGAATGGTTTCATTTGTCACGTACCACGGAGAATTAAGAATTGTACGTAAAATTTTTGATTGAGTTCTCTGCATTATAGCTACATTAGATTTGTAAGCACATCCCCAGAGCTCAATTCCGTAGGTCCAGATTGGTTTAATAATCGATTTATATAGCAGCAACTTATTTTCGACAGAGAGCTTCGACTTTTTACGCAGTAGCCAATCAAATTCTTTCATTTTGATCATTATTTGCTGCTTTTTTGTTTTTATATGGCTTTTCCAAGTAAGTCTGCTATCTAAATGGAGACCAAGATATTTCACTATGTTCTGTTTCGGAATCTGGACGTTATTTAAATAAATTGGAGGACACGTACCCTCTCTCGGGGTAAATGTGATATGAACTGATTTGGTTTCATTTATGCAAATCTTCCATTTAGCAAGCCACATTTGTAGTTTATTGATAAGTTCTTGCGTTTGTCGGGAAGCTTGATCAGCACTGTGATTACTGCTTAGTATGGCAATATCGTCAGCGAATGTAGCAATTGTCAGATTTTCAAGTAATGGGAGGTCCTTTGTGTATAAAACATATAAGAAGGGTCCAAAAATACTACCTTGTGGAACTCCTGACATTATTTTGTGAAAATCAGATGTTACTTGATTTACTTTCACTTGAAAAATCCTATCTTGTAGATAGGATTTTAAAATCCCATAATACCTGGTTGGAAGGTATGTTTTTATTTTATATAAAAGTCCTGGGTGCCAAACTTTATCGAATGCTTGTCGAACATCCAGGAAGACACCACTTAATTATTTGAACATCAATTAAGTATCATTTTAGCTAATATTATGCGTACTTTGTAGAATCTTCTGTCAAAATTCTAGAAAATTTGATTTTCAAAAACAATCTTTATACAACCAATTTCCAACACACTGCATTGCAATATACCGATATAACTATGGGCACTTTTTCCTATCACATCTGTTACTTTTAACCGTGCTAAAAGCTCGAACACTTCCGTCAAGTATATATCGCCTGGCTCAGTCGTAATAATAGTGTTTTAAATGTTATTCTGGCCGGTTCGTTTAACATCCGACGGCAACGTCGGTGACAAATACTACAATGAAACCGTGAAAGGGATCATTTTTAGTGCATTGTGCAATTGAATGCTTGACGATTCGATGGTCACCTGAAAGCTTTCCCGTACACATATTCGGCGCGAATTAGGCTGATGTCAAACTAGAGAATAATGGGAGAATGGTTGCCAATGTAGGCGATCAGAATATACACATGAAAGCAATATTTCCAGATATATACTAGATCGAAACAATAAAAGATTTTTCAGTTATGCGCATATTATTTATTTTAAGGCCTTCATTGGTTATTAACTTCCCGTAGTGCAAAAAATCGAAAATGAAAATTTCTATATCTTTACGTTTCAAAGGTTTCTGAACATTTTGGCATGCCTTAGATAAAATCGATGTATGTGGGAGTGTTTATATGCGGATACAAATTTTTGTCGACGATTTTGGGAACACGGACCAACCGATTTGAATATTTCAAAAAACATTCGATTTGTATTGATAAGGAGACGTGCCGATTAGTTTTTGGCGAAGCCAGGTCTAGCCGATCTGAAGATACGGAGCAAAAAGTCCCAGAAAGTTTGGATATATTTTTTTGGCTCCGTACCAAGATTTTTAATTACGGTACTGCAAGTTCCAGTAATTTGCCTTAAGGAACGATGCCATGCTCCCCACTAATTACATTATCAGAAGCAACGTAGGAATAAAGAAATCGATGGGTAATCGGAACTTTTTTTGAAGCTACTATATGTGTAAACTTTACACATTATAAATCTTGATACGAAATCCACAGGAATGAAAAAAGTACGATTTATTATAGTACTCTTTAAAATATCTGAAATCTTTTTTTTTAACTTTTTCTGGATCTCCCAATTTGCCATTCCAAAAATTTAATCAGCTTTTCATTCAATCAATACATGTAAAATGCTTGTTAAGCCATACAAATTGTTCTCTCAAAAACTGAATTGTGATTATTTGTACTTATTGCCCAGTATCTTTAAAACGGCCGGATTTGCGTCTGCCGTTTAATAAGCACGTTATCCCGTCAACGTTTTCATTCATTCAGTCCCGTCAACGAATCATTCAAACCGGTTGACCCGTGTTCTTGAAATCGTCGACAGAAAATTGTATCTACAAAACGCACACATACAACCATATTTTCTGAGGTATTGGCAAAATGCTCAGGAATCTTCAAAACGCAGAAATGTAGAATTTTATTTATTTTAGATTTTTTGTGATTACTATTTAATTACTATACACTATATCTTATATTAAGAAAAATCTCAAAGTTTAATAACGAAATAATAAAAAATTTGGAAAAATACAATGAACTATAGGGTAGTTTTTTATTGCATAGTTTTATTGTCAATCAAAATAATATACATTTTTAAGACAATATGATGTTGGTGTTAATGCATTTAAGAGATTATCTCCTATGAGATATCGCTCTTTTTTATTTTTGACATTTTATTTGAGATCGTATGGATAGGGTAGGTAGATTTATAAAATAATATATCGGCATTTGATCGTATGTACATTGTTGTATGTCCGTAATTGTTATATACTTTTGAACAACACTATTTGGCTTGTAAATAAAGACACATAATCAATTTATGAAAAAAGAATTTGTGATCATCCAAATTACTTAGCGTAGACAATTTTTAAAGCAGCATGCTGAATTCGACTCAAAATTACAATCTATATAATAATATTTTAATTTTTATTCTGTTTTTTGTGATTATTTCATTATTAGTATTATTAATATAATTTATATTAGTTTTAATATCATTATTATTTTTTTTTATTATTTATTTTTTTTTTTCATTATTTTATTATTTATTATTAATCGCAGAATAATATACATATTGCTAGTAACGATAAAAGTTACAGTATTTATAAAAAAAATTAAAACAATTGTTATTACTCATTCATAGATTTTTAAATTCCCATAGGGTAAGTTATAGAATCGCAAAAAAAATGAAAATAAAAAAAAATATATAGTTTCAGAGGTTACTGAACATTTTGACATACCTTGGGAAAAATTGATGTATATGTGTGTGTGTGTGCGGAAACAAATTTTCGTCGACGATTTTAAAAAGCATTCATTTTCTATTGATAAGGAGACGTGATGATTAGCTTTTGGAATAAGCAGGTCTAGCCGTTCGAAGATACGGGGCAAAAAGTGCCACTACCGTAACTCAGTTTTAAGGAGAACGGAACTTCCGATTTCAATAATTCAAAAAATATTTTGCTTGTATTGACAAGATGAAGAATTGATCAAATTTTCATGAAGGCAGGTCAAAAATGATGATTAGACATATGCACATCAAATTATCAGATATTTTATAGAGATTTTAACGATAAGTATAAATTTCTTTTACATTCCTATGGGTTCCTTACCAGTGTTTATTCGTTAGATGGCGTCGCGGGGCTTACGCGCTTCGATATTTCGTCAAAAAGTTCAGAATTTCCAAAATATTTCAAAATAAAGAAAACATTTTTTTTTCAAAGTCTTTTTTTTTCAAAAAAAAGTAAATTGTTGTGAAAAATTTATAGTTTCTCAAAAATCTATTTTTTTCAAAAGTGTTAATCTTTAAAAAAATTTTTTTGGTATGGGAAGTTCCAGCAATTTGCCTTAAGGCACGATGCCATGCTCCTCACTAGTTCAATTACTATACGAAAATTTACAGAAATTCGCCTCAAGGCACAATGCCATGCACCACTAGTTTTATATATAATTAATATAATAAATCTCTAAAATCTTATTATTATTATTATTTTGTGTGACATATTCTTTAATGTCCTATGTCCAAATGTTTTTTGAGCTTTCGATTTTTATGTTTTTTTATTGAACAAACGTCGAACCATCGAGTTCGAATAGAAATATTTTCCGTGTTGTTTAATTCGGATGATCGCTGTGATTTGTTTTCATACTAGCCATAGTTTATTTATAATGGATTTTGTTTCATTGTGAAATTTGGCGCCGCATTTCAAAGCGACATTCGACATGGAAAATCGTTTGAGATTCATAATGCAATACGTCACACAAGAGTTATTTTGGTGATTATTATTACATTTTATTATAACACGATAGGCAATTTATATGCAACTCGAAACGAAAATTATGATTTTAGCAGTTTTAACTTGAAAATATTTATTCCATCTATTCGATATTTTTGGTATCAGATATTTTACTGAAAATACACATTCTATTTAAATATATAGAAAAACAAATTTTGGAGATTTTGGGTACGGTTGTGCTATAGTACGGTAGTGAGAGTCGTCATAACAAGTCAACTATACAGATTTTGAGATAGGGTTGAAAGAGAGAATTTCTCTCAACTCTATCTATATACAAGTAACAGTTATTATTGAAAGAAGTTGAACAAAAAACTTACTTTTCGTAAAAGAATTCTCTAAAAGAATTCGATCCTGTTAATGTAGGGCGCTGACTTGTTTGAACAAACATATTTTTCCGTGAGAAACTTGTTTGAAATATGAATTATGTTTGGTCAAACAAGTGTCCATTATTGCCAAAGGAAGTTTTTCATTCGACTTCTTTCAATAATAACTGTTACTTGTATATATAAGAGTCGATAATTACCAACAATTAGTTTCGTTTTATGTGACTTAACTAATTTTTTATGGCAAAACAACATTTGCAGAGTCAGCTAGTATATAATACATTTAAAAGCATTTTTGTCACAAGGAAAACGTACAAGTACAATTAATTGCTACCGCCAAATACCTCATTTTGTCCGTTTCTTTAATAGGTTTTCTATCTATAGAAAAAGTGCAAGGCGTAGTATTTTTTCCCGAATCACGTAACGATTTCAAATTACTCGATTACGCCAATGAATGTGCAAATTTTATTTGTATCTGAAACATTCATATATAGTGAGAAATTCAACTGGGTTACTTTGCTGTGAATCTGAGCGTTGATTGAGTCGCATTCATGGTACTGCTAGACACTGGTAAACACTATTTCAGGGAGATTGCCCAGATCCACAAAAATTTACTTTTAAAAGAATCTTGAGAAACTAGTGTTGTATACGGTTATGTGCGAAAACAAATTACTCGATATTTTTAATCTACAAGGAGTGTTAGATAAATGTACTTTTTTTTGATAAATCGAAAGATTTTCAAAAATATAACATATGACAGATATATATATTTCTAATAACTATTTAATATAAAACTATTGCAATTTTCAAAAAAAAAAAAAATTCAAAACATTTAAACATCAAAACAACGGTTGGATGTTCTCTACTACGACGATGTACTATATTCGAGAATAGCATTGAAAATAATAAATTACTAATATAAGTGATATACATAATATTTTATTTTGAAATAGATACATATATGAATTAGTTTAACATTTGTTACTTATTATAAAAAATATGGATATTATGATATTTATCATTTTAATGAATAATGGGTAGTACTGCTCTAGGGACAGATCTGTGAGTTTAAAAAAACTCCAAATCGATTCAGGGAAGAATAATGTGAGAAATTTCCTATTTTCAATTGGAAACATTCGAGATTCGAACTCACGACCCTGAAATTTTATAACTCAGACAAACAAAATCCCAAACTCGGAAAAGTATTTTATATCTACCAAAATAAATATTTATTCCTGAACAGGACTCGCCAGAAGGTAAGCGGTTAAGAGCGACGGGACTTGATTTAGAGGTCCCGGGTTCGACATCCACTTCGAGCAGCCTGAAGTTAGGCAGCAGTGACAACGATTTGCACTTAGAAATATAGAGAAAAATGTCTTTCCAAGTGAAAATAGCCCTCACTCGACATTGCTGCATCAATAAAATATTCGCCCTGTTACACAAATTGTAATACTAATATATCGTACAGAGATGTGACAATTGATAGAATGGCCATCTGTCAAATATACTAATACTAAGTAAAAATTAGCCCAACAGCTTATAGAACTATTAGATTCTGATTGCTGTTCAATAAAATAAATCTGAACAAATAAATAAATAAGAATTTATGATGATTTTAATACCATTATTTTGTTACCGACCACGATTTTGTTAACCATATTTTTAATATACATACGTAAACCTAATAATAAATATTAATCATTGCAATAAATAAAAATTATTCTAAAGAAATTCAAACAACTAAGAGTACATAAACTTAAATTAATATACGTCGTTTAGTTCTCTATTGTATATTGTAATAATATGGAATAAATAAATGAGATTAAGGAAATAATAAAGCAAATTCGTTTGCGTTTAGAAATATGATACTGAAATAATAAAATGTAGTTGCATAAGAGATCATACTTACGAACTAATTAGAAGCAAATTTATGGTCAAAATTATTATTGAAATCCAATTATTAAAACTGTGCATTATATCATAGAGAAAAGAAAGAAAGTTTAATTAATAAATTTGATATGCAATACTTCTTGTCTACTTTTTGCATATTAACGAATGTTTATTACCTATTATACCTAGAATTTATACCTTGGAATGTTGAGAACGAATTTAAATCTCTGATTTTGCATCACGATTCCTTAGTACTATTTAAAATCTCTGTGTGCATTTCATATGTGTGTCTAATGGCTAGGTGTATGTGATGTCGTATCGGTTAATTAGCGTTGAACATGTGCACATTGTACACCTGCCCAGGTGGTTTCCACACCATTCTTCGTTCAGTAAATTGCGCGATTGGACCAAAATCAGTGGTTTTTCCACCCGCAGATACAGCAACCTGGTTTACGTTCGGGAGTTTGGGATTTCCAGCTAGTGAATGTTTTCCAACAGGGTTTTGATTATGATAAAAACTTCAGTAACTCATGAATTTCGAATGATAATATAACTAATATTATTACCAATAATATAACAAGTGTATTAATAAATATTTCACATATATGTACGAATTCTATTTAGTATGTTAGTGTTCATAAGATTGAAAGTTTAATTCTGTCGAAATAAGATGTTTTAACTAAATCGAAATAGTGCTTTATATACTATTTCAGGTTGACAGAATTGTTTGATTAATTTTTTTGAATAAATTAGTTTAAAATTGATTGATAAAGATTATTAAATTTGTTTTAAAACTTCGCAATATGTGTAAGTTATCGATTAGATCAAAATAACTGCAATTTAGCTGTTTAAATACAATTTTCAACAGTTTATTCTGAAAATAAACTTTAAAATTTTACTTAAAATCAAATAATGCGATTTAAAATTAATTTGTTTCAAATAAACTTAATAAAATAATAAATGAATTAATTGTTAGGAATTAATTCAGCTTGTATGTTCTAAAAGCGCCGTTACTTATTTTAAACCTTAATGAATTTTTTATACTTCAACTCACATTTTGTATGATATTTTGGGAAATCGTTTGGAAATGACTAATCGATCTTTGTGAAAAACTAATCTGCGCAATTCCAAAATCTCATCATTCGAATAGTTTTGAATTTTGATAATAGGTTCAGAATTTATAACAAGATGGATAAAAAGTTTTTGCTTAGTCTTGAAACTCTAGCAAACTCAAGTATTAATAAGTCTCATCGAATTTTGAATTTATAAGATTAGTTTAGCCGTTTCTGAGATAACGTCGACGAAGGGTAAAAACACAGAATTCGCAAGTCGTTTTTTTTGCTAAAAACTCGAAAGTTCGGAAGTTGAAAAAAAAAATTCATGCAGTTTATAAAATTATATAAGCTTCTAAGCAAATCTAAAGCTTTGGTTAGATTGGGTTTTGTAATTATGGTTAATTTTTATTGAATTTCAAACTTTGGAACCGCAACTCTGAATAGCCACAGTAAAAAGAATGTCTCAAGGACCACAACCAAAAAGAATGATCCAAGTTTTCTAAAATTAAGATCATGTGTCGAACAGTTAAACTATGAATTTAATATTTTCAAAATTTTCTACTAAAAATGTGCTGTGTTATGTACTATACTGTGTTATATACTGTTTCACGCTCCAGCATTTAAGTAAAAATGTATAATTATACTAGTTTTATACTAAGAAAATGTTTAAGAAATAAAAACCTAAAGACTTGATTTTACTCACGATCGACTCAAATATGCTTTATTGGCACAAGCTCAATCAGATAGATGGATAGTGGACATCTGTAGTAATGATAGTGAAGATCGTGTTATTTTTGGGTTTTTGTTTTTTATTTAAACTCGTTTGTAAAATGTTAAAATAAAAATTTTCAAAATCAAATTTTTCTTGGGCTCGCCCGTGGGTAAGCGGTTAAGAGCGACGGGACTTGTTTCAGAGGTCCTGGGTTCGATAGCCACTTCGAGCAGCCTGTTGTCAGGCAGCAGTGACAACGATTTTCACTTGGAAATGTAGATAGCAATATGTTTCCAAGTGAAAATTGCCCTTGCACGGCATTGCTGCACCAATAAAAAGTCAGCCCTATTAGATTAATTCTAATAACAAAAATCATCAAATATGGATGGAATAACTATTGGGTTACCATCTAAAAATACGAAGTAAGGAGAAGTTTCAGCCCAACAGCTTATAGGACGTAAGGTTCTGCTTGCTGTTAAAAATATATTAAAAAAAAATTCTTAAATATATTGCAAAGTTATAGATACTTTTACTGTTTTCATAAATATCACGAGTATGATATGAAATTTGTCAATGTATCAATATTTTGTGGAAGAATACTACAAAAATTTACTCAATCTATTGGAGCTGAAAATGAACTCGAATTTTCAGTAATGTCAGCCCTGTATGGTTAATTCATCAGTTTGTATAGGCGAGAGAATAGAGTCCGTGGTATTGCATGCGGACATCGTCCGGCTAGTCTCGCCGGTACAATGGGCCCATAGAAACGCGACTCAAATTACAGCTTTTATGCGGATCTCTATCATGAGACACGTATGCATTTACCTATAAATACATAATGCAATAGCGGTACTAGAACACGAAAGAAAGTACTATTGTTAGGTATAGTATGCGACGAAAATAATAACATGGATAGATAATCTACGGCATCGTAAAATGCTTCTTCAGACGCATGAATTTTTGCGTTGGCGTTAGATTTTGTTTATTGTTGGTTATTAGCTTGCCACACTTTCATAACAACGTAATTGTTTAACTTCCTGTAGGGTAAGTTATTGTAATCGCAGAAAATCGAAAATAAATTTTTTTCATATCTTCACGTTTTAGAGGTTTCTGAATATTTTGTCATAACTTAGAAAAAATTGATGTATGTGTGTGTGTGTGCGGATACGAACTCCCGTCGACGATTTTGGGAACACGAATCAACCAATTTAAATAATTCAAAAAATGCAATGAAACGTAAATAAAAATCAAACGTATTCAAGATTCGTATTGATAAGAAGACGTGCTGATTAGTTTTTGGCAAAGTCAGGTTTGGTGTTTCTTCTCTAAAACGAGCACGCAGAACGATTACTTTGACAAAAGTTCATAATTTTCAGAAAAGTTCAAAATATAAATAAAAATTTGAAACATAAAATGAAATTCAAATTTTCCAAATAGTCAATTTTCTTTTAATTTCAAAATTCTTTAAAATCTCTTTTTTTTAGTGTTCAAAAAAGTTTTACAGGGTTCTCCATTTCTTCATTTCAAAACATTCTATTCAATTCAAACAGTTTTTGGCATCGGCAGGTCTAGCCGTTTCGAAGACACGGGGCAAAAAGTACCAAAAACGGTAACTAAGTTTTTAAGAGAACGGAGCGTCCGACTACAAGAATTCAAAAAACATTTTACTTGTATTGACTGAAACATTTCAAAAAATATTTTACTTGTATTGAATAAATAAAATTGGTTGAACCGTTATATACTAGTTTGCATAATTTCAAGTCATCAATTAAAGTTTATGGTTTACTTTATAAAGAGATTATAAGTGTTCAAATAACATAAGAATGCCGAATTAAAAATTTGTACATGTAAATAGTCCTTTTACTATAAAGTTTACAGTAGCAACAATTTACATGTCTCTTGATTACTATCTTTGAGCGTATCTTAAAGCTAATTGCTGGAACTTCCCGTAGCGTAACGAAATATTCGAGGAATATTGAATGTTTTCATATAGATTATTATAAATATTATAACATTGTCTAATATTTATAAGAATTATATAAACTGAATTGCAAAGTTGAAATTATTTGTTTAAAGTATATTAGAACTTTAGTCAGAATTAAAAATAAAATCTGATTTATTTTCGATATACAAAAAATTGAAAAAACTATGAAAAAAAAGTTGTAACAAAATTTTTTTTTCTCTAAAATCAATTATGTTGTTAAGACAAGCAGAGAGTTCTTTGAATCATTTAAATCGAACCCTTAGTTCTCTCAAAAACTACCATTTTTTATACATTTAGCTCCGTATCTTCAAAATGGCTGGGCCTGCCTTTGCAAAAAACTAATAACCACTTCTTCCAATCACTACTAATTGAATGTTTTTTAGATCATTCAAATCGGATGCTCCTTTCTCTCAAAAGCTCGATTTCTATTTTCTGCACTCTTTGCTCTTTATCTCCGTAACTGCTGGACCTGCCTTAGATAAAAACTAATCAGCACACCTCCTTATCAATAGGAATCGAACGTTTTTTGAACCATTCAAATCGGTTGATCCGTACGCCCGAAAACGTGGACGAAAATTTGTATCCATACATACATACACACACACACATCCATTTTTTCTGAAGTATGCGAAAATGTTCAGAAACCTTCAAAACGTCGAGAAATGTAAAAATTTTCAATTTCGATTTTTGGCCCATTACAATAACTTACCCTACGGGAAGTAAAATTAATATACTGATTTCGATTTTAGTGGAGTATTTACACATGTCGAGAAGTGAGTATAAAATAAGTGTTTCGCAGCGTTCTACAAAGCAATTGCTTATTGATTCAATAGTAATTTATATTAATAACTAATGACACAAATCATGATTCAAACATAGGTTACTCCTTGACATAATCCACAAGTAATTATTTCAATTACAAACACACATTCCCTTGTTTGGCTCTCCAACATGTTCTCGTCTCATTCGGCTCCACCGTGGGTCGTTAATGAATTCAAACACCAAATCCTACGCCATTCGATATAATCAATTATATACAAACTCGGGCGTAAATCTGCTTTGTCGAAAGTCAACACAAACTGTCTTAAGTACATTAAGTGTAACTCAATCAGTAGACTACAAACGAGATCCCGAAGCCTATTGTTTTATGTTAGACTTTGCTACTTGACGGAACATGCATATTCGACAAATTTATTTTCACTCGAAAGTCAATTCTGGACTTCTAGGAAAGTTTACTTGCCTTCGTTGGGGTATTTCTTATTAGCATATTATCAATAAAATTTTCGATTTGGACTTTGGCAAGTATGAACTGCTATCTTTAATCAAATAGTGATCATACTTGATGAATTAATTAGAATTATTAACTTCCCGAAGAAGATGTTTATATTTTTATCAAAAATCCGTATCGCTAATTTTATGTTTTCTCGACGCTTCAGGCCAATCTGTATCGAATGAGACCATTTGGAAAAAGTATGTGTGTGTGTGAACAGATTTTATGCCGTAAAGCGACGTTTTCTCAAAAAAACGGCTGAAGCCACTCGATGTATCGCGATCAGGTCCAGCGTTTATCAATTGCGCGTCGATCAGCCAAGCCGTTTCTTTGTAAATAACAGAAAAGCAAAAGAATTCGTCCACGTTTTATCCCGCAGTTCTGTATCGATTTTGAAAGTTCAAAAACCGATCGAAAGATATTAGTTGCGAATGGACCTGACCAGTTTTAGTAAAGATTTGCTAGCACAATTTCTTGTAATTAACTGTTGAAAAAAAAACTTCGATGATTTTCATGGTCTTCTAGATCATACTGAAATATTACAATTCTACGACAAACCGTTTCATTTTAAATATTCGTCAAAATTAGTGACGTTTTTTTGGCGTTTGTCAAAATTAGACCTTTCATTGACGTTTGCTGCAAAACGCCTAAATCGATTTCAAAAATTCAAAAGCCATTCGATTATCCCTATAAGGACTATCGTTTGTCAGTTTTGGGCGACGATCTGCCGAGCCGCTTCTTTGTAATTAGAGAAAAAGTGTAAGACCATTTGTCCACATTTTAGCACACAATCATGAATCGACTTCAAAAAATCAAAAGCTGTTCGAAAGATATTGGTAAAGATCGACCGAACCATTTTCTTGTAATTAACTGTTGAAATTTGTTTTGCCGATTTTTGTGAAGCTTTTTTTCACGATAGTTATCATGATTTTATAAAACATATTGAATTTTCACGTACAATTTTGAAAATTCATCAAAGGTTGCTTTTGTGAGGTGATAATTCGAACATTGTCAATTCATTAAAATGTGATAAAATAAAATGTAATAAACAATTAATATAATTACAGATATTTTTTTTAAATGTATTTAAGAAAATTCAATTGAAAATCGTAATTTTAAGATTTAATTGAAAGCGAATAAAACTTTATTTTTGAAATAAATAGTTGAAAATTTTATCTGAATATCTAAGTCAAAATTTCGGTTGATTAAGTTCATGCAACTTGCCCTAGGCAAAATGCTACTTTCAACCAGTTAGTAAAAGATATTAGGTTTTAGTACAATTTGCTAAAAGATAATCACATAATCATAATATAGCGTAAATCACATAATCTAGCATGATTGCAGTAGTGATTACAATATGAAAATATTTCAAAATTATGAAGTTCCGATGAGAGCCATTCACAGCTAATTCCAATATTTGTGCAAACAACAATCCATTATGAAACAAAACAACGAATAATTTTGAGAAGAATTATATTATTTCATATAAATATTAAAACTAAAAACATATAAATAGTATCTTTATAGACTAGTAATAAATTATTCAGTGCATAAATTAACAAAATATTCATAACATCGACGCATCAACAGATCACAGCAGAGTATTTACACGAACAAACATATCTTATTTTAATTTTGGCAAAAACGCAGTTAAATTTCTATGTCGTTCGTATCCAAATCTATGTGATTGAATTCTTGTTTGCGTCTTATGGTTGGACAACAATCTGGGTAAGGTTTGCTGAGGTCAACGGGAACTATTTCAAACTCGTCGGAGGCGCCGATGGACCCGCATCTGTAACAAGCAAAAAGACAAATTATTAAACATGATAGATATTAAGTTTTTTTTTATATACATTTTTAACAGCAATCAGAACCTTACATCCTATGAGCTGTTGGGCTGAAACTTCTCCTTACTTTGTATTTTTAGATGGTAACCCAATGGTTAATCCATCCATATTTGACGATTTTTGTTATTAGAATTAATCTAATAGGGCTGACTTTTTATTGGTGCAGCAATGCCGGGCAAGGGCTATTTTCACTTAGAAACTAATTGCTATCTATATTTCCAAGTAAAAATCGTTGTCACTGCTGCCTGACAACAGGCTGCTCGAAGTGGGTATCGAACTCGAGACCTTACCGAGTGATGAACAAGATATTATTATATCGCTACATATAAAGCTCTATACAAATCAGAGACATTGACTCTACAAAAATAACAAGGGAGTTCGAGTTTTAATGTAAGAGTCTGGAGAAATTCTGAAGAAGATAATGGCAAAGGGTTACAAAGGTGATGTTCTCATACTATGGACCTGCTTCATATGGTAATTGTTATAAATGATTATTTAATTATTTTGGTCTCCTTATAACAAATAACATGTTCGACTAACTGTTTCATGAAGGTAGCTATTATTTCACATGAAAGTGAAGTATTTCAAGGTTTTCAGAGTTCAAATCAATTTGGCTCTCACGATCACTTTTCTTACGATTTTTTGCTTCATTCTGTTAAATAACATGTAATTATTAACTTCACGCAGGGCAGTTATAGCAATCAGCCGAAAATCGAAAATGAAATTTTTTGCATATCTTCACGTGTTGAAGGTTTATGACATTTTGATATACCTCAGAGGAAATGGATGTGTGTTATTGATTAGAGAGATGTGCTGATTATAATCTACTATAGTTTTTGGCAAAGGCGGGTCCGGCTGTTACGGAAATACAGAGCAAAGAGTGTAGAAAATGTAAATCGAGTTTTTGAGAGAACGGAGTATTCGGTTCCTAAAAAGTTCGCGGGTTATATACTAACCTTGGATAAGCTCGATATCAAGCAGCGTGACATAAAATTACAGTACTATTACTGATATTAAATAGTAGTAGAAAAGAAGTGTGGTTAACCACTGAACCTTAGTGTGGTTATCTTCAAAGAACCTTAGTTATTGTCGTTGTTGAAGAAATTGCAATTACTAGTTTTCAATAGTCTAAAGTTATTTTGCAAGAATTAAAGATATCATCATGACTATACAATTATAAAACAAACTTAAAAAAATAATAATTATCATAAACATCATCAGAATTTATGATTTCAAAGACGTCAGAACTAAATCTGAAAGTTTTGTTTACAAAACGAGAATGTGGTTTTATTTTTGTCTGCGTGCCATAAAACTGGTGTATTGGCAAATTTAATGGCTCGCCGGCGCTGATTATGCAAAAATCTAAGTAGATCCGTGAATATTTTTTGACGTGTATATTTAGAAACTATTCGCAGAATTCAGAACAAGTATCTGAAGTGTATGATAAATAAAACGATTATGCAAATTTTTATATTAATGTAAACAATTTTTATGAAAATTTATGTTTGGCGAAGTTATGTGAATTGAATTTCTTACTCAAAAGTTCAAACACGTGACGTTTTGAAACATAATTGAAAGAAGAGCAGATATCCAATTTCCGATTTTGTCTTCAAAATCTAATAGTGTTTGATTAGTTTAGTATCATTTGATATCAAACTTCTTTTGTATGATAAATAAACATTACAAAATATTAGGTTAAAATTAAATATTAGAGTATTTATTAATATTTGTAATTAAGTAATAATGAAGAAATGGATGTCAGAATTTAATAATCAGGTATCAAGTACTATTATGACTACTCTATATGATAAGTAATTATATGTGGTGCATGACTTGTTAAATAATCAATATAGTTAGAATTATAATCAACGAATTAATTAATATAATTAAATCAATTGCATATATAAAATTGCACATATAAACGCTAATATTATCACAAGTCATATTCAATAATTTTCATGTTGTGTTAAATTATCGCATATAAACAATAGTACTAACTTTTATGAATAGTTACGTGTTATAAACGAATTGCTAATCATAATTAAATGCATTGGTCATATAGAATACACCATATAAAATTCAAAAATGATTAAGCATATAATAAATAATCTGCACGATATGTTACATGATCATCTAACTATTATTAATATCATGACACACGTAATCAAAAAAATGATTGTTATGATAAAATGAATTAGATATAGAGCTCAAAAAGGTAGATACTTTGAAAACCATTAAAAAAATAACTGTTTTTATTAGATATAAAAAAATAAATTATATATTTACCCTGATCCGGCAAAACTATAATCCTGTGTGCATGTTAGAAGCACACATTGGTTTGGTGCTCTAAATGATTCTCCTGGACTGTAGAAAGAATTTGTTGGCTTGTAGAAGCACTTTTCAGGATGATCTGTTATTAAAAAATATAATTAAATACCTATATCCAGAAATAGAAGAAGCGAATTCAAATGTTAATTATAAATGTAGAATTCTTACAAAAATACACCATTAGCAGTTGACATTAAATATGGGTTTTAAAGAGTGTGTTTAAAATTCAATGTGTTGCTAAATTCATAAATATATTTTATTTGTTGAAGTATTATAATAAATTTCTGAACTGTATTCAACTATTATAGATTTCCAGTTACTGTAGCTGTGTTTATTTCTGGTGGAGGTAACCACGTGCATAATATAACAAATGGTTGGCTTTAAAAATAACAAATTTATAATACTGTGACAACAGTTATATTAATTAAAATAATTTCACTCTCATAATATAGCATGTAACATTCTAGTAGTATATAGTTGTCTTTAATATTAGTAAAAATGGTTTTTTAATATAATTTTTTATATTACATTTAACAAATGCGATATGTTAATTACACACTATTTTATATTTTCGTGCATCGGTTCAAAGAAATTCAGATTAACATTACAACATATCGAATAATGTTTAATTTGAGTTCATAAATTGAAGTTGAGATACAATATGAAGATTTATAGAGCAACTATGTCTATTATTAAATAGTTTCTTGAATTGTCTAAATAATAATTATATGCAGTTATTTTAGTAAATCTAAATATTAAGTTCATCATTTAAATATTATTACCTTCATGAATTGTTGGTGCTGTTCTGAAGACTGCTCCAAGTGCAACATTGCAAGACACCACAACGATCAACAAGACAATTGTTAATTGCGAAACCATATTGCTATTTTTGTAATAAATAAACTTTTTCATAAACAACTAAAATATTTATATTATAATATTATTTTTTCCTGTGAGCTAATCACTTTGCTTGACGAATCACAAATGTTAATTTGTATCGCTGAACCGAGGGTCTATATAAGATCGAAACGCGTGCCGCGAGGCGTTACGTTGGTTTTTATTGATGATCGTTTTGTCTCAGAATTTTGTATAAAATGAGAGCCGGCAGAAAAAAATAGACATTTGCTTATTTGTATTATATACAGTGTTATATTTCAAAGTGGTGTACACTCAAATCTCAAATATTAGATATTTTTCTTTTTGTTGTTGGACTCGCTTGAGCATTCAGCCACTTGTCATACTATTATTATTTCTATTCTTTTATATGACGCTTGAAGTAACAGACTAGGATATATAGTTTGTTCACATTTTCTTAAATTTTTCTGAAGGATTTTAAAAGTACTGCATTCAACTATCAACTTTTGTCACGTATTCTCTAAGTTTGAGATTTCAGAGGCAAATATGAGATCCATTTACTAAAAATTATCAAGACATTTATTTCATTATTCAATTTTTATCAAAATATATTATAGCTTTTATATATATTAGGAGAGACTAGATACGGCTGTGCTACATTTTTGATTAGCAATAATTTAGTTAATTCACCAGTTAACTGCGAGTAGTTAAAATGGTAGTTAGAACATTCGTCTACGGTTAAATACTGAAACCCTATTCCTAAATAGGATGGATATGAGAAACGGGCTTATGCCACACCTCCAGATGGGTTGAAATTTTTATTTCACTTTTTCTTTTGCATTTCGGTTTAGTTAGGATAAATGTTCTTTATCTGTTTATGGAATACCTCACAACCGTACCCAACGCACAATTTACAATAACAACCACTTATGTTCAAATAACAAACTATATGATCTACCTGTATATAAGCTAAACTTCTTATTAAAATTAATCGCACAAAAAACTTACTTTTGACTCTTTAAAAACAATGCAGTTTACGAATCGTGTTAATGTAGGATGCTGACTCAACGCAATAATGGAAACTTATTCGAACAAATATACTACATCGTTTTCTTTTTGGACCCTATCACCAAATCAGCATAGTTTAGCTATTATGGGGACTGTCACTATCGAATCCTGGCACAATCTTGCTCAGTTTCTACTAGTTTTTGCTTTATACTTTATTATTTTAGTTATAAAATTTACATCAGATTTTTTGGTAGTTGTAGCTGCAATAATAATGATAATAATATCAAATCTAAATTTGGAAGTCTTAATTTAAGACATAAGACAAGTCTTAATTTATGACATCGATAATTGAAGACATCCCTCTTATAATACGGAATTTTTCAAGCACGAGTTTGGTCTAATACGGTACCACAATTAAACAAAATCGAAAAAATAATGAATATAAATTAAAACTAGTGGTGTGTATGGCATTGTACCTTAAGGCAAATTGCTGGAACTTTCCGTACCGTAACGAATTGTTCGAAGAATATTAAATGTTCTTAAGTAGATTATTTTAAATAAACCCTGTAACATTGTCTAATATTTATAAAAGCAGAAAGTTCTTTGAATCATTCAAATCGGACGCTTAGTTCTCTCAAAAACTGCTATTATTTGCACATTTAGCTCTGTATCTCCAAAACCGCTGGACCTGCCTTTGCCAAAAACTAATCAGCACATCTCCCTATTAATACGAATCGAATGTTTTTTGAATCATTCAAATCGGTTGATCCGTGCGCCCGAAAACGTGGACGAAAAATTGTATCCATACATACATACACACACATCTAATTTTTCTGATTATGAGATATGCCAAAATGTTCAGAAACCTTCAAAACCTGAAGAAATGTAAAAATTTTCACTTTCGATTTTTGGACGATTACAATAACTTACCCTACGGGAAGTTAACAAGTGAAAATATTATACAATCGCTCAATAAAGAGAATGAAACTAATGCGGAATTTGGCATAATTTATTTTTACGTTTTATCAAAAAAGCCTAGGCTTATCCGATCTGTTTGTCATATTTCTTAAATAAAGATCCTACAAATTAAATGAATATGAAATTTTAATAAAAAAATTGAATTCAAAAATGAATCCAAATATTCCATTATGAAATATTCCATTTAATACACTTAATATCTGTTTGTTATATTTCTTAAATAAAGATCCTTCAAATAAAATGAACATGAAATTTTAATAACAAATTAAATGTAAAAATGAATCGTACACTCACGAACGATTTATGTACAATACTACATGAGAAAATTTAATTGTCTTATATTATTTGAAATTTCTTAACCATTTTTATAATTTTATAATATATAGCATGCTTTTTTTATTTAGAGCATTTAGTCATCTAAAACATTCCATTAACATTCTATATCATCTTTATATATTCTACACTATCTTGCATATCTTCTATACTATCTTTTTTATTCATATCTTATTTCTATCTTAATGTTATTCTGAGTTCTTCATTTTTCTAAATCTGATCTTTTTGAATTCTAATCTTCCCTTTTTCTTCTTACTTCTAATTATGTATTCAAATTCAACTCAACTTAATTCTGATGTTCTACAATTCTAATCTTATTCTTGCTGTTTTCTTACTTCTAATCTTTATTCGAATTCAATTCAACAATTTTAATTATATTTAATTTAAAATTAACATTTTTTTTTAATTCTACCTAATTTTATTCCTATGCAATTTTTAATCAACGATTCAATTTCTATTGAACTTTTTTACATTTTATTCATTTTATATAATATTTTTTTACGCAATTGCCAAAAATCGATCCAGGGTTTGTTAGCGCGTAAGTCGAGCACGCTACTGATGAGCTATTTTCGCCACATAGCGAGTTTTTAACGAAGTATAAGAATATAAGAAATTTTCAATAAAAAATTGCGTTGATTAGCGGTAGTTTCTTATGAAGCGGTAGTTTTTTGGAACATAACTAATATATAAAAAAATTAAGAACTGAATTAAGTTTTGAAACAGAAGTCTCAAAAACACGAAATTTTCTTCTGCTGTTTTAATTTGAGTAAGCATCAGCCACTAGCTTTCATCGCCCGCGTTATCAAACGGCGCCGTCGGAGAGGTCAATCCGCAAACTCGCGGAATCCCATGACGTTAGCATTGAGCGCTCACGTGTCCGGTTATTGGCGGTTCGGAAGGGCCGGCCGGTTTCTTATTTTCGACGACATCATAAAAATTACAAACTTGAAATAATTATTGGGTCCCTTGTCTGTCAAAGCGTGCGGAATTTTTTGGCAATTAGCAGTTTGTTTTGATCAATCAATAGTGAACGACACTGGATGATATAATATCTAATTCCGGAATCTTTTATGATCACACTTGATAAATACATGACGTTATTAAATACACATGTGATTGTTGTGCATCTTTAACATTTGTCATCACGATTTATACTCGGATCTAATATAGCGATAAATCCTAGATGAAAATATGAGTAGTGTAATTAGTGATTAAATTACAGATAAAACTAAATGATTTGTGTTAGATTATGTACTTTATTGATTTATTCACAAATGATGACACTATTTGAAAAACAAATTAATAATTATCAAACACATCATTTGGCTAATCAATAAAATCACCAGCAACAAAAACTGATAAAGTGATACATGTGAAGCACTCATCAGAGACATGAAGTTATCACTCCGATACAACTCCTTTCTCAGAGTGAATCCGAGTGAAGTTGTCTCACAAAATTTGTCATATCCGACTTACCTAAACTGGTACTAAATCTGTTAACATGTGCAGATATTTGCTTGAGATTTTTTACTAATACAAACATTTGGGTCGAAAGAAGTGTTTTTCTTCTCGTCTCACAGCCAGTTTTAGGACTATCCAGGTTATAATGTCTCAAAATAATGCTATTTTGTATTTTATATTCTGTATACGGTAATGTTTGTCCGTAAATGAGCTCTTTAAATAGTTTACTACCAGCTAAAAATATTTAATATTATATTATAACTGTTACACAATTATGAATTTATAATCGTGTAAAAGTAATAGTATTCTAATCAAACTACTTGATGTGTAGTTAATTCTCGAAAAGTAAATAATAAAAGAATGGTATTAATGGAAATGGAAAGAGATATTATTATTTTGTGAAAAATATTATACACAAAAATTTGTTCTTATTTCATATATATGGTTCACTGCATTATTTTCATATAAAATAAACATATTCAAATAATTTTACATTTTCTCTTCAAAACTAATTACAAAATTGATTTTGATTCCCAAGTTTTTTGTCATGTTGAGATTTGTATGCATATTGAAATGCATAAAATAGCAATTATTATAATAAAATGAACAAAAATGTTTGAACTATTTGTAAACTATTTCCAAAGCCTTGATAAATCCTTAGATATGTTAACAACACACTAGAGAATACATTTGTGTCAAGTATTGTGTTTCAAAGTTGTGGAGTTGTTAAGTGGATATAACTTCTCTCTGAAGCGGAGTCAAATCCTAACCGATCCGGCTTCGGATATGATAAGTGCATCTCTAGTACCTACTAACAAACTGAATTTGGACTTAAAAAAATACAATTTTATTGAAGAGTCAATCCAATTACGGTAATAACGGTAAAATAAAAAAATCCTTATTTAGTATCTATGAGATTAAAGATAGAATTTTACTGATCATATTAGAATTACTTCTCTATAAAGATATTAGAATTCCTCTATAAGAAAAAGAGTACTATTGACGAGCAATACAGTTCAGAGGCACAGACTGTAAGAAGACAAACTAAAAATAAAACACTAATAAATAAAATCTTCTTATCAAACACTAATAAATAAAATCGCCCAGAAACAAAAACTGATAAAGTGATAACATGTAGAGCACAGATCATGGAGGCATTTTAAATGTGAAAAAACTGTACCTTACTAACGAACTGAATTTGGACCTAAAAAGATGAAATTCTGCTGAAGAGCCAAATCCAGTTACTTGGCAAAGTAACTGCCTGGTTAGGTAAAATTGAAAAAAGCTTTGTTACGGTTTGGTAAAATGAAAAAAACCTTGTATAGTATTTATGGGATTAAGGAAAAAATACTACTGATCATATTAGAAATACTTTTTCATCAAAATCTAAGAATTATTCTATAAAAAAGGAATACTATTAACGAGCTTTCTCTCTATGAACCAGAGACATATAGACTGTAAAAAGACAAACTACTGGCAAAAAACTGATTACATGCTAACATTTGCAACAAGAGTCTCTAGTGACATGGACCCTAAATGAAAAGGAAGAGGACTCTGCTTTTGAGCAAATTGAGTTAGAACTTCAGGTAGAAAAATTAAACCAAAGCTCTGTTTTGACGCGACTGAAGAACTCTACTAATAAACAAAAACAATCTGGATTAAGTACTGTAGAAATAATAAAATGTATAGAAAACAAGATCTTCTATGAATTCCAAATGAATGTCAGTAAATTCTTATGCATTACATATATTAATTCGTGAGGAAAGAAAACAAATATAGTTTCATAAATTTTCTATTGATAATGACAAATTTTGTCATATTAACCATTAAGTTATTTATGTGCATTGGATTTTTAAATTTTCTTTATTTGTAATCATGGTACCTCATTGCGTGTTTTAAATGCTATAATCTTTAAAATATAAATAATGCTAAATATACGTTTGATATATTTTCGCTCTTATATTATTACAGGTGTTTTGTTCTTATTGAATCAGTTTCAAATACAAACAAAAAGTATATATTTTAATGCAATTCAAAACGACTAATTCTTAATATATAAACTTACATGAAATAACTGTAGTTTCGCCTATTATTTAGATAACCTGAACTTTAATTAAACTCTAATAATGATGGAAACTGTTATTTTCTGGTAATAACCAGGTAATTATATCTGATCTTCTATGATTTACGCCTTACGGCTTAATTATTTTATCGATATAATGCTTAAAATCTAAAATAAATAGCCAAACTACAAAAAATTACTAAATTCATATTAATGAACTTACTGAACTTGATTCTAAGAAATAAAAAAGCTGAAATTACACATGAAAAAATTGATGTTGTTAAAATAAACTCAAATATTTGAATATATTTATATGCATAAAGTAAAACAATATACTTTATTTAATTCATTTATTTTCATAGAAAATTACAAAACGATATATCAATGAAGTTTTCATTGATATAATTTTTATTGCACTGTACCTTAATGAATACACACATATAGACAGTTTATGTATCTTTACTTTAACAAGTTTATTTTTGCATTATGTTCAGATAATACAATTTATTTAATTACTTATGATGTCATATCAGCAAACATAAGTTTCACAGCAATCTGGATAAGGTTTACTCTGATCTTCTGGTACGAAGTCACAATATTGATGAGGCGGTATCGGTTTTGAACAACTAAAAAAGATAAAATTGGGTTATTGAAATTCAGCACAAACTTAAATTTTAAACACTCAACATATATATTTCTATGTGAAATTTAAGTATTATCAAATAAATTAAAATATTATTATTTATTTATATGATATAATATTTCTAGAGACTGCAATTATTTTCTCTATTAAACTGCAACAAAAAACTGCTATTTGTTTTAAATTTTATAAAACATCATTTTACACAAATCTGTTGAAATAGATTAAATTCAATTAGTTCAAGCGACAAAATACCATTTCTGATTAAATTGCAATCGTACTTAAGATTCATGAATATTACAAATGAAAACAAATAGCTAATTTTCATTAGATTCATTAGAATACAAATGAAAATTAGTAAAAAAAAATTAATTTAATATTAAGATTCAATTTTGAATCAATATACGTGAATAAACAACAGAGAATTTTCTCATTTAAGTTTTTTAAGAATTATAACAATACAAAATTTATCGAAAACCTTCCATTAGACTTTTCAACTTATGCACATTATGAATATTGTTATTAAATTTTGAAAACTGAAATTTCTTGAATGTATAGTTGATAAACTTTACTGGAATATAAACAAAGAAGGTCTGTTTATTGAAATTTGGCAAGCTTATAAAAGTTGGTTCTATTATTTATATCTATTATTTATCTTTGGTTCTATTAGATCTTCTATTATTTAAAATCAGGACTCTTTCTTATAGTTTAGACCTACTTAGTTTTTATGAAAAGTATTAGAATTAGATGTTTATTTCAATCAATATCGCAATTAAATAGAGTCCTTTATTAGTTTGGTAATTACAGTAGAGACACATTTTTAATTAATTGTTCTTTAAATTAACAATGTTATCATGAGTCCAGAGTGTTAATATTAAATAACTTATAGAGCTATTAAGTCATTTCTGAATACTGTAATTTCATGTTCATTTTTATTCTAAGCTGTATTTTGTTTATTTGATTAACTTTTACTTTGCACGCATTATTAACTTTTTCAATTGTTTGGTTGTTATGTTTCAATTTTTTGGTTATACAAAATTACTCCAATTTTTTGGAAAATGTCTTAAAAATTTTGAGATGCACGTTTTCATAATGAAATATACATTGACAAAAAAATATACATCTAATTTATTGTAATATGATCATGACAAATACCAATAATTATTTATTTAAGTATCTTGATTTAAAGTTTGCAATTATTCTTAAAGGCCGTATGAACCGGTATTATCAACTTAATGCAACACAATGTCCTCTCCAGAATATTATTTATTGAAAAATATCTGCATTTAAAAATGTTTAAAGATATTTATAGAAAATCTGGTTTGAAGAATGTGTGCCTTACACGAAATTTTGTTATGATGTTTTATGCAAATGATTTCGGCGAAGAATGCACGTTTTTATGGATTCGAAACATTCTTGCATAATTTTTGTGATATACCTTAAATTTACTAATATCAATATGCCTCTAACTTTTATTCTTAGGTTATGGAAATGAATATAGAAAGATTTTGTAAGGTAGATATTAAATAGATTTGTGATATCTTTGTGTATCTACATTATACTAAACCTAATTAAAATTCAGTTCAAACAATTACATACAAAAAATGACTGACTAAATGTAAAATATATCAATCATAAATCTAGCATATTTTTCTTTAGTTAAAATAAAATATAACAATCTCCACTCAAATTGTAACTTTTTCATGAGAGAATTTCTTGGAAAAGTCAGGGCATAAAGGTCCAATTTTGAAAAATCATTTATTCGTGAAAACCAAAAATAACTGTATCTCAACGAATAACACATATCAAACAAATAACTATCTGACTATGTTCAGTAAAACACTCAGCTAATTCATCATTGTAGAAATATGTATTCTTTGCTATTTTTCAAAAATTCATCACTTGGTCTGGTTATGATCTACTCATTAGCAAGGTAAGAAAAGACAGCCAGGGGGCAAAACAATCCACCTATTTATTTTTAATTTTAAAGAGGTTTTAAAGAGAACAAAAGCCACGTTATTAAATCAAAGCGATGCTGTTTAATTTTTATATTAAACAACTAAATTAAAAATTATAATTTAAATCTGTATTTTCAAACATGTGTAACAATTTTATCAACTCTTGCTACTTCATAAAACTTGCTTTAGTAGTTTTTTCTGTTTAATTTGTCATGATCATTGTTTCTTGAATTGCAATAATTACAAGTTAGATAAATACATCTCCTGTTAGAAATATATATTTTATATTCACATTTTTTTTAAAGATCGCACTGGATACATCTATTGTGTGTAACTTTGTCAGAAAATTGAAATAACTAAAAGAAATTGGAATAACTATTAATTTAAATTGTCTCTTATAAAATTGGTGTTTACATATTATTGTGTATACTTTATACTAAGTATAAAGGTTCAGGTGGCATTTTTTATATTAAACAACTAAATTAAAAATTATAATTTAAATCTGTATTTTCAAACATGTGTAACAATTTTATCAACTCTTGCTACTTCATAAAACTTGCTTTAGTAGTTTTTTCTGTTTAATTTGTCATGATCATTGTTTCTTGTATTGCAATAATTACAAGTTAGATAAATACATCTCCTGTTAGAAATATATATTTTATATTCACATTTTTTTTAAAGATCGCACTGGATACATCTATTGTGTGTAACTTTGTCAGAAAATTGAAATAACTAAAAGAAATTGGAATAACTATTAATTTAAATTGTCTCTTATAAAATTGGTGTTTACATATTATTGTGTATACTTTATACTAAGTATAAAGGTTCAGGTGGCATATATATATAATATATATTTTATATTCACATTTTTTTTTAAGATCGCACTGGATACATCTATTGTGTGTAACTTTGTCAGACTGTAGGATATAGAAAAGCTGTTGAATCTAACTTGATAATAAGTTTACATCGTAAAAAGTGCAATTAAATATACTTAAAAAGTATATATTTAGGTATCGTAAACTAAACAACCTTGTTCAAAAACAAAAAGACTAACAACGAAAAAAAAAACACTTTCGTTAAAAATTTTACAATGTGGTCGTTGATCTCCTGATTGCGATGTCGTCTGATTTAAGTCAATATTATTTTTCCTCTACTTTAAAATAGTTGCGTTAAAAAATCACACTTCAGTTGTTTTTGAGATAAGGGTGTTTAATGACCTCTTTATATGGGACCTTTGAGCCATCCAAACAGTTTTTGTTGAAGTCTACTTAATTAAAGATACTGGGCAACTTTTAATCGCATTATCAACTGTGTGAATAGCTGGCATGAAAAATATGGAAGAAAAAGGAGAATCTTGATTGATTCCGTTTAAATTTTATATACATAAATATATAATTATAATTTACTATAAAAACAGTAAATATTTACTTTTCTCCGTAATATTCTAGTTCTTTGGCTCCTTGCACGCAAGTCAGTCTAGCGCATTCATCCTTGAGATCAAACGGTTCACCTGGGACGTAGAATTTTTTTGTAGGTTCGAAAAAGCATTTGCCAGGATGATCTGAAAATTAGAATACTTTGAATTACTTTTTAATTAATGTATAATACAAAATATTTTTGCATATATAAGTAAATGATCACTTCTTATAGATTGGGATTAGAAACTGACATTTTTTAAATAAATTCTAACTTTATTGTCTAATAAGAATTAATAAAGATGGTACAAATTGGTTAATTACGATAAAATTTCATATTTTTTACTGAAGATCAAAAATAAGTTTGTCAAAGATTATAAATACTAGACTAATAGAAAAAAAAAAACAATAAAACAATCACCCAGAACTGCTGATTAGTATTGCTGATACTAATTTATGCAATTTGTAAAAGCTTAATATTTAGTTGATGTTATTTTAATAAAAAAACTACATGTAACTGTACAGCTGATACTGATCTATGCAATTTATATAATCCTAATGTTTAGTTGTGTTATTTTAATAAAAAAAAACTACATTTAATTACCAATCTTTATACTTATTATAAACTCCTTGCTATAAGAAATACTAATCACTTTTTACTAAGAATATAAGATGTGAATATAATATTGAAGTCATTATTATGTGATGGAATCTACTACATTTAATTGATTTTACTAAAATCAATTAAAAGCGACAACAATAAATGTGTTAAAAAATCAAATATAAACTTTAATTAAATAATATAATTTTGATTTTCTATCAAGATATTGTAATGGTTCTTTGAAATTTGTCCAATTTTTCGTTCAAAAGTGAAATGATAAGCTATAATGTTCAAGAGAATGTCTTAGCATAAGTATATGAAATACAAAATATGTTCTATAATCTGTCATAACATTGTGATTTAATTAATTAAATAATATATTGTTAGACAATTCTGCATGAAACTTAATAATCAAATTGCTGTTTGCCCTTTCATATGATCAAAAAATATAATTGTTTTATTATGAATAACAGTAATCGATAATTTGATTAATTCGTAAACACAAATGTAATGTAAATAGTATATTAGACTTCAATTTAAAAGTTAATAATAATCTATTGAAGTAATTGGAATGCTAAATTCGGAAAATATACTTCTAAATAAAGATATTCTTGCTATTTTTTAAATATTTGAGAATTTTATAACGCAAATTTGGTTACCCATATTGTTACTTCAAAAATTAATTGCCTAAATGTGGCGGGAATAGCTCAATCAATAGCGTACCCGAACCAACGCCAGCGATTCTCAGATCGATTCTTGGAAATGACATACAGTTTGAAATGTTGAGTTAAAATTAAAAAGAATTTGAATTGTTAATTTGAAATTGCATAGAAATCGAAGTAAGAAGAATTTAAAATAGTTAATTTGAAATTAAAATTGAATTTGAATTGTTGATTTGAATTAGAATAAAATTAGATGTAAGAAGAGGAGCAAGATTCGATTCGGAGATCAGTTTTTGAAGGAGAAAGGAATGAAGAAATAAGTTATAAAGAACAAAAAATATGATAGAATATATATAAAAAAGATAGTATAGATTGTGTACTATAGAATATATATAAAGATAGTATAAAAATATATAAAGATAGTACATAGTATAAATAAAAATATTATAACTTATAAAAAAATGTTGTAAATGGGTAAATGCCCTTATTGTTAGTAAGCAAGGCCAAAAATAGAACAATAATAATAATAATAATTTTCTTTGTTACAAAACTGCATTTATATCTCACTTAAATTTAATTATATCAATGCAAGCATTCTTAAGTTCATCAATGCAAAAATGCAAATATAACGTAGTTGAATTTCAGAGTTCACCATATAAACTTGGTAAAAAATTAATTGATTCATTATACCAATGTCATTAAAAAAAGTCTATACAATTGAAATTTGACAAAGAAACTGCATGGCTGTAAGTGATTGGAAATAACCTGAGTGTGTGAATCTTATGCACAATTAATATCAGATAAAGTTATTTGAGACAAATTCTTTTTTATTTGAGCTGCATCATTTATTTGTGATTTTAACAATAACTATGCCGGTGTTTGACAAAAATTGTTTTTTCCTTAGACGTCCTAATTATGAAAATAGTAAACTTCAATTAAACGATTACGTTTAGATTACCGATAAGCATCATATTTTCTTGTTAACTTCGCGTACGGTAGTTATAGTAATGCGCCGAATATCGAAAATGAAAATTTTTGCATATCTTTACGTTTTGAAGGTTTCTGAATATTATGGCATACCTCAGAAAAAATGGACGCGTGTGTGTGTTTTGTGTGTCCGCATTTTTTCGTTCACGTTCACGTTCAACCCATTTAAATAGTTCAAAAAACATTCGATATCTCCTATTGATAAGGAGATGTGCTGATTAGTTTTGGGCAAAGGCAGGTCCAGCCGTTACACAGATACGGAGTAAAGAGTGCAGAAAATAGAAAGCAAGGTTTCGAGAGAACGGAGCATCCGATTTAAATGATCCAAAAAACATTCAATTTGTAATGATTAGGAAAAGTTGCGTTTAGTTTTTGGCAAAGGCAGAGCTAGCCCTTTTTGAGATACAGAGCTAATTGTGCAAAAAATGACGGTTTTTGAGAGAAAAAAGCGTCCGATTTAAATGATTCGAAAAACTTTGTTCGCTTTGGCAAAATAATTGCTTTTGAAAAAAGAAATTATTCCAAATTATCTTTTTTTATTTAAAAAAAAACAATTTTTTGTACATTTAAAATAATGCAGATTTTAATTTTAATCCCAGCTAAAGTTCTAAAGCTCACTTATATACTTTAAATAAATAATTTTATTGTTGTAATTCATTTTATATAATTTTTATAAATATTAGACAATGTTATAGTATTTATAACAATCGATTTGAAAACATTTAATATTTCTAGAACATTTTGTTACGGTACGAGAAATTCCAGCAATTTGCCTTAAGCCACGATGCCATACACAACTAGTTTAGAGAAAAAAACTGACTTAATTTTCTGTATTTTAGTGCAAAACATGCTTTGAGTGCAAAACTAACACATTGTATTAATTTTTCCAAATATAGAGAAAAATGTATCTGGCATAGATTTAAGAAATACCTCTATTGAGAGACATTCAAATTTTATATCTTACAAGCTTCTTTCCAGTTTGATTGGTCATAGAAAAGCCCAAATAAATGTGCATTTTACAAATAGAAACGTATCTATCTTGCAAGGCAGCTGAAGAAATTGATGGTTTCTGTTAAACACGATCAGATAAATCAAAATGTCAAACGGCGCCAATAAATATTCAACATGGCCGTCAAAGCGTTACCGCTCACTCACCTTTGAGCACCGTCGCCGGTAGCATATAAATGTCTCCGTATCCGATACAGACAATTGTCAAAGTTACAAACAATACTAAACTTACACGGCACGACATAATAATTCACAATTTTAATTCCTCCGATTTCAGAAAATGTGGTTTGCTAAAAATTCGATGCGTTTGAATGCTTTTCTTCCGAGAGACTGACTCCACAACAAGTTGTTCTGCAGGTCGCCCGCCGCGACTCGATCAATGTGTGATCATCGTTCTCGGAGTGAATTTTAAAAGGTCAACTGAAAGTAGAAGAATGTAGGCCAGAAACGTGAAGACAAATAAATTTAAACACAGAGCTAGTATATAAAATACTTCAAGATTTTAGTTACCAATTCATACCATGCCAATATAGGTGTTCCATGTCGGGAGTTTCGAATCGCGTTTTAGATGACCTGGTATCATGAAGTGGTGATGTCAATTTTTATTTCAAAATATAGATTAAATATATCTTTCCTTGACGATGGGAAATATCTCACACTATTTTTTTGCAGAATCGAGTTGGAATTTAATTCAGCTTACGCATCTGACCAATGACAGAACTACCCATTATTATTACTACGTTTATTATAATTTCTTTATGAATTTATGTAACAACTATTAATTAATATTGAGCTGACTGAAATTGTGTTATTAAAACGCCACCATTATTTTAAAATCATGTAAAGTGTAATAATTTGTAAGTTTACTATTTTAGAGTAATCGACAAAATATGTTTAACCAACCAGAGTCTTAAATCGGACGATGTCGCTATGAATTTTTTAACGAAAGTATTTTTTTATTTTTGTTATTTTGGGCTTTAGAAGTTATTTAATTGTTTACGATGTATTGTTATATTCAATAAATTTTTTATGTAATTTTTTTTTATAATATTTTTAACAGCAATCAGAACCTTACGTCCTATGAGCTGTTGGGCTGAAACTTCTCCTTACTTCGTATTTTTTAAATGGTAACCCAATGGTTAATTCATCCATATTTGATGATTTTTGTTATTATAATTAATCTAATAGGGCTGACTTTTTATTGGTGCAGCAATGCCGGGCAAGGGCTATTTTCACTTGGAAACATATTTCTATCTATATTTCCAAGTGAAAATCGTTGTCACTGCTGCTTGACAACAGGCTGCTCGAAGTGGGTATCGAACCCGGGACCTCTGAAACAAGTCCCGTCGCTCTCAACCGCTTACCTACGGGCGAGCCCTATGTAATCTTTGGAATAGCTTTTGTGTTTGGGGTATAAAGGACTACCTGAACATTTACACTGGAAAGTCTAAACAATAAGTAAATAATATATATATATATATATATATATATATATATATATATATGATATAGAAATTATTATGTTTATATATATATATATATATATATATATATAAACGGTAATTAAGTTGAAAGGGCAATTTTTCAAAATATAATTTAATTAATGGTTATTCCAACTATGATGTTGAATTCTTCTGGCAAAGTTCTATATGAAGTATGTATCTATATGCAGGTGATATTTGTAAAACTTATGCCCAAATATGTATTATTTTAGATAAAATTTAAATTTATCCTAATTGTAATAATCGTGTTTCAAGAAACAATGAGCTTGATTGTGATAAACTAAAACGAAACTTGATTTATGCTAGTAAGCGTTGATAAAGATTTTTGTTTATTATGTTTAATTAACAATATGTATTTGAAAGATAATTTTTAATTAGTTGTTTTTACTGATTATTAAACTGCATCGCATTTATTGAACAATGTAGCTTTTATTTCGTAAAACCTCTTTAAAATTAGAACTAAACTAGACCTCTCAGTCCCTAGTGTGAAATTTTTAGAAAAATAGCAATAAAAAATTTCTCTAGAATCATGAATTTGCTGCGAATTTTACTGAATATTTATATATGGTTTTATTTTCACAATGTAATTACTGAAAATTAAATTGGACCTTTTTGTCCTGAACTACCCTATATAAAATGGCTTGACATGCAGTAGGAATATAATGTGCAATTCCATTGATTAATTGAAGCTTTTTCAGAAAAATGGTCATCGTAAATAGTATTAAAGCTTATCAATACTTAGAGTCACAACAAGAATACTAATAATCATAATAATAATGAAAAAAATAAATATTGTCTTAAAGAACTATCAGGCAAAAACTATATATCTCTTTAGTAATCGTAGCAACTCGAAAAGTTTGTAAGTGTTGTTAGTTTTTAAATTGAATCTAGGGAATTTACTATTTTCAAATGAATTGTAATAATAAGGAAACAAAATGAATTTTATAATATAATCTAATATTATTATTACTATTATTAGTCTTTGAGTAAGTATTTTCACTTGCCTCTCACCTAACGTCGTCCATACGCAAATCAACTTTACAACTTTGCTTTATGACGCAAAACGTCTTCAGACTTTTGTAATAGTCTATTTATTTTTGCATAATCAATGAGCTTCTTAGTAACTACTTATGGATGAGCTTCGATAAATGAGTAGTTTGCAGAATTCATCTCAAATAAAAAGAATACTGAATGATCTTGAACAGTTATAATGTTGAAAACCTTAGCTTGAGGTAATTCTACATGTAGATTTTGATACTGAGTTATTTTATATTTATATTTTTCTTTGAAATATCAATTCATAGGTAATAATAATAAAGAAAATTGCATTATGTCAGATACGCTGTGAGGACCTCAAATCTTTTCATAAACAAATTTTATATTTATTTTTGCATCGCTTTAATTTACATTCATAACATTACCTGTTTACGCATAATTTACCTGGGTAGCTGTCTACCTGTCTACCAGTGTAGCTGCTCACCTGTTCATCTGTGTGCCTGTCCAAATATACCTGTCTACCTGCATTCCTGCCTCCTGTTTATCTGCCTGTCATCATTTTTTTTAAGGTGTGCCAAAATGAAGGAAGTCTTGAAACGTAAACATATGTAAAAAAATTAATTTTATATTTTTAAACAATTACTGTAACTTATCTTACGCAAAGTACTCTAATAACAATACTAATTTAAGAAATATATTTATAAATAAAAAGTGTTTTATTATGTGCGCCTTGAATTGCGCAAAAGGTAGTATCAAATGTCCTATGAATGTCATTATGTTAATTTTTAAATAAATTGTGTACTAATTTTACCCTTTTAAGATTTAACTCAACATTACTTAGTTATAAATATACAAGTCAATTGATATAAATATTAATAAACTTATTATTACTATATTGTTTTTAAGTTTTTTAGTCTTCAAATACTTCAATATTATGGATAGTATTAGCATTATGTAACAAATGTCTCTATAAACCTGTTACTTGTCTAAAGACATAAAAAAACTAGTATCAGACAATAATATTCTAGCAACAATTATACATAAGTTTTATCATGTATTTTAAAATGTCACTTGCGACTGATTCAATTAACTTGGTCAAGAATACCGTTAACTACAATCGTGGTTTTTAATTAATACATTACAAATACAAACGTTTTAATAATATGTAAAAAAGTTTGTAGAAGAAATTAGAATTAATATATAAAACGAAAACCTTTGTAAAAAGAGATAAATAACAAAAAAAATCTTTTTAGATTAATTACATGATTGACCATTTTTTTAACTAAAAATCAGATTCCAGACACAGATTTATTGAAAACTCAAAAAAAGAAAATATTTTTTTTGAAAAACTAATAAAGAACTTCGTATTTAACCGGATAGGCCTATTTTAATAAAATGTTTAATTGGATCTAATGTTGCCACAGCATCATATCTTCTAATAATGCCAACTACCTGAATCAATCAATCTAAAAATATCAATAATAACTATTTATTATATATCAAGGGTAATTATTCAAACATTGACAATTTGAAGTATGGTTTTTATATAAGAAAACAACAAACTAAATTGCTTATGAATAATAGAATCAAATCTAAGAAGTTTATGTTCTCTAATTCCCACGTTGCTCATTCAATATTGAAAATTACTGCTACTGAAAGTTCAAATTTAACATAGCCAACATATGATAGAAACGTTTAACGTAGAAGCTTACACACTTACCTTAAATCCATAACTATTATAGCTTTGTATCTTGTGCGAATATTTTTTTTAAACAGCCAATACATCTCCAGGAAGATTTACTGATCAGGATTTTGAAGAAGCAAATTTGTGAACAAGATTAGGCAGTATTGATCGATGGTTGTAACGTCGAAAGTGTGAAAAGAAAACGAAAAATTTACATTATTGCTAGCATGAAAATTATTTTATATCGGCAAACACTTCAACCGATTTAAGTTTCTAAAGGAAATAAAATAAGTATAGTTATCTCTTTATTGTTATTGATAAATTAAGGATATTTTCGCCTATATTTTCTAGATGGTAATGTTACATTTACATAATTAATTTTAGGTTTGGAATATTATGTTAGATTTCACTGTTCATTATTTTTTTTCAATCATATTTACACACGACTCTTTCGCAACATTCCGGGTAAGGCTTAGTTAGATCCATTGGTAAAAGTCTGCATGCTTTATTCGCAGGATCGACAAACATAATTCCACACCTGAAAAATTAATAAAATAAAATTAATATTAGCAATATTAATAGAATCCGGATTATTTATTTATGAGATGCATTACCCTTTAATTCCATAGTTAACTCCGTCGGCATTGCACTCAAGCATTTTGCATTGATATGGCATAGTGTAAGTCTGTCCCGCATGTAAAATCATGCCATTGTACCTACAATCTGAAAATAATGCATCTAAAATATACCTATATTCTTAATTTACCGAAAATACCATAATAATTGAATGAAAATAGATCCATAAAATTTCATGAAATTTATCGAATGTAGTATACAATATAAAATAACTGTGTCACGAAATAAAATAACTTTTTTTATGTGGTAAACATAGATCAATTTAGTTGAAGACAAATAGTAAAGTATGAATTTTCGTAATGAATTATGATTGAGGATACAATCTGATTTTATATGTAGGCTGCATTAATTGAATTATGTTTGGGTATTGATAAATATTGGTATACTTTAAATTATAATTTAATTGGAACCAATTTCATGGTTTCACGTCAGCATATATCGTTTATCATATTAAGTAATAATGATTAATAATACGATTAATTATAGTTGTATATCATTATTATTATTTAATTAACTTCCGAAGAGAGAAGTCTGATTTGATCTAAAATTTTATGTTTTTTGGCTTTTCAAAATAATTTTTTGGGTCAAAATTGAGAAAAATCGTATGTTATTGATATGTATTCGGATAATCGAAAATCCGGATAATATAATGTAAGAAAAATGTTGTGTATTTATTAAAAATACTCCTTGTACGTATAAGGCACGTATTTGTTTTTCAATAATGTGTGATATTCAACCCATTTATCAAAAATATCAAACATTTTGGAAAAAATTGTACAAAATTTAATAATCTGCAATGGTTTCTCATAATATAGTGATCTACAGTAACTCGGAATACTTATAAATGACTTACAAATTAATATATTGATTTCTTATCAGGTCGATTATTTACACAAGTCGGAAAATTCATGCCTTAAGGCAGAATGTCATTACCACCTAAATTAAATTATATTTTAGGGTTAATATTTTGATGAATAATTATATTCGATTTAATGTTATAACAAAGTCCTACATAAAAATAAAATCCCCTATCGCACTAGAAAAAATATTATATTACAACTAAGGAAAAAGCAAATCGATTTTTCTTACCAGCATAAACTGAACTAAAAATACACACGCAGCACAAGCACAAAACACACAAAAATTCTATTTTCAACATTCTTGAAATACAAATAGAAATAATTTTGTCACAAATATTTCCTAGATGCTTTATAATCCGCAGTCATGATTTATACGGAAAGTTTTATAAGTTGAGAAATCGTACTGTAAAATGCAATTCTAAGAAGCAATGTTTACGTGACAGATAGATTATTTATAATTGGAGATGATCCCAATTTCACATTTGGTAAACAATATTGCTCATGTTTGTATTAGTATTGAGGCAGTGAGATAAGAATTTGAATAATGACTTGTTGATTTCTGTTATTTTAAATAAATTAGCTTTTCTATAAATTTGAAATAAGTACAATGATAACTAATGATATAAGGCGTCGTGCTTTAAGGCAAATTGCTGGAACTTCCCGAACAAATTGTTCAAGGAATATTAAATGTTTTCAAATAAATAATATTGTAACATTGTCTAATATTTATAAGAAATATATAAACTGAATTGCAAAGTTGAAATTATTTGTTGAAAGTATATTAGAACTTTAGTCAGAATTATAATCAAATCTGAATTATTATCAATATATAAAAAAAAAACTTAAAAAAAATGAAAAAAAAATAAATAATTTTTATTTATTTGAAGCAGAAAGTTCTTTGGATCATTTAAATCGGGCACCTAGGTCTTCGAAACTGCCATTTTTTGCACTTTTAACTCTGTATCTTCGAAATGGCTGGACCTGCTTTTACCATAAACTAATCATTACAAATAATTGATTGTTTTTTATATCATTCAAATCGGATGCTCCGTTTTCTCAAAAACTCGATTTCTATTTGATGCACTATCTTTGCAAAAAACTAATCAGCACATCTCCCTATCGATAGGAATCGAATGTTTTTTGAACCATTTAAATCGATTGATCCGTCCGCAAACGTGACCGAAAAATTGTATCCATACATATACACACACACATACATTTTTTCTGGGGTATGCCAAAATGTTCAGAAACCTTCAAAACGTCGAGAAATGTAAAAATTTAAAGTTAATAAATAAGTTAATAATGTAATCTCTATATTATAAAGAGATCATTTCTAATTTCTTCACATTACAAATTACTATTTTATTTGCTATTGTTATTTTATAGTTTGCCGAAAATGAAATAAGGTATTTCGATTGAAATTTTCATCAGATATGTTAACTTTCCGTAGGGTAAGTTATAGTAATCGCAAAAATTTATATATCTTTACGTTTCAAAGGTTTCTGAATATTTTGGCATATCTTAGAAAAAAAGGATGCGTGTGTGTGTGTGCGGATTCAAATTTTCGTCAACGATTTCGGGAATATCGATCAACCGATTTGAATAATTAAAAAAACATTCGATACGTATCGATAAGGAGACGTGCTGATTAGTTTTTGGCGAAGGCAGGTCTAGCCGTTCCGAAGATACCGGGCAAAAAGTGCCAAAAACGGTAACTCAATTTTTAAGAGAACGGAGCGTCTAATTTTAATAATTCAAAAAACTTTTTACTTGTATGAAGAACTGATTAAATTTCTGGGAATGCAGGTCCAGCGGTTATAGACTCTCAATAAAAATAAGATAAAAAATGTTATTTGTCGGTCAAAAATGTTTATTGGACACCTGTACATTAACTTATTAGATATTTTTTAAAGATTTTAATGAAGTGTGCACATTTTGTGTATTTTTTTTATGGGTTCCGTACCATTTTTTTTAATTACGGTATGGGAAGATCCAGCAATTTGCCTTAAGGTATGATGCCATGCACCCCACTAGTCAATTATCTGATAGAAAAGGCGATTTCTTTTAATAATCTTCAGCCAACCTGGGCCCTAGTAAATAATCCTTATGATAGTTATTGATCAGTTTTGTATGAACTGATATCTAAAACTTAAAAAAAAATCAGAGTATCTTTCTAATATTTTAAAGCAAGCAGATTGATGTTCATTCTTGATGGAAATTAGTTTGAAAGTTTGTCTAAACCAGCACAAAAGCTTACAGATTTTTTTTTTTAAATGTTTTTCAGTATTAAGTAACGGGTTTACCAGCTTTTTTAATCCGATTTGATCAAATATTTCAACATTTGAAACATCAAAAATCCAGTTTTTATAAAACAAACTACTAAACTAGTTTTGCAATTGGCTTACAAACTTTGATGGGAGTAATTAATTACTAATAACCGGGATTATATTTAATAAATTAAACTTTATATTTTTGTTTCGAACATATTAATTTTACAGTTCTGTAAAAACACCAAATTTTAAAATAACTCAATAATTTAAGGGTAATTTTAAATTTCATGTAGTTTATTTGTTCACAACATAATTTTTTACTGAAGCATATAATATAAGATGCATAATTAAAAATGCACTTAAACATGTATCATACTAGTATATTTTTATAATCGTTAATATGGAATAATAGATAATTCTCTGCAACTCAGTTTTCTCAAATTTTAGCATTGTATTCTTTTACAACATTGTGGATATGGTTTACTTGGATTTTCAGGAATGATTTGGCAGCCATTCGGCAATGGAGGACGGTAGTGTAGTTCTGGACATCTGAAATTTAAACACAAAATAAAAGAAATAGCTGTTGTATGTATATTCAGAAAACTATCCCTGACGCTACTAAAACTAATGTTGTACAGAGTTATGACAAACCTGGCATACATATTTACATGAATATGTAAAAGATAAAAGAGTCGATAGTAAAATTTACCTAATCTTTATAATATTTATTTACTAAAGTCGTTCATAGGTTGCGCGGAAAAAGCTTATCGGTTTTTGATCGAAACCGTGTTTTAGGAGTAGGGGGAAGTCCTCAAGTGCCGGACACCTAAGGTTATTTATAAATAAATCAAAAAATATTTTACGAAATGTTCATTAAATTATGAGCTATGTTAGATAACAAAGTTAGAAATCAAACAATTAACAAAAACGCAATCTTTGCTAAACAATAATTAATACTATCAATCAAACTTTGATGACAAAAAATAAGATTTTACAAAGTGGCACCTAGTACCGGACATTTCAAAATAACCAGCATTGAACACATGTGTAGCTATCTCCACACTCTGGCATATTTGTGTTTGACGAATATTCTTAGATATTGCAACAAAAATCACTAATTATCCGCCCTTTTGGCCGATGCTCTCAGGTGGAGCATTTATCACCGATTTTTGACTAGAAAATACGAAAAATTGGGGTATGTAGTGACCGTTAGCACTCATACATAACAAATAAATTACGTCAATTCTCACAAGAAACATCAATATGCTTACTTCTGGTGATAAGGGACGACATAGTGTCTGGTGCTAAGGGACAGACAATTTCGTTCATTTGGTGGTACCTACGAAAATTGTTTAAAATATCTAATAATATTCTACCATTTTACGGATAACAATCTAGTACTACTTTTATTTTTGAATGCCACTAAAATATAAATGCATAAATACACTAGAATTACTTCTATTGATATTTAGGTGACGCCGTGTTTTTGCGTCTAAAACAACAAAGGGTTGCTCCCGCCGTGACCGTGTGCGTCACAGGTGAGTCTTGGCGTGTGATCCTGAACCTGTGTGCGCCCCGCGCCCCTTTCACTTGTATTTTGAAATAAACGGATTTATACTCGCTTAAATAATACGTGTTAAATAGAGTGTCCGGCTTTAAATGCCGTCCGGCGTTAAGGGACTTCCCCCTAATGTCGTAATTTCTCCGCGTTATTGGAGGTTATCTTATTATGTACTTACATCATTATTTCCCATTCGCCATCTGATGCGCATTTCATTACTTCACATATGCCTTTTGGCTGATGTGTTTTTCCAAATGCAATTTTAGTTCCATCATCTAAGGTGCAGTCTAAAATATTAAATAAAATTTTAGTAATATACAAAAAAGGTATTAAAGTTGTCGATTAATTTTATTATGTTATATCGTGCTCAAATAGACTTTAGAAACACAAACGAAAAAAGTGATAAATTTTTAATGAGCATTTTGTTTCCTAAGATTTATAAAATAATTTTATTGTCTAGGACTTTTAGTTGACAGAGTAGAAACAATAACTTAAGAATAAATGAACATTTTATAAATTATTAAACTAAGAAAACATGTGATATCTCATATTGAAGAAAGAGTAAAATATCCTATTGAGATATCACTTTCGTATATGATAATCTTCAGCATTAGGAGTCTTTATACAATTTTATTATGATATTTATAAAATGCATTTAATAAAATTATTTCCTAATTCGTTAATTTAATATGTCTCCAAATTAAACTGGGATTTTTTAGCATTACTGCAATACGTTGAAATATATCATTAATATTAGAAGAGTACACTGGGTTGCCTTCTAATATAAAACATATCAAATATAAATACTATTGAGTTCTTATTGCTATGAAAACAATAAAAAACCTTAATTTACTGAACTTCATAACAAAATTGTGAAAATAAATTAATAATAATTTGACTCTTTGTGCACGTAACTATTAGGTATTAGTAAATACAAATTGAATATATAAATTTTTAGCAATTTATATATTTAAAATACTACATATGTTATTTTACTCACCAGATTTAACTGAGATCACCATAAAGCTTATTAGAAATACCGCAAAAATAAAATTATTCATTTTTATAAGAAAAATAATGAAAATTTTCAATTTTTGACAAAACGGGTCAAAACCAAATGCATGCCTCACTGTTGCAAGAATCTATTCACATTTTTATATCAGTCAGATTTATGATAATATTTAATGATCTTGTAAAAACATTTTTTCAATTTAAATTTTCACGGTATAAATAACAATAGCGATAACGCAAGATTTACAGTTAAAATAGTAAAAAATAACATAAATCCGGATTTTATTGTCCAATAAGTGATATTATTGCGCATTCGAAATCTTTTCATTTTATACCAACTGTATTAAGCATGTAAAATAAATTTATTGTAAATCTTTACTATTTAAATGTTTCAAATAATTTTGCTAATTAATTATGCATAAATGTATCCTAAACATTGTATCATAAATAACAGGTAAGAAAATGTGAGTAAAAAATTAAATTTGTTCTAAATATTATTAGAACTTTCATTACAAATTGTACAAAACAAAACACAAAAATGTAAAATTAACAGTAGACACTACATTGCGTGATTTTCACAGTAAAAATACATTTATTCATTTGTAATACGGTTTCTGTTCGTAATTTTTAACTTTTTTGAAGTAAAACTTCTTTAGGCACGCCTAGGGTATAAATCCGTACAAATGTAACGGTTCGTTACCCCCAAACTGTTCGTCATTCGCTCTCGATGAGATCATTTCTATACAAGTCGATTGTGATTAGTCGTCGTGTATGTGAATAGAGATCTGTCGTTGTATCCGTACCAGCAACAACGTTGTATGCGTACCGATATCAACAAGAAAATCGGCATAGATAAATAAACATTTTGCAGTTACATAGTAGTACAAATCATGATTGAATGAAAAATGCCTGAATCAGACGAATATTTTACCCTATACTCCGTAAATAATTATAATGAAAATAACAAAACAAATGCAACATTTGCGACGTGTACGAAACATAAGTTTATTGAAATAATTTCTATATTATTCGTAGTTTCTATAAATCTTTGAAGTTATTGAAATGGAAAATATTTTTTGGGCAAGACCGATATTACAGCTGTTCAAAGAATGAGATTAAATCGCCAGCAAAAAAGTAAAAAAAAAATCAAAAAGAATTTATGTTAATTTAAATTACACGAAGTTCTTCAAACACAATTACATGATGAGTGAAGTTGCGAAAACAATATTTGTTTAGGCGTTGTTTAACATAATCTACTGTGTGAACAGATATTATAGAATTTATTAATCAGCAATTACTTCATTTCTATAATTTTCAAAATGCTAATTACAATGACAAACCGATCATGTCATATTTGAAGTATGAATTCAATTACATTATTGTTTTCAAATATTATACATATTTTAATGCTAATATAAATATATAATTTATAATTTATCATTATATAAATGTGTATAATGGTTAACTAATAAATATGTGCATCACAAGTGTTACCATATTACTAATAACCATTATTTAAAATTGTTATATGATGTTTTTATTTTTTACTTAAATGCCATCTTGTACAGTAGGAAATACGTTTCACTTTAATCGCGTGTGAACCTTACGCGCACTCTTTTTTTAAAGCTTTCTGGAGTGTGTTTTTTTCGAACATCTTTTGATGAATTTACTGACGTATGGGTTTTTAGTTTCTCGTAGTGATAAGTACTAATACTACCTTTCACATCATTTACTGATAGCATGTATAAATCATAATAATAATATTGTTGCTGACTTACCAGGGATATTTTTTTATTTGCTGGAGAATATAGCAACAATATGTGACTTACTTGCACACCATAATATTGCGAAGTTATAAGCCTATATCGGTTTTATCACTACATTGGTATATAAGACATCTTATAAGTCTTATTTTTGAGAGTATATGATTCCTTCAGGTCAGGATATGATCCACCCAGGTTTATAAAGTAGCAAAAAAGTATAAAATATTTTTATAAGCTCTTAAGATCTAGTAAAGCTAATTTTGCTTATATAGATAATTATATAATGACGACTTTATTGCCTTATCTGATAAGGCTTATCACATTATTGCAAGCCCAGAAGCTGTTACTTCTAAAATAAGAAAAAAACAAAAGTTTTCAGCCAAAGTAAACATGTTCTTTTTTTAAGTTATTTTTGTTTTAAATAAAATGTTTTATTTAGTACCATTCGGTAATTTTTATTATATTAGTAATACAATTAATTAAATCTAATGGCATTCGATTCTAGCACAACAATCGGGATATGACTTTGACTTATCTTCTGATAAAATTTCGCATTTTTGTTCGGAAGGGTCAAGAGCAAATGCTGGACATCTAGAAAAAATATAAAAAAGTATTAGTTTCCATCTATAAATACAAATTTAATTCCTTTTTAATTAGACAATTTACCCTAAAACAGATAAAGCTCCATTTTCGAAACATTCCATTTGTATACATTGATCAGGTGGTTTGTATAATTGTCCAGTAGTTAATTTTTGTCCATCAATGTCACATTCTTTAAAAATTTATTTAATATTATTACTATGAACTTATTTAATATTATTATAGTGTTTTTGTACAAAATTAATTTTATATATTAATACCTATATCCACTATTATTTCTTTTACGTAATGAGTAATAACGTTTAATTTACTAAGTTGTAACTTTTTATTTGCAGTACCGTAATTAAATAATTTTATTTGTTTATGAAAATGCTTAGTAAAAGTTAATAAAATTCATGTAGAGTTTTAATTTAAAAAAAATGTGGATTCGATTTCTTGGTTTTTAAGTTGATACACATCCTAGTTAATAGATTTTTAAAATATTGGAATTGTAAGAAATTTTGTGAAACAAATTAATTACATGTATATTTATGTATAAATTTTTCATAGCAAACTGATAATTGTTTGAACACACAAGTAAAGCCGGAAGACTAATTCTTTAGCTTCGTAATTATTACAAATCTTGCTTTTTTTAAATAATATACATATAATATTTCTCACCAGCAGAAGCAAATTCCAAAATACTAACACAGCACACCAACATGCTCACAAATAATACGAATTGCAATTTGACCATTTTTAATATTTAATTACGACTGTCAAAATTATTAAAAACTTAGATAGAGTTGTAAGTCTAACTGTCTGACACATAATACTCCATCAATGTTGTGACATTCATTTATATACAAAAATTTTCAAATAACATTTCAAAATATTATATAACGTAAAATTACATATCAAATACATGTCATTAAGATTATTTTGTTTATAGTTTCTTAGTAAATGATTTATCTGAATACGAACCATTTTGATATACTTGACCTATATGTATGGTGTTATTGATGGTAAAATAGACATAATACTAATGGCATTAGACAGAGTTATTACATTTGAAATAACTACATCGTATAAAATCAAGAAAAATATTTATAAGCAGACAAAACCGATTCACCATAAATAAATTTCACTAGAGAGAGTTGATAAGGTTAATTTAATTTAAGTTAATTTATTTAAATATATTTCTTTAAGGGGGTATTCTACTGTAGAATTTTGAAATAATCGAAATTTTTTTTTCATATTTTCAAAGTTTAGTTATTCAAAAATATGTCATTAAAAGTATTTTTCAAAATTACTGTTATTTCCTGAGTTATAGCCGTTTTAGTGACGTGGCCTCGGTTCGGGTCCAACCGGCCTCAAAACTTTGAACGCGTTTTTCTCGGAACTACTTTTTTCGAGCTGGCGGTAAGGATATCTCGAGTTCTAATGAACCGATTTACTTCAAATTTGGAGAGGATCTTCTTTATACATCGCTTTATCGTATGGACCTTGCCCAAAACTATACCTCTTCATTTAGTATTTTTAAAAATTCGGAATTGTTAAAAAAACATGAGAAAAAAAATTTTTTTTTCAAACTGCCGCCATTCGAACAAAAATTTTTTTTTTCAACTTATCCAAGGGTCATACAATAACGGCATCTATAATAATTAAGTATCCATCTATTTTTTATGTTTTAAATCACCAGGAGGGTTGGAACCATACACGCCAAGACACCATCTTTTTTTTGAGCCCCACTTTGACTGCTCATAACTTTGTGAATTCTAATTTTTTTTCTTTAATATTTTTTATGTAATAATAAAATATCAATAAACAAATGATAAAAAATCGATGGTAAAAATATTATTGTTTCTTTTATACAGCGCTTCAAAAACAGGGCAAAATTCATGCTTCTACAGTAGAATACCCCCTTAAGTAGCAAAAAAATATAAAACATTTTATAAGCTATTGGAATCTAGTAAAACTAATTTGCTTATATAGATAATTATTGAATGACTACCTTATTGCTTTATCACCTTGTTGTGAGCCCAAAAGCTGTTACTTCTAAAATAAGCAAAAACAAAAGGTAGATTCCAATATCAATTTTTCAGTTTTCAGTCAAAGTAAACATGATTTTTTAAGTTATATTTTTAAATAAAATGTTTCATTTAGTACAATTCGGTAAATTTTATTATATTAGTAATACAATTCATTAAATCTAATGGCATTCGACTTTAGCACAACAATCGGGATATGACTTTGTTTTATCTTCTGATAAAACTTCGCATTTTTGCTTGGAAGGGTCAAGAGCAAGTGCTGGACATCTAGAAAAAATATAAAAAAGTATTAGTTTTCATATATAAATTTAAATTGAATTTCTTCTTAATTAGACGATTTACCCTTTAGCAGCTAAAGCTCCATTTTCTAAACATTCCATTTGTATACATTGACCAGTTGGTGTGTATAATTGTCCAGCGGTTAATTTTTGTCCATCAATGTCACATTCTTAAAAAATATTTAATATTATTACTATGAACTTTTTTAATATTATTATAGTGTCTTTATGTAAAATTAATTTTATATATCAATATTTATATTCACTATCATTTCTTTTGTGTAATGAGAAATAACATTTAATACTAAGTTGTAATTTTTTATTTGCAATGCCGTATTAATATAATTTTCTTTCTTCATGCAAATGTTTTGCAAGAGCTAATAAATTTTATATAAATGGTGTTTCAATTTAAAAAACATATAGATTCGATTTCTTGGTTTTTAAGTCGATACAAATTCCAGTTAGTAGATTTTTAAAATGTTGAAAATTGTATGAAATTTTGTGAAACAAATTACATGTATATTTATATATTTTTTTTCGATACACAAGTAAAGCCGGAAGGCTACTTCTTCAGCTTCAGGTCGAAATCTTTACTAATCTTGCAAATCTTTTATTTAATAATATTTGTATAATATTTTCTTACCAGCAGAAGCAAATTCCAAAATACTAACACAGCACACCAACATGCTCACAAATAATACGAATTGCAATTTGACCATTTTTAGTATTTAATTATGACTGTCAAAATTATTAAAAACTTAGGTGAAGTTATAAGTCTAACTGTCTGATACACAATACTTCATCAATGTCATGACATTCATTTATATACAAAAATTTTCAAATAACGTTTCTAAATATTATATAACGTAAAATTACATATCAAATACATGTAATTAAGATTATTTTGTTTATAGTTTCTTAGTAAATGATTTATCTGAATATGAACCATTTTGATATACTTGACCTATATGTATGGTCATAATAACATTGTAAAATAGCCAAAATACTAATGTCATTAGACAGAGTTATTACATGTGAAATAATTACATCGTATAAAATTGAGAAAAATATTTATAAGCAGACAAAACCAATTCATCGCAAATAAATTTTACTAGAGAGAGTTAATAAGGTTAATTTAATTTGAGTTAATTTATTTAAATTTATTTTTTTGAACTAGCAGCACCAAATAAGATTTAAAACTTGACCATTATTAAAAATTAAATAAAACTAAGTGTGAGCGGTAGTTTGGCTTGCGAGTTATGCATAAACTTTAATACAAGTATAAATAATATATTTAATTAATAAAAAATCTAAATATTTAGTGATTCTTACACAAATCGAGCTGTAAAACTTCAAAATATTGGTCACACACACATGCATTCATTTTTTCTAAGGTATGCCAAAATGTTCAGAAACCTTTGAAACGTAAAGATATGCAAACATTTTCAGTTGCTTTTTTGCGATTCTTATAACTTACCCTGCGGGAAGTTAATAAGTGACGAAATGAACAACCCTTAACGCAATCAGTTTTTATATGTAAAATTTATTTATTTTAAGAGCTTAAAAAATATCAATGGAAATTCAGTCTAAAATGTTTACCGACAGAAATGGAGATAAAAATGACATAATGACAGAAACTATTTCAAATTACTTAATTTTGTATAAATTTGATTAATATTTGAGTTTTTTTAGTGAAATGGTTGAATTTTATACATTGTCAAGCGAAAAATTATTAAGGCGTCCAACACTGCGCTTAATTACCCTGTTTCAAATTTTGAAGAATTTTTATAATTGAGCTTCTTTTTGTATGGTTAGCTGATACTATGGATATTAACACTATGTAAATATTTATTAAAAATTATCCTAAAAATTAACAATTACTAAAAACAAATCAGAAAGCTTATGTAAGGAGCATAGCTCTATACGGATCAGAAATGTGGACTCTAAGAAAGG